>NC_092436.1:14534803-14888136 GCF_036169615.1 Heliangelus exortis | reverse complement strand
GCCACATCCAGGCTCTTTTGAAATATCTCCAGGGATGGAGAATCCACCCCTTCCCTGGGCAGCCCATTCCAATGGGGGAGGAACAAAAGAGTGAATGTTTTGCTGATTGAGGATGGGAATGAGACTTGGACACCAGAGTCAAAAGAGTAGAAATCCCCCTATCAGTTTACTGATAATAACTAAATAATACAACTAAATAAAAAAATACAAAATAATGCACCTAAAGCAGACAGATACAGAGTAATGCATCAAATCATTCCTACATGAGAGAAAGGACAGTGATGAGGAGAGATCCATCCCCACTTGCAGACATTCCCATCACCAGATCCTGTCTCTGGGGAGCTCTGGTTGCAGTGAGGATTTGCAGAGCCCTTCCCAGGAAAATCCCATACCATGCATCCACCTGTAGGGGAGGCACCCAAAGTCCCTGAAACTGGGTCCAACCTTAAATGCTTAAAAAAACAGCATGACTTTTATATTCTGCTGTGCAGAACTATCTGGTTTATGCCCCCTGACTCACCAGGACTTGGCCAGAGTCCAGGATGAGGGGGGTAGGGTTTCCTAAAATATTGTCTCCAGAGGTCAAATCAGCACAAGTGCTATTTTGGGTGGTTAGATGCTGGCATCAGCATGACTATTGTTACACCCCAATACAAACCCCACTGATACAAAGGGTATTAATAAAAAATACAGGATTCATCCATAGGTCACCTCTGGCTTCTGCCTGTTGTCCAATCCTTAGCACTGCAGTGGGAAGCAGCAGAAAGCTGCAACAGGAGGTGCTCTGGGTGTTCAGTGCAACCTCTGGAGGACCACGGAGGAGGTGGATGTTTCCAGAAGGGTTTATGGTCCCTGGAGGAGGTTTTCCTGGCAGGGCTCCTGTGCTGGGGCTGCAGCTCTTGCAGGTGTCACCTCCGGGCTGTGTCTGGGCTGCAGCCCCCATTCCCTGCCCCCTCTGCTGCTCAGGGCAGGAGGCAGAAGGGAAGGTGATGTTTTACTGGTTGATCTTTGTTCCTCACTTCCCAAACTTATTTTCATGATAATTTAATTCCCCCCAAGTGAAGCCCGTGCTGCCCAGGCTGGTACCAGCTGAGCCATCTCCTGGTCCCTGTGCCCCCCAGGAGTTTTCTCACCCTTTTCCCACCTCCCCCTGCCAAGGGGAGGCAGTGGGTGAGCAGCTGGCTGGGGGCTCAGCCCTTACCCACCCCTGACCCCCCATTTCCTGGCGGGTGCTCCCTCCCCAGCACCCCAAGAGCTGCAGGAGCAGGGGATCCCCCCCTTCCTTCCTTCCTTCCCCAAGCCCAGGGGTGCAGAGGGGCAGGAGTGCCCTGGGCTGCAGCTGTAGCAGGATCGGCTGTGCCGGGGCCCGCAGAGGTGGTGATGGGCTGTTCCTGGGGGGTGTTGCTGTGTGTCTGACTGACAGACTGACTGACTGACTGACTGACTGACTGACTGACTGACTGACTGACTGATTCTCCTCTCCCCACGCAGTGTACGTCGTGGAGGAGCGGCGGAGGGACGACTCGGGTGAGAGCGCCTGCCTGACAGCGTGCTGGACCGCCCTCTGCTGCTGCTGCCTCTGGGACATGCTGACCTGAGCACCCTCCTCCTCCTCCTCCTGGGCCCTACCTCTCACCGACTGCTATGCAGGCTCCCCACTCCTCTCCTGACTCCTTTCTGTTACTGTAATCAACGCTCTGCTTTGCACAGCCAGGAGTTCCCGTCTGTCTGTCAGTCCTAGCGCCTTGTTGGGGTGTGTTTGGGGGGGGGTGGGGTGCACTCCTTTATTTTAGTAAAGGAAAAAAAAAAAAAATCCCTTTTTAACATTTCTAAGACTTTTGTTGTAACTTTGAAGAACGTGCTAATGGTCTCTTTCAGCCAAAAGCCTTCTGATGAAATGTAATTTATCAGTTGAGATTTTCCTAGTCCTAGAAATGGAAATGTATGCAATAATTAAAGCCAACAGTTGATTTTCTTTGCCAGGTCATGGCTGTCTCAATAAATCTGTCCCCTAGAGGGTGTGCTTCCCCCGTTGCTGTCTCTTCTCAGCCTGGTGGATTCTGCTTCCAGGAGTTCCCAGCAGCTTTCTGCGGGTGTTCAAGCCTCGACCCCTCACTTGCCCCTGGGCTGGGGGTGCCTGGCCCTGCTGTCACTGGGGGATTTCCTGGAGAAACCTGGGGCACAAGCCATGAGAGTGCAGTGAAAGCAGTGGGGTGGGGAGGGTGCAGCGACCACCAGCTCCCTCTCCTCTCCCAGAGCAGCTTGGTTGGGTTTTTTCATCCCTCTGCTTGCTCAGGGCTGGACATGCAGGACACCTGCGGGACTGAGGCCTCTCCAGCAGCTCCTGGGATGGCAGGGAGCTGGGGCAGGCACATGCTGAGCTGCTGTGTCTGTGCCAGCAGCTTCTGAAGGAGGACTCATCCTGCTAGGGGCGTGAGCAGTGCTCCAGCATCCCCCTGCTGCAGTGTAGGCTTGCAGGGGTTAAACTGCTGGTAAGAAAAAAGGCCACACAATAATGGAGTGCTGGGGATTTATGGCTCAAGATATTTCCTGGCAACCCAGGGGAGGGTTCCCAGCCAGCTGACCAGTGCCCCAGGAACAATCCAGTCCTGGTGTGTTCCCTTTGTATGGCCTGAGGATCCTCTCCCCATCTGACCCTTTTGGGGCAGGGCCTCAGAGGGTGCTGTGCTCACTGCCCCTTCTGCATCCACCCCCAGACCCCCATTCTGGGGGGACAGATACCAGGAGAGGGAGGGCTGAGCCCCACGGGGGTTGTGCTTGCCCAGACCCAAAAGATTTTCTTGTGTGTCCCCCCCCCTTCTCCTGCAGGGCCCCGTGTCCAGCACCCAAGGGGCAGGGCCAGGACCTGGCTGCAAATTGCCCAGGCTGTGGCTGCCACCCTGCAGGGCTTGCTCAGGCCCCACAGGGCACCTTGCTGGGGTCCTCTGCACTTTTATGTGAGGGAGTCCCCCCCCAGCTGTTTGCCTGAGCACCCCGAATGCCCCTGTCTGGGGCTGAGGAGCAGTTTTGCAGCTCTGGGCTGAAAGCAGACAATTTGGGTTGCATCACTGAGGGCACCATTTAGAGATGTAAGCCCCGAGCTCAGTCTGCTGCCAGGCTTGTGGAGGCTCCCTGCCTCTGGAATAGCCAATGGCAACTCCCTGGCAGCTGGGAAGCTCTTCTCTTGCCCCCTTTCCTTCCACAGCTGTGGCCTTGGCTGTTCCCCTGGAATGGCCTCACTGGGCAGGAGGTGAGCACCCAGACACCCCCCAGCCCGTGTCCCCTCAGGTGGAATTTGGGCTTGCAGCTCTTTGGCTCCAGCTCCACACCAAGTGCCCGTGGTCCCCCAGTCGTGGCTGCAGCAGTGCCGTGACTTGGTGACATGGTGCTTGTCCTGGGGACACACAGAGGGGACACCACATCCCCCCTGATCCCTTGTGGAGGAGTTCTGGCCGGGCTGCACCATGCAGGGAGCTGCTTGCCTGGGGTCATGGGGGCAGGGAACGGGGCTGAAGGTGCTGGAGAGGGGGCTCAGCACCCTCAGGGAGCCTGGATGCTGCTGCCCCCATCGGAGAGCCAGGCTGGGACAGGAGTTGGAGCCCATCCCAGTGCAAGGGATCCCTTCTGAGCCCACCTGTGCCCAGGCCAGGATCTGCCCCAGGATCCAAACAGGTGGGCACTTGGCCCAGGACCCACCTGATTTTCCCACTCCTGCAGTGAACACCAGAGCCCAGGCTGAGAAGCAGCTGATGTGGCAGTTTGGGGTCAGTGAGACCCAGCAGGAGCACGGCCCAGGTGACCCAGGACACTCCCAGATTCATCCAGCCCCTCACAGACCCCTCCCCACCAGACTGCAGGTGCTCAGGGGCACAGGCAGGACCCCAGCCCAAGGACCTTGCCAGGGGCCTCATGTCCAGGCTGTGCCCTCACCCACTCGGGGCCACTCTCCAGATCTCCTTTTGGAATGAGGAGTTGATGCCTGGTGGGGGGACACAGCAGTGGATGCAGCAAAAAGCTGCTTGGGATTGCTTGGGACTTGCTATAGGATGTTAGCAGCAGACTGTAAGGCAGAGCTGTAGGTTATTTGGGGAGAAACACAGGTGTACAAATAGGGTATGGGAATGAAAAGTTCAGCTGGTTCACTTATCCAGAGCTTGACCAACAATTGTCCCAACCTCATTAAAGTCCTCTTAGACTCTGTCCTGAGTGAGGATCCCCTTGTGTGCAAGAGTGAGTGCACGTGTGAGTGCATGGCGGGTCCCTGTCCATGGGGCAGTGATGGGTGTGAGCACCAGAGCTGAAGCTGGACCAGCAGGTGAGTGTGTGGCACGGCCTGGGAGAGCAGGGGTGTCAGGGCCTGGGAATTAAACCCAGTGCCAGGTGCTCCTCATTCATCCCCTCCCTGATAAAGGAAGGAGAGAGAAGAAGGGAGAGAGGCTGATGGGTTGGGAACTAAACTACACAGCTTTAATGGAACAGGAATGATAAATAGGAAAAAAATTACTAAATCTATACAACTATACAGGAAAATTGATCCCAGGTTCCTCCCCCTCTCCCCAATAACTCTCACGTCAGCACCGAGGCTGCAGGGCAGCCCTGGGAAAGTCCAGGCTGGAATCCTGGGGTCAGCAGCAGTTGGGAGCTGGAGGCAGGAACACACAGATTCAGGCTGGGATGGATCAGGAGCACAGGCAGAGGAAGGGATGGAATCCTCCCAGGATGCTGAAGCAAACAGGGAGAGGGGAAGAAGGGGAAGCAGGAAGGAGTTTGACCCTGGTGATCCCTCCAATTTATCCTGAGGATGAGGTGTATGGGATGGAATCCTCTGTTTGGTCAATTCTGGTCATTTCTCTTGTCTGTTCCTCCCTAAGGGAGGGTTTCAGGTGTGACCTCTTGACTCCTTTTCTCCTTCTGGAGGGCAAAATGTTCCTCAGAGCTGAGCAGTGTCCCTGGTTCTGCACCCCAGATCCAGCAGTAACTATAACCATGGAGTGGGCTCAGTCCCAGCAGCAGCCACTGCCTGAGAAACTTGCTGTTCATTTCAGCAGTGCAGCTCCTGACAAGAGACTGAGCTGAAAGCAAAAGCACAAGGCAGAAAATCCCCTTTATCCTGGTCCAAAGCAGGACATCAGGAGGAAGTGAGTCAGGGCCACCCAGAGGGTGACAGCACCCGTGTGTCTGTGGGGTGAGAGCCCAGGGGAGCAGCAATGGGACCTGGAAGCTCCTTCCCAGCTCCTTCCAGCCAGGCCCAGGGTGCCAGGAGGGTGCAGTGTGAGCAGGGAGCACAGGGTGGCACTGCCTCTCCACTGCCAGGTCCCTGTGTGCCAGGAGGGATCCAGGCCCTGTCACAACTGACACCCAGCCCATGACACCCCCCAGGCACCTGGAGGTGCCCCTGACACCCAGCTCTGCCCCACCAGCCCCCTCCTCACGGGCTGCAGCCTCCCCAGTGCTCAGCAGCACCTGGGGGATGCAGGATGCCCTGAAGGCATCCAACTCCCAACAAACCAACCCCCAACTCCCAACAAATCCCTGGGAAAGAGCAGCAGCTGCAAGGTGTCAGGCAGAGGGAACAAGCTCAAGTTTTGCATCAATTTTATTGAAACTGCCCCAGAAAGGGGCTCGGGCAGCAGTGAGCAGGGGAGGCACAGGGGGAATCCCATCCCAGGGCTACTGTGCCCTGCGGGCCATCAGCATCTCCCTGATGTTATCCTCTGCTTCCTTCACACTCCGCTCCAGGTAGGATTTCTTCTGCTGCAAGAGAGAAAACCCAGAGCAGAGTTAAGGAGCTCCCTGTGATGGCAGCAGGTGCTGAGAGCTGCCCCGAGCTGCAAGCAGCCTGCTGAGGGCTTCCCCCTTTCCAGAGGCAGCCTGGAAGCATCACTATTCAGCCTGGGCAATGTTTACAGACTGGGAATTTTGTCCAAATTCCTTGTTTTGCTCTGAAACCTTCTCCTCAGAGCTGCCAGGGCTGCTGCAACAGCAGAGCTGCAAAAAGGGTGAGATGTTAACTGCAGGGAGGAAGCAAAAGGCAGCTGGATGCTGCAACACCTGGAGCCCAGAGAGGAATTAACAATTATCCTTATGGAGGCAACAGCAAAACCCTTTTGCCCGTGGATAAACCAGGCTATTTTTCCCAGCTGGGCCAGTTTTCTAAACCCAGACCCTCCTTTCTATCAGAAATTCCCTGGCATCATCACCAAATACGCGTGTTTCCTTAATCATCTTTAATTAAGCTAGGCTTGGCAGGGAAACAGCCTGAAGCTCTGCATCCCAAGATAGGAATTCAGCATGCAGCATTTTTTCCTCCTCGTCTGGGTGCTCTTAGGTGACTGGAAAAAAATCAGCACTTGGCTCTTTTGACTATTTTCACTGGGTTTCCAAACAACAGCCACAACAGTCTCTGGTGGAGCCCAGGCAGGCAGAAGGCTCTGCTGTGGGAGGCCCTGGCTGCAGAGCCCTTCTGGGGGAGCCCACCCCCCCCAAATGTGCTTTGTTATGGGCTGGGGGGCCCTCAGGGAGGACCCCCAGAGGTGGGCTTGTGGGGGGCCATGGGGAGAGCCCTCAGGGGGGGTACCTGCCACATGCTGGTGTAGGGCTCACTGTCCTCACCAGGTCCTCCTGGGGACAGCTGTGGCACATGGCACACGTCCTCCCACTACCCCACAGTGGCCTCAGCTGCACACTGAGCACCTTCCTGTGGGCCTGGGGTGCTTGGTGGAGCCCTGGGCCAAGCCAGGTAGCAATAAGCACTGGCAGGATTAATATTATTAAATTACAGGAGTTCAAGATTCAGCCTGGAGAACCCTGCCAGGGGCTGCACTGCTCACCCCCCCAGCCACAGGCAGAGGAGCCCAGAGTGACAGGAATGACACCCACAGCCAAGAACAGCTAAAGAGGGACAGAAAAGGTCCTCAGCACTGTTCAGCTGTGTGTGGGGGGTGGAGGAAAGGGTAAAAGTACCCCCAGGATGCAGCAAAAGCATCTGGCTGCTACAGGGGGGAGACCATGGGGGGGCTTGGGTGTGTGTGAGAGAGAGGACACAGCCCCTGCCAGCTGGCAACAGGAGAGAAACTGAAATTGGGGCTCCCCTGGCAGCCTCCCCCCAACTCCTGCAAGCCCACGGGGAGCTGAGATCTGAAATGCTGAAGGAAAATTCATTAGCACAGAGACAGAACTGATGCCATCAACCTCCCCCCCCTCCCTCCCTGCAGTGCTGCTGCTGCACACTCAGTGAAATGCCCACGCCATGAGGACATCTCCAGCCCCCTTACCAAATACTGAAGGGCTTTTATTTGAACAGTGAAGGTTGTCAGTGAGAGCAAGGGCCAGGGGTAAGGCAAAGGGCTGCTTGTGCCTCCCAGACAGTGCCCAGGCCCGTGGGATCCCTCTCTCCAACAAGAGCTGCTTTTCAGGAAGCTGCAGGGTGAGGAGGCACCCGCTGCCACCAACTCGCTGAGGCACAAAGGGGACTCCTGCCACCACCCTGCTGCTCCCACACTGCCCCGAAACACATCCAGGGATTTCACATCTAGGGAACTGAAGCTGAAGGCTGCAAAGGGCAGAGAGGTTGCAGAAAACCTGCCTGGGGTTGAGCTCCACTTTGCTCGGGCAGCTGGAGGAGAGGGGCACCACTGGAGCTGACTTCTATGCATTTATTATCAAAGTGTTGGGTTTTTAAGCAGGTGAATTAAGTCTATTGAACAGTTCTACCTCTCTGTTCTCTCTGCTCCCCCTCATGCCCCCTCATGCCACCAGGCAGCGAGAGATTTCCAGAGAGCAGCTCAGGTCCTGACCCTTTTACTCCATGAAAATTCATCCCCGAGTTCAAGCAGCAACCCCTGAGGGAAACTCTGCTCTCCTGTGAACCTCCCACCCTCCCCCCGAGGCCCCAGCACCCCTGGTTCCCATTCCCACAAAGTCCTAGGCAGGGGGGAGCAGGGAGCAGACAGTTGCTGCATTTTCCAAGCCATGTGGCAGAGGCCAAGGTGTTCCCTCCCGAGGAGCTGTGGGTTGGTTTCTGCTTCTGTCATCAGGGGGGAAAAGAGCAGTTTGCTGTGTGCAAACCCCTCCTCAGCACCATTACTGGGGTCTAGACAGGAAACTCCCTCTCTCCCTGCCTGTCCCAGCACTGTGAGCAAGCAGCTGACACAGGCACTGCCTCCCACACCACTGCTGCCAGATCAGAGCCCAGAGACTGTCTGGCAGCTCAGCTTCCAAGTCATCCCAGAGGCTGTTCCAGTCCAGCCAGACCTGCCAGGCTCTGCTCCCTGTGGGAGGAACATGCAGCAGCCTCCCAAACCCCACTGACAAACTGCCCTGACCTCACAAGCTTCCCTCTGCACCTTGATCCTGACTCAAAGCCCCAGTTATCCCTCTGTCCTCCCACCCCACGTTCTGGGCCAGCCCCTGGCTGCTAGGTTTGGCTCATCCCTCAATGAGCTGCATGTATTTCCTTGTGAGGGTGTGTTCAGCACTGAAAGTGTTAATTCTCTGCTGCCTTTTGCCAAGGCAAGTGCAGCTGGCAGTGAATTTCCACTACAGTGCTAGAACTACACTGCTGGTCTGGGCCCCTTGTGCAACCCCCAGACTGCTGCTCTCTGCAGCCCCTGACACCTCTCTCCTACACCAGTGCTCACCAGTCCCAACCCCACCAGACCCTGCAGCACACCAGTCCTGACTTCTGCACAACCTCCAAGCAGCAGATGCAGAGCTCTGGCCCAGCACTAGCAGTGCCCTAAACTGCACCCATCCACCCACCCACCCATGAGCTCCTCTGGGCCTCTGGCCAGACAAGGGTTACCCAAAACAGCAACACATACCATTACCTGAGTCACAGAGACTCAGGAGTAGGACTGAGAAAGAGCAGCCTTGCTTTGGGAAGGCAGTGGGGTGACAGTGACACATGCCACTCAGCTCCCAGAAAAGCCCAAACTCAGGGCTGACAAACAGAACCATGCTCTGGGCCAGCCCAGGCAGTGCAAGGAGGTGCTGGAGGTGGCAAAGCAAGGGAGGGGACACAGCAGAGCAGGAAGAGGCTGGTTTGGCAGCCATGGCTGCACTCAGCAGCTGGTTCCTCCTCCTGGTTCACCATTGCCACATCCACTTCCCAGGGATTTCTTTACCACCCTCTGAGTAACACTGACCTCTTGAGTGTTCCTGAGACTTAATGAAGAGGTGCAGCTCCTGGGTGCCTGCTCAGCCAGAGCAGTGAGTGGCCTCTGCTGCCCTGTGGCTTGGGGAAGTTTCAGAAATACTGCTTTGTTTCCATGCCCCATGCACAGCAACCCTGGCACCCCTCAGTCCCCTCCCAGCCTGCTCTGTCCCTGCACAGGAAGGGCACTGCCACCCCCATGGGGACCTGAGACCACCACAGGGGCTGTGGCAGCAGGGTGCCACATGCAGGACAGCTGAGAGGGTGCAGAACTGCAGAAGATGCCCCAAAAAAGGCAGAGCAGCCAATGCCTTCCAGCCTGTAGTGTCACCATTCCTTTAAGGCCAACAGCAGCCACCTTCCCTAGCCAGGAGGGGCTCCAGTGACAAACCACAGCCCTGATGATCTGTCTGAAAACAAGTCCAAAAGGAAATGTTCTCATCTGAATCTGCTTTCTGGAAGCAGGGCTGCCTGGCACCAAGACAGAGGGTGAGAAGAGATGGCCAAGAACCCTTCTTTGGGTAGAAGAGCCAACTCCACCCTCTGGACCACCCAGCACTGGGCTCTGAGGCTCTCCTGCACCTGATGGCAGTGGTGACACCAAGCCTGGGCTTCACTCTTGTCCCCCAGCTCTCAGGAGCCTTCCTGCAGCCACAGGGGTGTGCAGCAAGGGGCTGACCTCAGGGGGGTCTCATCCCAGCTACACAGAGCACAAGGAACTGTCTGCCATGTGCAAATGGGATATTTATTTATATTTATCTATTTATATTTACATTTTATGTATTTTATATATTTATATATTTTATAATATTATGTATTTTATATAATTTATATTTTTATATTTATTTATATTTATATATTATATATAAATGTATATATAAATTATATATAAATATATAAGTTATATATATATAAAATATTTATAAGATATTATATATATATATGTAATTTATTTATAAAATATAAATATAAAATATTATATATTATATATATATATATTCCAAGAGCAGAAGCTCTTGGAAGCACCCTGACTGGCCCCTGCCAGACTGCATTTGGCACCCATGAGCTGTCCCTCACTGCCCATGCTTCTCACCAGCACACACCAGAGCACCCAGCCTGCACCCTGGTGACAGCAAACACACCCCCACCACAAGCACTGGCCCTGCCACAACCCCATGCTGTGGCTCTTCCCTGCACTTTGCTCCCTGACAGGGGCAAACACTTGCTCCCTCACCAGCTCTGCACTATTTGCTTTTGGCAGGAGCTGTGGAAACACGAAGTTCAACGCAAATACAATCACAGTTCACGCCCCATAGGGGAAAAAAAAAATAAAAAAAAAAAGGAGTTGTGGTTAGCAGAGGTGGCCCATGGCCTTTTGACATTGCATCACGGTGCTGGGGAGCGGTGACGCACCCGGTCCTGACATTCCTGGCAGATTAAAGAGGCAGCATCCACAGATTCCACAGCAAGAAAAAACTATTAATCAGCTCCTCTCGGGCAAGCTTGCAATGATCAAAGCAGCACACTTCCCCCAGAGGGCTGATTCAGATGCCTCTGGCTCCAGAGAGAGCTGGTCAGCCACTGACCCATGGTCTGCAAAGCCTTGGCTGGAGCTGGGGGTTCAGCCTCTCACAGGTTGCTCACCTCCAAAAGCCAAAGCAGCCTTTTTGTCCCCAGCAGGAAACCAAGAGGCAGCAGATTTGGGGGCTACACCATGCCTCACCCTCACAGGACTTGGCTCTTTCAAGCAGTGGTTTCTCAGTCAACGTTTACTCCTCTTGCTCTTGCAGTTCCACTTCTCCCTCTTCACCACGGCAAGAAAAAGAGCTTCAAACCCCAACCTTAAACACAAATATGCTTAATCCCAAATAAAAATCTTTCCATGGAAATCTGAGGATCTGGTATGGGAGCAGGCCTTCCCATTTCAGCTTTTTTTAAAAAAAAACAAATGAGAAAACCCCCACCTGTTTTTCTACAAACTTGCTTTGCATCCAGCTTGTGAGGATGAGATGAGCTGGCAGGTACCTTCCCAGAGAGCACCTCTCTCCCCACATGTGGCTACCAGACACCAGCTGCTGGTAGCCCCCCTTGCTCAGAAGCTCAGTGAATGCTGCAGTCCTCAGGCATGATCAGTGCCTCCAACAGGAGCCCTGACACAACTCATCTCCTGACACCATCTCAATAAACCTGCCAGCCAGGAGTTTCTGCAGCTCCCAAAGCTAAGCCAGGTCATTTTTGGCATTCCTCAGGGGCTCTGCGTGCACACCCTTTGGGAAAGTGATCAGCAGATCCTGAGACAGAGCTGGGAGCACTCACTGGTCTGGGGAAGGATCTTCCCCTGTGCTGCCCCACGCTGCATGAGCTCCTCTCACTCTCATGGGCACCTCTGCTGCCAGGGTGGCTGCAATTCCCCAAAATCCCTGTGCCAGAGAACAGCCACACAGAGAACACCCTGAGCTGTCACCACACACATGGCAGGAGAGGGAACCGTTCTGGTCAGCCCAGGATGATGGAAGATGATGCACTGAGGACACACGCTGTGTTTAATGGGATTTCACTTGGAGCCCATAGGCAGGAGGGAGGTGGATCTGCTGAACAGCACCTGGATATTTGTTCAAAGGTTGGAGTGGGTGATCTTGGAGGTCTCATCCAACCTTAACCTTCTGTGATTCTGTGCTTCTGCTTCAGGAGGAACTGAACAAGTGGGCACCAGCCATTGGGATGGGTGGGTCTGCAGAAAGCCCTACACCCTGACGGGTCCACCCAGCACTGGTCCTCACCCAGCCCCAGACTGTGGCACATGTACACATTGGGAATTACTACACTACAGCAACCACCAAATATTTAGATACACTTCAAGGCTTTCCAAGAAGAGTTATTGCTCTCAGGAAGTTGCCCAGAGTTTGCTCAAGAGCAAATGAAGTGCAAGAGGAAGGGAGCCCAGCTGGTTCCTGATGACAGCTGCTGACAGAACGATGATGACATTTACCTACCAGGAGAAGTGATGATTCAGATCCCTGGGTTTTCCCTTAGCCATTCTTTCCAGAAGGTAACGGGGACACTCAGGCACTAAAAAAATCCATCTGGATTAGAGTCAGGAAGATAAGATGTCAAGCATACAAGTGCACTTGCCAGCTCAGGAGGACCTTAGAAGCACCTGCCTGAAGAACTGGTGCAAATCCACCTTCATCAGGTACTGATCCTACCTACAGCACAACCACCAGGGCTTCCCCTGTTGTTATTGTAGCACCTTCAGACCCTGAGAAACACACTCTGAAAAAGCTAACTAGGAAAAGCAACTGCTGCTCTCCTCACTTGGTACCAGGGAGCTCACATTCAGGAGAAGGAGGGACAAGAGGCAGGAAAGCCTACCTGCAGAGGGGCCTTTTCTGTGTCCTGCTGGGACACACTGCACAGACCTGTTTCCTGAGCCACGGGACAGCATTTTCACATTCTGGAAGAGCAAGCCAACTGGGAACCTTTCAATAGGTGGCAGCAGAAATATATTGTCAGCCCCGAGGATTCCTTTAGGGACACCTCTTCTCGGTAGAATTAATCATTGAGAGCAGCTTTCAGAAGCCTGTTGCTTCAGGTCGGATGATGCCTCCTTACAACAGCAGAGTCAGGTCAAACACAAAGAGCCTGGGGAGAGGAAACTCACCCAGATCCTGAAAATACCCACGTTTTGCTTTGGAGGAAGTGTCCTTCACCAAAATGTCTCTTGCAAAACATGGTAAGTTCCCTCGTTTGGTGCTTTGGTTTCTGTGGTCCTGCAGAGCCAGTATGGCTCATCAGAACACCTCTGAGCAACAGGACTTCTGCCAAACCACACCACACCTTTCATTCCTTGCAGTCCTGGCAGAACGAGGCCATTTTGAGAGAAGAGAAAAAAGAAAACACAGAACTGCCATAAATTTCAAAGCTTCGACAAATCAGCAACAAGAAGATGATGTAAAACTGACAGCTCAGCAGCATCCCCCCGCCCTACACCCCGTGATTCAGACACCCTTGAGCCCTGTCAGGAACACATCTGCAGAGAGCTGTGGGGTGCCAGGGGGTGGTGGGGTGGTTGGGAAGCAGTGATGGTGACAGTGGTGAGGGTGACAGTGATGAAGGTGACAGCGGTGAGGGTGACAACGGTGAGGGTGACAGCAGTGAGGGTGACAGCGGTGAGGGTGACAGCGGTGAGGGTGACAGCAGTGAGGGTGACAACAGTGAGGGTGACAGCAGTGAGGGTGACAATGGTGAGGGTGACAACGGTGAGGGTGACAGCAGTGAGGGTGACAGCAGTGAGGGTGACAGCAGTGAGGGTGACAACAGTGAGGGTGACAGCAGTGAGGGTGACAATGGTGAGGGTGACAACGGTGAGGGTGACAGCAGTGAGGGTGACAGCAGTGAGGGTGACAGCAGTGAGGGTGACAACGGTGAGGGTGACAGCAGTGAGGGTGACAGCAGTGAGGGTGACAGCAGTGAGGGTGACAACGGTGAGGGTGACAACGGTGAGGGTGACAACGGTGAGGGTGACAGCAGTGAGGGTGACAACAGTGAGGGTGACAGCAGTGAGGGTGACAGCAGTGAGGGTGACAACGGTGAGGGTGACAGCAGTGAGGGTGACAACAGTGAGGGTGACAGCAGTGAGGGTGACAGCAGTGAGGGTGACAGCAGTGAGGGTGACAGCGGTGAGGGTGACAACGGTGAGGGTGACAGTGGTGAGGGTGATGGTCTCCCCACATACCTGGGAAGCAAGGTGTGGCTTCAGCCAGCTGAGTCAGGGCTGGGGCAGGTCTCCTGCAGGCAGGAGCACGTTTTCCAAATCATCATTTCCTGTTCTCCCCAGGGGAGCTGGGAGCAGGATGGAGGTTTATAGGGCACAGATAATCCTCCTCCCCTGAGCTGCTGGGCAGAGGCTGAGGAAGGAGCATGGGCTGGGTGACTAAGGCAAGGAGAGCAGCACTGGTTTGGTGACTTCACCATTACTCATGCAAGGAGAATTTGGAGAGGGACCTGCATCCAGCTTGGCTGGTTGCTTTGGAGACTTCTGCAGCCATAAGCACAAAGGAGAGCTTTGACAATGAATCAGCCCCTGGTTTAAAATGACAAAGACAGACTTATGCACCAAGTTTGTGTTAAAATGATTTCAGTGTAATCATAAAAGCAGCCTAATGCTAATCAGAGGAAACAAGCAAGGTTTTCAGGCCCAGATGACTAAATGTAGGCTCCTGGATGGACAAAACCATTCAGATGCAGCAGAAGTGGGGTTTTACTACTGTAAAATGTATTTTGCTTTCCCCTGAATTACAAAAGGAATGCAAGCATACTGGCAAAGTTTGATTGAAAAGCTTTTCCCATCTGAATCCTAAAACAAGTTCTGGGATAGATTTCATTTGGTTTGAAAATGCACCTATATAGCCAGCTTCTAAAGGATTTAAAAAGAAAGCAACCCACACCCATGTTGATTACTCTTCTGCTTGTAAAATCTACAATTATCCACCCAAAAATAAAAGGTATGACAGCGAAAATAAAAAGTCATCAAATTCCAGTTCTCCCTTCATGAAGCCTTTGCCCTCTCAGCTAATTTGTATGCTTACTTTGCACTCTGCAGTGCTGGGAAGACTAACAAAGAATTACTAATTAAGCAGTTGCTTGCAAAAGTCTGGGAGTTTGAAAACTTGTTGAAGCGAATGATGGCTCCAAATGAAAGATCCAACCTTGCAAATGCAAACCCACAGCCAGCTGATGTTATTCCACCAAAACCAGCACCACTCACAAACACCCTTCACAAAAATGTGGTGAGCTGTTCAAGTTTTATAAGCTATCCCAAGCCTAAACCAGAGGAATAGCCTTTCAGAGAGCTGGGAATCCCCTCTAAAATGTGATGATTTCTTCTTTCTGTGCCTCCAAGATTACGAGGTCAGGTTTTGCAACCCGTGACTCGTCCACCATTTAACACAGGATAAGATTCTTACTCAATTTTCAAAGCAGAACATGTTCTTATTTGATTCTTATCTAACACATCTACCACAGGAATCAGAACTGGTACTTAAAAAAAAAAATAATACACCTCCTTTCTTGTGACTGCTGAAGAGCATTTGTTCCTTTTCAAAGCTGCAAGGTGCTAGGTACACACAATCAAATTTCATTAATCTGGGACAAGAGATGACATGATTTGGATAAAAGGGAAACAGCATAAAATACACATTAAGTTAGGCTGTAAGAATACAATCCTTCTGCTATTCACACTTCTGACAAATGATGGTAAGACAGATTGTGAAGCTTTAAACATAAAGAAACAAGTCAAGTCAGTGAATCATCACAGCCCTGAAAGGAAGGAATCAGGCCTGTTGTTCATTTTTCCATCAGAAGAGTCAGTTTAGGGGACAGAGAGAACTGGAGCAGCATTAGCTATGCCCCAATTCCTCCATTATTTATCTTAAATTTGTATGGCCCCACTTCAACATCAGAGGGCTCCTCCGTAAAGCAAATATTCTGTCCTGACAGTGTTAGCCCTGCATCCATTACACTCTCAACTTTCTTACTGTTTTATGAGGTTAAAGCTTATTTTCCTCGTTGCTCAGAGTACTTTTCATCTCAAAAACCAGGAATGAGAATACAGATTCTCCTCTCTGAGAGACAGCCAGACAGAGGAGGAAACAAACAAACAAAAAAACACCCCAAAAAACCACCAAACCTTCAGCTACTCCTTTTCTTCCAAACAAGCATCCCTGGGGTGGACAGATGGGTGCTGACAGCTCCATGTCCAAATGTCCATTCCCAAAAGGATCTGCTGAGACACCTGGAGCTGTTTCAGACACACAAGACCATGGAAGTTGAGAGCTATCACCAGGCCTGATGCTCAGAGGGGATGCTGAGGCTCTGCAACTCACTTTCACTCCAATCTCCAGCATTTGTGGAGCTCCCACAGCTTCCTCCTCAGAGGTCCATACAAGCCAATGTTAATCCTAAATGTTAAATTCACTTCCAGCTGTTTCCAACCTCAGGTGTCCAGCCTCCCAGTACAGCAAGCAGAGGGAAGAGATCACCTCTGGGAACAAGTGACCCTCTGCAAGTATTTGTTGTCTTTCTCATGACTGCAGAGAACACCTGAACAGCTGTGGATGCTCTGGGAGAGTTAGTGAAATTCCAAGGTGTGATTCAGGGGCAAGAGGAGAAGGAGGTATGGACACTGAACTCCCAAACAACACTCTTAAATTCCCAAACATCAAATATTGTAATGAGGGGGAAGAAGGGAAACAAAGAGCAGGGAAAACAAACAAAAAAACCTTAAGAAAACCACACAAACAACAACAACAAAACCACCACCACAACATACCACCTTCCAGGACAAAAAAATTGAGAAAATTAAAATAAATCTACCCCCCAATCAAACATTGCAAATAATCATGCAAGAGGAGTTTTGCAGATGTTTGCAAATCATGGTTGCACGTTTGGATGGTTCTGGTTTGGCTGCTGCACAAACACCAGCAACAGATGCAGAGCAGTTTTCCTTAGTGCAGCTCATGCCACAGAGCCAGAAGGGCTAAAACCAAGGCAGGGACTGAGCTGGTCTGTGCACACACTTGGAAACCAGGGGTAGCTTCAGGGACAGCATGGATTTAAAATCATCTCCTTGATACGTGCACGTATGCCAGCAATGGCATGAGAGAACACCACAGTCACTCAGAGGAAAATCTGCTCCAGACTGAAGCACAGAGGGCTATTCTTGAGGCTTCTCCTCTCCAAAGCAAACAGAAGCATTCCTTATTTCCCCCTCTTTATTTCAAAAGCCCACCATACATTCCTGAGCACTGGCCTATCCCAAACCAGCCCTGGGATGAGAGCTTTCATGCTGTAAATCCCAGCAAGAAACAGGTCTGAGCTGGAAACAGCCTACCAATTGCTGCCTTCTGATGATTGCTCAGTGGTCTGCAAAGCACACCACAAACCTCAGGAGGTTTCTACACCATTAAAGCCACCCTCAGAAGTGGCCTCCAGGCTGAGGGTTTCATGTAAAAAAAAAAAAACAAACCAAAGGGCTGCCCAGAGACTTGTGGCAGGAGCAGGGCAGAGGTGCACAGGCTGCTGAGCAGGTCCATCCCAGCCACACCTGCTGGGAACACCTACCCCCAGGCTCCAGCACTTCACCCCAGCCACACCTCTTAAATCTTTGTTCCCAGAGGGTATGAAAACTGCTGTGGCAACCACCAGGGATGTGCTGGTCGACTCATCAAGAAGGGGGGCACCACCATTATGCCTCAGGGCTGCAGCAAAGCTCCTAGAGAAGGAAGGTTAGAGAAAAGGAAGCCACAGCATGAGGAAGTTTCCATCCAGGCAGCACCAGGAAAGAAATCTGGTGTCTGGACATCATAAGGCACTGCAAAGCAGCCACTTTTAAACTTGGCAACACCATCTAAGCCTTTAAACACAGAGCTGTTTAAGGGCAGTGTTTGCCTCTCCACCAGGAACAAGAACAAAGAATTTGTGAACTGGAAATCAAGCACTTAAGTATAGCTTTCCTGATGGTGTTTTCTACTTCAGGCAGGCAGAAAACAACCAATCCCTTATCTCCACACCAATAAACTTTGAGTCTTTCAAACAAAAACATTGTGAACCAAAATCCAATTCAACCAGAAAGCTGCAGGTTGCTTTTGCTCCTTCCATGAAGGAGCTAAATTCAGTGGCACACTCTAGACAGAGCTGCCCAGCAGAGCCTCCCCCTTATTTGTTATTTTTAGCAATTTAGTCTGACAACGCCTGACAACTAAACATGCTGAATATAGCAGAGGAGAAGGGGACTATCAGATATTATCAGAGAAAACACACAGCAATAATCACTTTCTCCACCCCAACGAAGAATCAATTTTCCATGTCTTTATAACATCATAGTTTGTTCTTTCTAAAATGCCACATTTAAAAACAGAATCCATCTAGCCCCACAATGGAAACGGATAACATTTCCTGAAACAAAGCATTGTTCCACCTCTTACATATCATGTTTCCTTAAAAACAAGGGAAGAAAAACATTACTTGGTTTTTCTCCTAATACTGCACAAACATTGCCGAGCTAAAAAGAGTCTGTGCTCATCCCTTTAGAATGCTTTCAAAATAGATTTAACACATACCCCTTGTACTGTGAAACACAACAAGAATTTGATAGTATCAGGGCTGGAAAAATCCAATGGCTGGTGCTGAGCTGGACACTCCCCGAGTAGTGCAGGAGGGAGCTCCTGCTGCAGGGTTCAAGCAGGTTTCTGTAACCCTCACTGGCACAGCTTTTGAGCAGCATTTTGCCAGCAAGCCTGGGCAGTCTGTTTGAACTCCCAAGGATTATACACAAGCTGTGAGGTTAAGAATGCTACGTATGCACAAATACATTCACACCCACACCTTCACTTTCAGAAGAAGGGTGAAGTTACCTTGGTTTTTTTTTGCAGTGACTGACAGGCTGTGCATGTGCCCCCTCATGCACATCCATGGCCTTTTGGGTTTTTTCAGAACACAGTTCCTCTCACTGCCTACATCCCATGTGTATTCCAGCCAAGCCTGATTTTCCCTCAGCTCTGTACAGGTTCTGTACAAGTTCTCCTTGCTGCTTTGCCATGCAATGGGAGGATCAAACCAGCAGTACCACATACATTTTGTGATGCTGCCTTGAAGAAGGCAACTCACTAGTCCAACAGAGGAGGAATCCATCCAAGAGAGGGGAGTGAGGGCAAGGAAATGACTGGAATTGTGCATTGCAGTGGAGATTATCAGCAGGGAGAAAAGAAGCTTTCCAACGAGATGCAAACCCCTGCACTGTTCATAAAGTTCACTCTGACAGCTGTGACTGTCAGGAAACTCAGCTCACATCTCTGAAGCAGGTTAAAGCCCACATTTTCATGAACAGTCAGCACTCAGGAGCTCTCCTTGCCATGCAGATGGATGGATTTGTAGAAGAGCTCAGCCATGAGCCCAGTGTTCTGCTGTGCTGCTCTGCAAACAGCACCAAGCTAGCACTGAGAGTATTTCTCAAATTCCTGCTTATATCAAAAATGCACATTTCACAATACCTTAGCAACAGCATCATAATAGTAAGGTATAACTGTCTCAAGTTCACACTACATGACTTAACCAGATCAGACCAACAGTGTAGAGACTGGAGGATTACTCTGACCAGCTTGATTCAACTACACAAAGTGAGAAATGCAAATAAGTAACCAGGTAGCTAACACTGTAAAATATAAACCAGGCTTTAAAATCCAGCCAGTTTTAGCAACTGATGGAGGGCAGTTCTAACCTATCTTGTTTTGTTATTTATTTTACAATGATGCAGTGGAAGCACAAGATCACAAAGTTTCACATTCTTTCCTGCTTCTGTCACAACTTGTTTTCAGGACAGCAAAATCCCCTACTCCTGTGATAAGTGCTCTCTGACTTGGACTCAGGTATTTCTCCCCAAATTTCAGTTTCCAGCAGTTGCCATTCTAAAAGCTTGCATTCTTTCATGGGGAATCCCAAGCCTAAAGAAAATCCATTTCACAAAACTGCCAGCCAGCTGGCAGTAGTTAAAAGTAATTAAAAGATGGACTTGAGTGGCCACTTTAACTGTTGAAAAGTTTTGGCAATCTAAGCTCGATGGTTAAGAACAGGGAAAAAAACCCACAAACCATGTGGCAGTGACCTTCCCACTCCCACCACCTTTTGAGACAGTCACTATTGCTGCAAACTTCAGTTCAGTGGGATTAACCAGAGACCCAAGCAACAGGGAGCTACAAATCAGAAAAACACTTTTGTGAAAGAGCCAGCTCTGTATATGAATGGCAAAGGTTATAATTTAGGGGGAATTCCACCTATTCTGCTGAGCTCAGCAATAGGAAGGTTGAGGAAACAAGATCATCCCCCACCAAGAACAGGAAGAAACTGAGCTGCACAGCTGAAGGGCACAGTAGCCAAAAAGCTGACCACAGCCCAATGGCCCCACTGGGCAGTTTGTACACAGAACCTGCCAACCACAACCTGACCATCTCCTAGCCCAGATGTGCTGCTCAGAAGATCTCCAACCCCAAGCACAGAGCTGTCTTTGGGCAAAGCCACTGATGTGTGGAATGGCTCCAGAGTAGCCAGGATACAATCACTTTTATCACAAAGCCATAAAAATGACTGTGCCTACTCTGTGGTAACACCACCTTGTAGCCTATCCAGGAGGGATTACGTGTTTTCCCTCTGCAGAAAAACTTCTCATGGCCAGAAACACAAAACCTCTTAGTATCTGGCACAGAAAATGCTGAAGGCAACACAATATGGTGATGTGTTTGCCCTATGGCTCTCCAGGCAAGCTGAGTTTTAAGAAGGAATGGAAAAAAAAAACCCAACAAACAAACCACAAACTCTACTTCTGTTTTAGAGTAAGTAGGAGATAACAGAGACAAAACTGCACAGGTCTGAGTAAGTTTGAGCACTGAATTCCTGTTCCTGCTTGTCTGTGCTTAGCTGGTCTCCACACTCACTTTCTCCAACACATGAGATAAAGAGCTTGACACAATTCAGTCTTAGCTCTCTCTGCCATTCCCCAAACCCAAAAGAACAGTGTTTTGTATTAACTGTATTTTAGGGGCACCAAGAAAAAAAAATACACTAATGGCCTTGGAAAAGTACATTTTGAACATCTTCTCCAAAGAACTGTAAGCTGTACATGTAGCCACTAGAAGATAGTCAAGATTCACTAGATAACTTGTTTGAACACTGGAACTTGAAGACACTACTTTATATCTCCTAGATATTCTTCTCTGCCTTGAATTCTCCAACCAGATAAAGATAAAAACACAGAAGTGCTCTGACCATCTCATCAAAACAGTCCCATCTCCCCATAGATCCAGGCTTCAACAGCAGCCCCAAGCAGAGGATAAGCACAGGGCAGGCACATATGGGTTCTCCCTCCTCATACTTTCCCAGCCTTCAGACATTTTTAGCTCAGGGACTTCCTGAGCAGGATGCGCTTTCTACATATTTGGTAATTCTCAATGGATTTCTCTTCCATGAATTTGTGCAATTGTCCTGAGCCAGTGTAAACGTTTGATATCCACAGCACTGGCACAGTTTCACATCACCTATGTACTGCAAATAGCCAAATATCCTTTCCCTTCTTTGAATCCCTCACCCCCAGTTTTCATACCAGGGCACAGCAATCCGTTCCTGCTGGGACTGTAGCAAAGAAACCAAGTGACAAGAATTCCTTGTAACAGGCATTATGTTTCATCTAGTCATAATCTTTTAGAGTAGCAGGAAGAAGAGTAGCAGGAAAAAAAATAAATGTAGCAAACAGCTTCTTGTTGACCTTCAATGTTCTATTTTTATCATCATTACCTGCCAAACACTTACCTCTAATTCCTTTATTTTCTCTTCAGCTATTCTCTGTTTTTCTAAAAGCTGATTATGAATCACTCCTTTAGACTGAAGAATAAACCTGCAAGTGAAAAAGAAGAAACAGACAACTGTTGTGTATTGTTTACATCTGTTTACACCTACCTGAATGCTGAGTTAGACAACAGTGACCTCTGCAAAGCCAACAGCCTCACATTCATCTCACACATTCTGGACAGAGGCAGCAGAAATTGCTGTGATAGCTCCTACAAACCCCTGGGCTGGCCTCCAGGGCTTGCTCACTCATCTCACCCATGATTTGGGAGGAAGAAAAAGGATGCACACACATCTCCCTCTATCATCCAGCATGCTGAGATTGTTTGAAAGCAGTTCTTGCACACAGCTAGCAAGGGGAGTCTGGCATCACATTCCCTTCAAAAAGATCTACATCAGCTGATGGCATAAGGCCAAGAAGTCTCTTTTCACAGATAAAATCCATTGATTACCATATTAGTGCTCACAAGCTAAACAAACCTGCACAATAAAACCAAAGCTTTCTACAGAGGCAGGCTGAGAGCTGGGGTTGTTCAGTGTGGAGAAGAGGCTTTAGGGACACCTTAGAGAAGCCCTGCAATACAAAAAAGCAGCTTACAGACAGACAGACAGACAGACAGACCAAGAGTTTTCTCCAGAGCCCATCATGCCAGGACAACAAGGAGCAATGGTCTTAAACTGCAAGAGGACAGGGTTAGATTGGGCAAAGGGAAGAAGTGTTTTACCACCAGGGCAGTGAGACACTGGAGAAGCTTTGTGTGCTTCACCTTTGGAAGTGTTCAGGGTCAGGTTGGACCTTTGAGCACCTGATCCAGTGGCAGATGGCCCTGCCCATGGCAAGGGGGTTGGCTGGATGGTCTGTGAAGGTGACTTCCAACCCAAACCCTTCTGTGATTTGATGATACAGACCTGCCTTTAGCTGAGCTTTCAGAACTCCACTGGTCAGGGCTTGGCTTTCATGTACCCCCTCCCTGACCTCTGAATTCCCATACTTCCTACATTCAGAGGGTTTTTCTGCGGGGTGAGGAGCAGTCTTTTTAAATGACATTTTTAACTGATGTGGCAGCCATTTATTTCTACTTGTTCTATATTTTGATTGCCAAAGGGATTTGAAAGATGCATCCATAACATCTCAGTCACACCAATCCTGCTTGCCAGTATGCAAAAAGCTGCCTGACTTACCCAGAAGAGCCTCTGGAGGAGCACTACCATCTAAAGCAGCTCACCAGCATGCGGCAGTGGCATCCCCCAAAGAGGTGAAGGACAACTAAGTTCAAATGAATTTTAGGAACCCTCCACGGTTGTTTTTCATCCTTCCAGACATAAAGAATGTACAAGCTGCAGATTCGCCCCTTCCCTACTTAGAAAGTCCCCCAGGGGATTTAGCAGGAGCCTCCACGGGTCATTCCAACGAGGTCAAGGTCTCCCTCCAGCACCAACTAAGGTCAACATCTTCCTGCCAGGTGACAAGAGCTCATGTTTGAAGAGTTAAAATGAGCAGCTTTACACTGAGCAGAAAAATCTATCTGCTACAGAAAAACCTGAAATCAGTTTGCAGTACCATCTCTCCTGTCAAATGACATTATTAACATGTTTGCACAGGGCCTGGTAAATACAAATGCAGATCTGCCACTCAGCTCGAAGCCTCATGGACTCTGTCTCAGCAACACAACAGCCAAAAGGAAAACTACCTGCCAGATGCATTCCTGAAATGCATGGGAGCAGAACTGTGGTTAATGATAACAGGTTTCCAATTAAAACTCCTTTTGGTGCTCTTATTAACTGCACTTAGCAATCTCTTCCTCCTCCTTCTCCTACTTCTCTCCCTTATTCTGCTTCACCTGTTTTCTACAGTTACTTCTGCTGTATCTTTTCTCAAATCTCTCCTCATTTCTTCCCACTATAAATTCATAGAATCACAGAATGCCAGGTTAGAAGGGTCCTCAAGGATCACCTAGTCCAACCTTTCAAGGTAAGATATAGTTTAAAAGAGATGGCCCAGCACTCTGTCAAGCTGAGTCTTGAAACTGTCCAGTGTGGGGAAATCCAGCCTACACTGCTTTCCTTGGGAAATCATTCCAACTGTTCTCACCTTGATGCATGTTTATTCCTGGTGTCTTCTTTGTCCTGTATTTGCTCCTGTTCTTTACAACAGAGCTCACTCACACTCTCTTCATCCCTTCAATCCCCCTGATCACTTTACGTGTCCCCACAATCCCCTTTCACACACTGGTGATGTCTTCAGACCCCAGCACACATCAGCCTGATGAGATAAAACATGGGCTTTGCTCAGGCTTGTGAAAAACAAGTTCAAGACCACCCTTCTAGGAAAGAGAAGTAATTTACATTGCTATTAGATGCAGAGCCTGGATCCAGCCACAGAGGAGCTACTTTTCAAGACCACCACCATCATTCTGATACTCTTCCCTTGAGCCTCAAACACCAGAAGAAACAAACATTAACCTGGCCGTGCACACACCCTGTAGATTTTGGGGTGAAATCTGAAAGCTTGCCTTGCTTCTGCAGAAGCTGCCATTAGTGAAAAATGCTGCAAGATGCCCTCAGGAACCAAAGCCATCAGAAATCCCCCAACACTGCAGCTTCCCTGAGCCCACGTGTGTCTGTGAACATTCCCTTAATTATTTCCTTTTTTTGTGGCAGCAGCAAACAAGAACACCTTCTCGTTGGCTTCCCCAAACTGTGTAGCACGACTGCCCATTTTGGTTTCACTGACACCTCAGGTCTAAGAAATGAAGTTTAACACCAAGACAGCTTGATCAGTTTTTCCCCTGCTGCAGCTGGGAAGGTCCCTGCTGGGCTCCAGGCACTGAGCACTGCTACAGGCAGTGCAGTACTACAAGTGGCTGACTTCACTTCTATTCTGCAAATGTCAACAGCAGTCATCAGGGAAAATATCCTCCCTTCCACCCTCCTGCAATGCTCTGGCAGACATATGACAGCAAATTAAAATTGGATGGCCAAAGTTAGCACTGATGAGACTCAGGCGGGCAGCTGGGCACAAACACCACCACCCTGATTTTATTTGGCATAAAATAATAAGCTAGAGCCTGTGTCCACTCACACCCTGCCTCAGAAGCAGATGAAATGCCCCTGACTTGGCCAGCAGCATCCATCAGAAGGTCTTCAGTAGTACCAGCTCCAAGCCATCCACAAGCCCACTGAACCCTCAGCCTAAAGTGCACAGGTGCTGCTGTGCAAACTCTCAAAGCCCAATTTTTGTAAAGCTGCTGAAGCTATAAATCCACATCCACAGTTATCTATTTAAACCTGTAGCTTAACTTTCCAACTAAAGGGATCAAAAAACTCCTAGCTTGTTTTAGCTGCTAGCATGGGATACACACATTATGGATAGCTTGGCCAAATTTTTTACCTAAGGAAATAATGTGGTTTATGGCAACACTTAAAAAAGGCAGAAACTTGTTCTGCTCATTAGGTAAGAAGCTGCAGGGCACCTGTAATAAACTGGAGTTTAAAATTAATCTGGATTTCATTCTTCCTATTATCCTAAGCAAAACACCAGCTCTGTGATTGTTCTTTCCTTACCAAGCTGGAGAAATAGGGCAATGTCATTCTACTGCCTGGATTTCATTAAATGTGGTTATTTTATTTATGAAATTTTAAACTGATGAAAGAATCTCGGGAGGTTCTGAGGGCTTAGTTCTTCCCTGAGTGAATTTGTGAACAAGCCTTTCAAACATGTGAACTTCATTGATTGCCTGAAGAAACACCTCTGGCTCCACCTTGGTCACCATGTCACAGAGCTGAGGAGGTCCTGGCTGCTCTGTGATGCTGAGCCTGGATAACACAACTAACCCCAACCCCTTGGGGCCAACCAGCACCAACGACCTCCACAGGAGCTCCTGACAGAGCCTGGGAGTCTGTTCGTGGAACTGGGATGGCTTTTAAGTAGTGATTGTCCACAGAGGACAAGCAGGGAACCAGATTTTCTTCCAGATAAGTTCACTCACGTCTGCCTCCTCACCACAAAGCATCACAACACACATTAGCAGATCTGTCAAACACACCACCTACACTATCAAACATGAAATAACAATTCAGAAAAAATGTTCAGCACCACAGTGGCAACTCCAAAGCTTAATGACAGTCACCTCTTCACACAACAACTTTCCCACTGTTGCTCAGTAACACCAGAACTAGCTGGGTCAGAATGGACAAGTTCACCCCATCTGCTCATTTCAAAGGGAATGGCCACTAAAAACAGAGCAGGATTTGCTCTATTCCAGATACTCAGGGATTTTTTCAGTGTCCACAGATAAAAGTAGTAACTCAAACCAAGACAAAGATGATTAGAAAAGAAGCTACAGAAAAGTAGGGTCCTCAAGGACAGCAATGCTCAAGCAAATCTGGACCAACAAGAGTAGCTCTGTAAAGGGTTTATGAACCAGCTGGACCTACATGTTCTGGTCTTCCAGTGACTGCTGGTTCTCAAGTGCAATATGAGGAACAAAAATAGAGAACAAGGGAACTGAAAGAGAAACCTCACTCTAAATATTCCCATTTGGTTCTATTTTCCTCCCTCTGCCAGCTCCCCATCAGGATTGTTTCCCTAAGGCAGAGCAAGTGCTTATAAACTCTCTCTGAGACCGAGTGCTTGTTTCCTTCTGAAGGGATCTCTTGGCCTTTCCCAGTTACAATTTCTGGATATGGTGCCCATTTGATCAGTGTTTATACAGCACTCCCTTATGCCCTGACCAAAATGGTCTTCAGGCTCTAGTCAGGCTGGTCAGCAATGCTCTCAGCTTCATCATCTGTCTGCTGCTTTGTGTCATCTGTACACACCCACCAAGTGATGTTTAGACAGCGTAAGTAATTCCATAACTCAGTCTGTTTGCACCAAAATGTACTGTTTACTTGTCTTTAATACATAATATTCATCTCTTAATGAACGTTAGAGACATGTTTGTTCAGCACACACCACTCTTCACCATGACACACAAGTCATTAAAGGTGGAGTACCAGTGATGCTCACAGCCAAGGTTTTCCATTAAGAACCCCTATTTTCAATGACTTGCAACCACAATCAACTACAAACTTGACATCTGCAGCTTTCAGTGGCAGGCATCTGTCCCACTCTCTCCTCCTCCCCTGCCAGGATGAGAACATGGTTTGGGTGTTTCTCCTGCACAACTTGCTGGTGCAAGAACTGTTCATATTCAAGTATTAAAACCAGGAGAGGAGAAGCCACAGGGCTCTCTCCCCAGTCTGCAAAGCAGCTCTCACTTGGGTCCACACAGATCACTGTAAAAACCTGCTCAGGGTGCCAGGGAAGTGTTAGCTTTTCCCCTGCCTGGTCCTGATATTCTTCCCTCTACCAGAGAGGAAAGTTCCAGTGCTCCTTTGCCAGAATGCTGAGTGACAGGCCTGAAAGTCCATCCAGCCTGGCTCCCAGCTCACACAAAGGGTCATTATAACTCCAGCTTTACAGTTCTCAGGGCACTTGAGAAACTCTCAAGTAAAATCAGGGATACCGAAAAGACTTTGTACAAAGCTATGACATTATTTTAACATGTTTAGTGCATTTCTAAAAAAAACAACAACATGCTGTGCTATGAAAAAGCACAGCCACATATCCTGCTTCACAAAACCAAGCATTTTCATTAGACTGCTCCATGAGAAAAGTTGGGCTAAGCCCTGTCATGCCCTTATCTATTTAAAGGTGCTTTTTAATTCTGAACTTGCACTGCTCTTCAAGCTTTGAGCATACTCAGTAGGGGATTACTACATTTTAAGTACTGTTCAAAGCCAATGGAAGAGAGGCTTCCAACAAGCTGATCCCATGCAATCTAGCTTGATTGGAGCTGAGCCCCCTCTGCACAGCTGCAAGCACCCACAAGTCCCCTTCCAATCCCCCTGGGCTCTGCTTCTGTAGATGATCCCCTGTGCAGTTCATAACAGGCACTGCTGATGCCCCTGAAAATTCCAGTTTTAGCCATCCTAGATGAATTACCCAGTTTCTAACAAGACAAGGAAGCAATATTTTTTAAAAAAGGAAAACCATATAGTTTGTGCTACCCCCCTTCATGCCTAAGGGTTTCACATTTTTCAGTCTGATTTTGGGTTTCCCATTCAACAGATGTGAAGCCTGTTCAGAAACAAATGGAGTTGGAACAGAGCAGTTGAAGCTTTTCCTAAGTTTCCTTTTATTGTAGTGGTCAGTCCTCTCACTAGGTCACTCTCAATATAGCTAAAACCTATTATTAATATAGCTAAGCCTAACTCTGCCCCTTCTCTCCCCCCACCAAAGAAACACATACTTTAAAGCAAAACAGATCCTGCAGCTTATATTGGGAGATTTATATCTGAACACATTCCAGGAGCAGCAGTGTATAGCTTACATACCATTTCACTACTGTACTCAGAGAGGTGGGTAAGTACCAGGAGCTGTTTGGGCAGGAGACCTGGGGTGAAGTCTCTGGTGCAGCATCTCTGGTGGGCAGCAGAACCCCTGCAAACACAGCCTGGCAGCTCTGGAGCATGCAGAGAGACCAGGATTAGCAGCCCTGGAAGCAGTCCAAACCCAGTCTTATGTAGGCCACAACAAGGGTAACTTTTACTCAGCTGAACAGTTGTAAGCCATAAACCTATTTACTTGAAGGAGCTGAAGGAAGAGAACAAAAAGTGCCACACTGTTTGCTTCCTCCAGCCTCTCCACAGACTGGTCAAACCCGTCCATCCTGCTCTGCTGAGGGGTCATGGGGTTTGTTCTGTACTTCAGATCATGTTTACATTGAGTTTTCACTTTTTTTATATATATATATCTGTCAATAGCTACAGCATATTACATTACCTCAAGCCAAGATAGTAACACAGCTTGCAAACAGCAGTTTCTACATTGCCAGACACTTAACGAGATGGCAGATTTACACAATTGTTCATGCTTGGTTCTTTAAAAAAAGCAAGCAGCAATATACCTCTAAATGTTTATTAAATATAGCATGACCCAAAATAATAAAATAGTGGTCTGTGGTCTGTTTTTAGGAACATCATCAATTCTTTTTGAAGGCTCAATGGATATAAATGGAATCTAACAAGAAAAACAGAAATCAAATGCCTCCTCCCTATCAAACAGGAATTAATAACATTTGAGATTCAAACCATGTGGAGCAAACAGTGCAAACAATGCTGTCATTCAGGGAGTTACTTGCCACGAGTAATTTTTCCTCACTATATCCCTAGTTTAGAGGTTTCATCTTCTAATTTTCCTTTAATGTAATTATTTTAGTATGTAGCAATGATTACCTGTAGCTTGTTTAAGCTAAAGAAACTCAAAATGACTACTGCATGCTTACAGCAGATGCACTTCAAATGGATTTTTTGCAGCCTCTGTTGTACCATATTTGAAAGTTCCAAGTTGCAAAAAACACAAATCATTTTTCCAGTCATGGGAATGCAAGATCCCTTTCTAAAGCTACCTGAGTTTTTAAGAATTCTCCATAAAAACAAACAAACAAAAAACTAATAGTGTTGGTGTGAACACTTTGGTCAACCAACCCCAAAGATATTTATATTTTAGTAAAGTTTTTTCTATGGACAGATCTTCTGTAATCAAAAAGGAGAACTTTGCAGTGGGAAATGAAGTGACATGGAGATATTCCTATACACTGAGAGGTAAATTTAAGTTTTTCCCTTCACTGAGAACCCATATAGGAAACATTGCACAATCCAAATACACACTTTTTGAAAATCAAACCCATCCACAGTTTCAAGAATAAAAATATACCAGAACAGTTCTGTGCCTTGCTCTGGAGGAAACCCTTTAAATGCTAAATGAGGGAAAAAAACCCTGCAATGGCCTTGTGGTTGTTAAACAGCTCAGCCTTGGCTTCTGCACAGGGCAAATCCTGCTACAACAAAGCAGTAAAGAAATCAATGCAGCAAACGTCACAGAAGTGGATGTAAAGATAACTGGATCAAAAGAATCCAAGCATAACATTAATACAGTGATATTTCTGGATGCTGGAGTTAAATTAGCTAGCACTAAAACAATCACACTGTTGTTTCCTAATCAGTAAGAACAAACTTTTTACAGTCCACATTTGTGAACTCAAAAGGATGGATATTGTTTTAGAAAATCATTTCTTGTCAGATAGCCTGATTTTTTTTTTTTAATTTTTTTTAAAGCTGGCCGAAGCACTCTGTTAGTTCAGCAAATACTTTGGAAAAAACAAAAATAAAAATTCAGGACAGCATTTGTAGCATTCCTGAGCTCAGCACTTTGGTTCTCCCATCTCTGTATTAAAGCTTTGTAAGAACCAATCTCAACCCACACAATTGGTTTCCTTATATTTTACTTCAGTGTTTTAATCTAGAGGTCATGAATTAAACCCTTCTTTCTAAGCTAAAAGGAAGGTAGGGCAGAGGATGCTCAGACCAAGATTTCTCATTTGTGTAAGCACTGTCCCACAGACAGTTTGTATTTTATGTTGACACAGACAGAATCAGACCAGAATCTGACCCTGGGTATCTCCACTGGAGTGTTGGGGACCTTGTCACACCCTCTCTGCTGCCACCACATCTGGAAGGACTCTCCCAGGATGTCTTTGTTCCAGTGATTTGTCCATTCTCCTCTGCCCACCCCTAACCAGAGAAGGCAGCTCTATATTCTGAAAGAAGTGCTCTAGCACTCAGGGTTTCCCCAGGGACTCTAACTCTTGATTCCAATATTTCCTTCAGGAAATGCAGGAAGAGACTCAAAATACAACACTTTATCAGAGTGACATTTTAAGTGCTGGGAGGACTTCAGAAAAAAGACACTCATGCTCCATAGTATTTTCTGCAGTCATTTGGCACAGCAAGCTACAAAACCAGGAGCAGCTGGAGCACCCCAAAACATTTTATACTTGTCTAGCACGTATCCAGGGAGAACTCTATCACTGAAGCAACACAGGGGTTACTTTTTCTCCTTCTGGAACAAAATGAATGTTCCTTACTATGGCCCATGCTCCTCACAACAGCCTGACCTCCAAACTGCTGCACTGGAAGTGGAGAACCTCTTGAAAGCTCTGGCATTCCCATTGCCTCTGGATCACAGCAATACCAGACCACCTCTTCTAGCAACAATGAAGAGTTGGTTTCCTTCTGACCCTTATCTTCTCAGTTTAGATTCTGACTCCTTTAGGGTTATTCAGGCAGCTCTTTCCCATGTTTTGTCTAGATAATAGGCAGGGGGAAAGTTAGGGATAAAGAAAAGACAAATGGAATTGATTTGGTTGAATGTCATGCTCATTCCTAGTCCCAACAGAAAAATGCTCCTGAAGAGTTAGATGCCTCCAGGATACAAACCCAAGCATCAAGTAAAGGCTGCATCTCATCTTCTATCACAATGCACATGGAGTAGGTGGGGGGGAACATAACCAACGGGTTTATTTCAAGTAGGGCTGAGTATAATACCTACTTTTTAAATTAGCTGTTATTTTTATTGTAAGACTCTTTTCTCTGATGTTTATATACCTGACAAACACTGATTTATCAATTTATCCATGCACCCATCCTACACCAGTTCTCAGTCTAAAGCTGACTTTTTAAAGAAATGCAGCTGTATCCTAGAACTGGCCAGATACACATTTTACAAGCAAGCCAAGGAAATTTTTTTTTTCTCTGAAGTTTCAGTATTGCATGGAGAAATTATGTACAGCAGGAGAGCTATAACTGGACCAAGATATCCAGGAGATTACAAAGCCAGGGCAGCAGGAATAAGATCAAGCACGAAGTGGGGGAAGGAGCAGGGGAGTGCATTTGAGAAATCAGATGTCAAGTTGGAAAAGGGGCTTGTGCCCAAGAGAAGCAGCTTCCTGTCTGACCTGGCACCAAATCCAGGAGCCCAGACTCCCAGTGTCCCACTGGGTGTCCCTCCACTCAGGTGGAGATACCCAGAGTCAGACTCTGGTCTGATTCTATCTATGTCAACATAAAATACAAACTGTGGGACAGTGCTTATACAAATGAGAACTCTTGGTCTGAGCATCCTCTGCCCTACCTTCCTTTTAGCCTGGAAAGAAGGGTTTAATTCATGACCCCTACATTAATGGGCAATTAACCATGAAGCCCACTTAACCAGCAATGCTCCTCTCACACTCATGATCAGCCAGGAAGAGGATGACAACACATTGCTGCTCCTCACTGCACTGCTCAAGCCAAAAGCCCCTCTACAGGCTACTGCTGCATTACTCCTGGGTGCACCTTTTTGCATGTTGCTTTCTGTGGCAGCTCTCCAAAAAGATCTTGCAAACTTTTATGGGTCAACTCACATAACACTGAAGAGAACATTGCTCAGGAAGCTCAAAATCAAGACACACCTGAAAAAAAAACAGCTGGGTGATGGAAAACCTTATGGATTATGCATGTGTCACCCCATGTAACACCATCTCCCAAGGTCCCTGCCTGGTCAGCATACAGCATAAACAGTCATCAAGCAGCAAACACCTGGACACCAATTTTTTTTCCTTGCAGTTCAGTGCTTGAATGTACTTATTAGACACATCAGATGTCCTGTGGAAAATAAAGTCTTCCCTTTTCCAACAGCTAGCTAGCAGAGCTTCAAGTTTATAAACCACACACTGCCCAGAGGCTGAGAACTGAACCTTAGAGAGAAGCATGTTGCTAAGTATTGCAGCACCTGTCAGCTTCTAAGCAGCTGGGCTTCAGAGCTGAGCTCTGCACAAAGCCTTACCCAGGGAGGTGGGCAATGGAGAAGCCACTCAGATTTCACAGACCAGGCTATAGATAGGAACTGAACCATAAAGATTAAGCCTGGTGTGGCCTTCAGCTCTTTAGGAGTTTTTTGAAATGTGAGCGGGAAGCAGAGTGCAGCCACCATCTTCTGCAGTGACCTGTGCTGGCAGAATCACACACAGACAGACAGCAGAAATACAGCCACAACAGCACCAACAAGCAATGTGCAGCAGTGGCTGATGTCTTCAGGGGGTCAGGAAAGAGCTGACAAGGATTTATGATGAGCCATTTTCAGGAATCCATTGAAATCCCAAGAAGGATTAAGATTATTTAATCCTCTCAGGCTTCACTTGTGTATGGTTCAACAACCAAAAATCTGAGGTCTCAAAAAAACCCCAAAAACCCCATACTTCAAAATCATTTTGTTAGAGCTATCCCTATGGAATACTACACTCACACAAAGCCATTTTATAGGGATGGTTACAATAATACATTGCTCTTGCAGAAAACCTTGACCATAAAGTTGTGCTACAGTATTTGCTTGAGTTTTACTTTCTCATATTTTTATTTTGTAAGTGCTCTCCCATGTGTTGTAGAAGTAAACTGATGATAAAGCAGCATCAAACCAAAACTGACCACCTGCTTTGGCATGCAGTGTTCTCCTCCCTCCTAGCAGAAATAGCAGACATTTTTCTCCTGTAAATAAGGACCTTGTCCAGGTTATGGGTTAAAAGAATGCAAAAGGAAAGGTCTGAAATATTCAGACAGAATTCTGAAGCTTGAACTTCCAACATAGTTCTCAAAGAAATATGATGATATCAGTTCACAAATAGCTTCAGCAGAAGCCCAGTACACTGGTGGCTGGCTCAGGCTACGTAACAAACCTTGCAAAAGAATATGAAGTAAGAGCATCAAAATGTATTTGGCAAGATGCCAGCACTCAGATGATATCCCAGCCTCCTGGATATGTACAGTACACAGCAATCAATCATCTCCTACTATGTGGCACTGACATTTCTTGTGTCAAACAAAAAATAGCAAAAGTAAATCGAGCCCCACATGTGGAGGCCAGTGAGCATGCTGTACACACTACAAGATTTAATAAAATAAAATTTAAAAGAGACCAGGTTGAGGAGAGACTGATGATGAACTTTCACATTCACCAGCAGCCTCTTGGAAAGGAAGGAAGCTCAAGATAGGGGTCAGAAAACCACAGAACTGCTTTCCAAGTAGTACAGAAGCAAGTGCTGAACTACACAGACTTCCTCCCAGGATGCAGCACATCACCACAGCTCCTCAAACATAAGCCTCCAAATTCCACAGAGCTGGAGTATCTTATTCTACAGAAGTGTATGGATGAGTTCTCTGCACACACCCCAAACCACCAAAGCTGGAGGGAAAAAAAAACAAACAAAAAACCACAGAAGTAACATCCTGAATTCAACTTCAATCAGTTTAAAAAGATTAAAAAAAAATAAAAACTGAGCACAAGAATTGAAGCACAAAACTAATTTCAAATAATTTAGCTATTCAAGCAAGCTGCCAGAAGATCACTGATAATCAGAGGTACCTCCACCCTCTCTGGATAACTGAAACCCACTAAAGCCCTAACATTTGCATGCTGGAATAAGCACTAGAAACTGAGACATGATAAATATGAGGGATTGAAAGGAATTTCAGCTGCTCCAGCCAATAAGTCAGCTTCAGGGGAAGGGGAAGGGGGGGGGTGCAACTTAAATGCCTCTACACAAACCTACAGCACAAAGAATAAATGGATGGATGCAGGAAGGGGAGCTGAGGAGGTGTCACCCTCTGCCTCAGGATGGATGACCCAGGCTCAGGGTTAAAGGGAGGGCAGGGACAGGTGACAGCACAGTCAGAATCTGCTACAGACCATCCAGCCACACAACCAAGCAGATCATAAAATCCTAGAATTGGCTGGGTTGGAAGGGACCTCAGAGCTCATCAAGTCCAACCCTTGATCCACTCCCCCCGTGGTTCCCAGCCCATGGCACTGAGTGCCACATCCAGGCTCTTTTGAAATATCTCCAGGGATGGAGAATCCACCCCTTCCCTGGGCAGCCCATTCCAATGGCTGATCACCCTCTCCAGAAAGAAATTCTTTCTAATGTCCAACCTAAACCTCCCCTGGCACAACTTGAGACCTCTTGTGCCCTCTTGTCTTGCTGAGAGTTGCCTGGGAAAAGAGCCCAACCCCCCCCTGGCTCCAACCTCCTTTCAGGGAGTTGTAGAGAGTGATGAGGTCTCCCCTGAGCCTCCTCTTCTCCAGCCTCAACACCCCCAGCTCCCTCAGCCCTTCCTCACAGGACTTGTGCTGGATCCCTTCACAGCCTCCTTGCTCTTCTCTGGACCTGCTCCAGCACCTCAATCTCCTTCCTGAGCTGAGGGGCCCAGAACTGGACACAGGACTCAAGCTGTGGCCTCCCCAGGGCTGAGCACAGGGGCAGAATCCCTTCCCTGGACCTGCTGGCCACGCTGTTCCTGAGCCAGCCCAGGATGCCATTGGCCTTCTTGGCTACCTGGGCACACTGCTGGCTCCTGTTCAGCTTCCTGGCAATCCAGACTCCCAGGTCCCAGATGAGGCACTTTAGAGACAGACAGGAGTAGCCTCATGCTCACAAGCCCCTGGTCCTCGTGGGGTCCTCTACAAAGGGTTGGAGTGTGCTCCAGGACCAGCCTTATGTCCTTTGGGTACATTCTCCATGTTAATAGTGACACAGAGCATTACTGCCAGCTGGAAAGGCCCCAGGGCCAGAACAGGCAGAGCTTCACAAAAATATCAAACTAAGGCAGGAGAAAAAAAAATTAATTAAAAAAATTAGTACAAATCAGAAGAGGAGCACTCTCTTAATCTGTATTTCCATAAAGATGAGTACAACGAAACCCATGAAGAGTTTAAAGCATCACCATAATAAAAATATTTTTCTGATGGTGCTTCTGCCAACCCTGAGGAGTGGGAGCTGCCTGCTGTGCCTAAGCTACCCTGTCTGGTCATGGAAAGGTAAGCAAAAGAAGACTTCTCAGAAGACTGTTGCTCCCACAGCTGCTACACATGGAGAAAAAAATAAAAGGTTTAGGACAAAAAAAAAAGGTAAAGATCTCTTATTCCTCAGTGTGAGGCAGAAGCAGAAAGCAGGACAATGAATTTCAGCCAGCACCAAAACTCCATCTGCTACCCACATCTCATTCACAGGTAGGATTACTTCTTCATAAAAACCCCCACACTGACATTTTTAAGGTATCTTGAGGGAATTCTCCATGTAGGGAAAATAGTCTGCACTTTTGGATTTTAAAACAGCTTAACAAAAAAAAAATAATTCTTGACTCCAGAATTATCTTCATATTCTCTTTACTCTTCATATTCTGTGACAAAACCAAACAGAAAAAACTCTTGAGTCATCTCATGACTACTCCAAACAGGAGTGTTTACCTTGCTGCCCAGGTCAAATCTTCCAAAGGTTGTAAATATATCTCCTTTTAATGTTCCAGTCACCAGGATCCCCACACAAACTCAACATTTAATTCACCTACATGGAAAAGTTTATTTACTGGGAGCCAAGAAGGAGACTCTGTCAAAAATAGTATTAGCCTGAGTTCTGAAAACTCACAGCAAAGGAAAAACTATGCACCAGCCCTGGCTTCCCAGTCCTGCCCCCTCCCCACACCTTGATCTGGAGACTCCATGGTCTGATGGATCAGGGCACTTGTAGTCTGAGCTAGCTCACCACTCAGCCCTGTGATCACCCCCTTTGCTAGGAAGGGGGAAAAACCTCAAGGCAGGGAAGAGTTGATACAGTCACTCCTTTTGGCAGCAGTCAGTGCAGATTCAGTGTTCTGCAAAACCACATCCCAAGCTGAGCAGATTCCTCACTGTACCCAGCTCACAAGAGACATGAGAAAAATCGTAATTCCTCCCAACTGAGAAACACAGAAATCTACTGTGATATTTGTCAGGCAAACACATTTCAGATCTGAAACCACTTTGTGTGGCCCTGTGTCAGAGGCTGCTGAAGTCAAACAGAAGTGTGTTGTGGAGGTTCATCTGAAAACGTTGCTTTTGGCTTCAGGCCCTGCTTTTGACAGCCAACTAACACATGGGAGCACATCTTTATGACTGCACTTGGGTTACTCACGTGAGCTTTATGCTTCCTTCCAAGGATTAAAAAAAACTCCAGGCAAGCCCTGTTAGATCCATTCCCTGGCCTGATAATGCAAAGGGCATTTCTGCAGAACACTTGTGCAGGTGAAGCCCTGAGCACTTGAATTATAATCTGTTTTTTTTTTCAAGGAGTCTGATAGGAACTCCATTGGAAACAAGTGCACCCTGAGAGATCTGTGAGACCCTTCTCACAACTACTGGTTATCATCAGAGTGTTGCTCTGATAGTCAGGACCACAATCTCCCCAGGTGCCAGAGGAGACCATCACAGCTGGGAGCAGAGCCAAGCAAAATACACAAAGCAAGTGACATTTGTGACAGTCCTTCAAGGCAGCCAAGATAAACCCCAACAGATACAGAACCACAGAATCATCCCTGAGATCATCAAATCCAGCCCCTGATCCACTCCCACTGTGGCTCCCAGACCATGGCACCGAGTGCCACAGGACACCCCACTAAGTCTGCTGCATTCCCAGGCAGCTTGCTGGAATTAAAGGATAAAGAAAACGAGAAAAACGAAACAGATTAAGGCATTGAGAGAAAACCTGTACGTTCTTTGTAAAAGAAACAGCCTGGGGGTCAGGGGTCTGGCTGTGCACAGGGCCACAGCCAGCGGGCTGGGGGCTGTCTTATACACAGGGGGTGTTGTACATATGGGTGTTATACAACGGGGGTGTTGTACACGGGGGTGTTGTACACAAGGGGTGTTGTACACGGGGGGTGTTATGCACAGTACACCGGACCGGACCGGTACTCACATCCTCCCCACACCCTCGTACATGCGGGTCTCGTCCACCAGCGTCATGACCTCGGTGTCAGTGAGGTGGGCGTGCTTCTTCGTCTTGGTCAGCTGCTCGATCTGGATATCCGCCAGCTTCACCTTCTGCTGCGTGTCTATCACCTTGGCCTGCAGCTCCGTGAAGGCCTGGGAGGGAGGGATCAGAGACAGCGGTGAGGGGCGGCCCACCCTCCCCAGGCCGCGTCCCCCCGGCCTCACGCTACTTAGGACGAAGGGAGCCCGGGCTGCAGATGGCGGGGACACCCGGGGGGGGGGGGTGGGGAGGAGAACGAGGAGGAGGAGGAGGTGCACAAAGGGTGAGGAGGAGGTGAGCAGAGCAGCTCTCACCTTCTTCAGCTCCAGATCCACGGGGGCCGCCATCTTGTCCCCGCACGGCGCCTGCGCGGGGAGCGAGCGAGGGAGGGGGCGGCACCGGCACCGGCACCGGCACCGCTGCGCATGCGGGGGATGAGGGTGCCGGGTCCGGACGGGACCGGACCGGGGTGTGTAGGCCGAACCGAACCGAACCGAACCGAAGCGGACCGGACCGGACCGGACCGGACCGGGCTATGTGGGCTGGCCCGGAGTGAGGGATGGGTCGGGAGTGAGGGCTCCCCGGCGGTACCGCGCTGTGCCGTGCCGGGGGTGTCCCAGCCCGGTTCTGCCCCTGCCCGCGAATGAATCACTTCCCAGCCCCGGAGCTTTCCTCGGCTCTTGGCCAGAAGGGCTCGGGCTCGTGGTGAGGTCATGGTGAAGTCATCAGACGCTTTTTAGGCTAAAATAGTCCAAAGCGAAGTGTCCGAGATGCGCTGTGCATCCCGGGGCTGCGGGGACTGCTTCCCGCGGGGTCCCGGTCACAGAGCAGAACGGGTCGGGACCTCCAGGGGTTCCCAGCTCTTGTTGTCACCTCCTCCCAGAGCACCCCCGATCTCCCCACTGCCTTCTCCAGAGCTTTCCAGCCCCCCGGCTGCCCCCCAGCATGGCTGCTCACAGGGGGTGAGGGTCTCCTCTGTACCCCCAGCTCTTGGGGGGGTTGTGTCACCCTCTGTGCCATGGCAGCCGTGTGACAAAGCTTGTCCCAGGTTTGTGCCTTCGTGGCTGGGTGAGGAGCTGGGCAAAGCAACAGCCCCAGTGAGGAGGAAAATGAACTGCTTGGAGCTGCTGGCAGGGCTGCCACTGCCTTCTGCAGCTGGGAGGCAGTGGGGAGGGTTCAGGCATTTTTTGGGGTGTCTCTTTGACTGGTTTGTTCCTTCCCCAGTGCTGGGTTTCCCCTCCCTGCAGACCTTGTCACACTTTGATGCACAAACACACTGAAGCGTGGCTGCCAAGGTGCAGGGAGAGCTGGTTGCTAAATTAGTTAAGAAATAAAATACAGTGCAATTTTTTTAATTTTTTTTTTTCACATTCACAGGTGGGATTTTAGAGGTCTCCTCTCACTTTGGCCCTTCTTGCTCCAGAGAAGAGGCTGAAGCAGCCACAGGGTGTTCCTCCAGGCACATGGTCTGTCTGCAGCATAACAGAGTGAGCTGGGGCAGGGGCTGGGACATGCAGCAGGTGATGGGGTCTGGTGGCTGGACACACATTTTGTGACCTGTAGACAAGCCAGGCACAGGCATCAAAGGGAAATGAAGGGAAATGCCAGAGTAGCACGGAGTCAGTGTCAAAAGCAGCAAGTAGGCTTGACACTGGCAGTCAGGAAATGCTGTGGCTGGTGACATCTTTGTGCTCCAGAGGGGTGTTCAAGGCCTGGCTGCTGAGCTGGGGCTGCTGGATGCCTTCACCAGGACCCCTGCCTGTTCTCAGCTTGGCTCAGTGGCCCATTCCTGCCAGGGGGGATGGTGGGTGGTGGAGATGGCTTTCCAGGCACCTCGTCCCTGCAGGCACAGGTAGGTGAGCAGCCCAACCCCCTTCTCCACAGTGCATGGGTAAAACCTTGCCCCGAGTTTCCCAACGAGGCTCTGAGGCACCTCCTGATCTGGCCCAGGGAGCTGCGCTGGGGCTTCACCCCTGCTTTAGCAGGGAAAAGAGCCTCTGTAGGACTACCAGCCTTCCCCAGCCCCATGGGGCAGAGGGAGCCAGCCCACAGATCCAGCCAGCTTCCCACTCCCTACGTCTCCAGAAGGTTTCCCATCTCTTGGCCTCTTCAGTTACCACCTGCAGCACAGCAAAGTGGACCAGAACACATCCTTGCAGGGAAGGAAGAGAGCAGAGAGGAGCTGGGCAGCAGTTCCAGCTGACTGCAGGAAAGCAGAGCTGTCCCCAGTGCCTGCCAGGGTGGCAGGTAGCCTCAGGAATGGGGAGCTGGCTGCCTCGAGAGGCAGAGAGGTGGCAGAGCTGGAGTGGGAAGCATCTTGGGAAGGGGAGCAGCAGGCAGGGACACAGCCAGGACACCTGGAGCAGAAGGTCCCTGTTCACAGCAGCAGCTGGATGCATCATTTGCTTAATAGACACTGAAAACAGGCAAAGTTTGGAGTCTGATTAAACTGGCACTTCCACAACTTTAAGTTTGCACAAAGCAGGGCCAGTAACTTGTTCCCCTGGCTCTAGGACTCAGGCCACCCCAGCTGCTGCAGCCTTTGCTCTCCAGGTGATAAGATGCAGGGTGCCCCTTGTCACCCCCCCACTTCCCAGCTGCTGTAGCCCTGTACTTTACCCCTTCTCTCTGGGGAAGCAGTGTTGCTGCATGCCACCCTCCCACACCCCAGGCTTTGCCATCACAAAACTTCCTGGCTCTTTAGGGGATGAACCTACATACTCACTTCCTAAACAACCCCCCCTCCTCCAGTGAGGATAAAGTTTATTTCATACTTTACCAGAGCTAAATTTGGGCTTAATTAGGCCAAAAAACTCCACAGGCTGCTCACTCCTGGCTGTCACACACACTATAGGAGAGTATAAAGCAGTAGCTTATAAAGCAGTATAAAGCAGAGCTCCTGCAGGGGGAAGATCTTTCTCTCTGCTTCAAGGCTCTACTAGAGCCAGCATCTCACTCTGATCTCAGCTCCCCCAGGGGAAAATCAGGGCAGAAATAAGTGGTCTAGGGGTTATTTTTACTGCAAAGTCAGGAATACATCTGGAACCACCATCTGAAATACTGCTTACTGGAATGACCCCAACCCCAGGAGCCTGCAGCCATCCCAGGAACTTCTGGCATCTCCTGCAACAGAGGGACAAGTCCACCTCTTGAGCTTTTAGCCAAATGCTGGTTTACAACCAGGAATCATCCCACTTTGGGTTGATCAGTGACCAGAGCAGCTTCACTCAGAAGGAGCTTTCCTTGAATGAACGGGCAGCCAAACATCACATCCCTCCCAGGGATGCAAGGATGGAAAGGATCCTGGCAAGGATGCAAATCTCCAAAGAAGCATGGATGGGGCTGGCCTGGTCCCAGATTCCTGCCAGAGAGATTGGGCCACACTGGTTCTGCTGCACCCCAAGGATGGCCCGAGCTGCTCCAGCAACCCCCAGTGCACACCGGGATCTCTGTCCCTGCAACTCCGTGTTGCTTCCCACAATCATCCTTGGTCTGCCCCCTCCATCATCAATGAGCAGCCCAAGCATTTGTTACAAAGTGTTATTTATTAGAATATTACATTGCATTTAAAAAATAAGGGAGGTCTGACCCAGTCGCCTTGACTTAGACGAAGGAAGCGGGGCCAGACCGGCAATAAATATAAATACTATGTACAGTTTTACGTAAAATAAATATATAATTTAAAATGAAAAATATCTTGTTAAATAGCTGTTACCCTCCCACCCCTCCTCTGCCTAAGCAAGCCCCCAGCCCGCTCTCCCCACCTTTCACAGTTTGTTTCTGGCACCACAGCAGAGGGAGAGACACTGGCAAGGAGCCCCTCGGCTCAGCCAATGCCCCAGCCCCTCCCGGGGGGTTCCTCCCCCCCAGCCTCTCCCGGGGGGTTCCTCCCCCCCAGACCCTTTCCTGGGGGTACCTCCTCCCCAGCCCCTCTCCGGGGGGTTCCTCCCCCCAGCCCCATTCCCATCCCCATCCCAGAGGTGGCCCAGGAGCTCCCCGCAGGGCTCCTGCTGCTCCCGGGGACTCCGGACGGGTCGGTGCTGGTTCCGCCTCTCTTCCCTCTGCCCGGAGGTAGAAGTGCGGTAGTGCTGAGCTCTGGAAGAGAGAATCGGGAGAGCTCAGGAGAGGGGAACGCGGCCCAGCCCCATGGACACTTCCTGCCCTGCGGAATCGGACCTGGAGAACTGGAACCAGGGTGGTCATCAAGCCCAACCTTGGGTCCGATCGTGCTTCCCCTCCAAGGAACACCAATATTTTCCCTCCTGGACACATCCACCCCAATAATCCCCAGGGCAGAGGAGACAGTGATTAAATCCTGAATATGCTGAATTCCCCTTCCCCAAAATTGAATCCCACGCCCTAATGCTGTTCCCAGCATGACAGGAATTCTTTTCAGGCATTACTTCATTCTCAAAAGGATGAAAGATTTGTCTTTTTTTATGGGGGGGTGGGGGGGAGGAAACCAAGAACAAAAAAAAACCACCCTACAACAACAAAAACCCAACTATAAAATGTATGGGCACATCTAAAATCAGGGTTTGGATCCAGCACCCAGCCATGGCCACCCCTGGGGCAGAGCTACATTGCATGGGGCTGGCTGCAAGATCCTCCTGTGCCCAGCTGCCAGGCATTACACTGGTGCAAGAAGCAGAGTGGGAATGAAAAGGAAGGGGGTTTTATATATATTTGTAAAAATAGAGGCAATATCTAATGAGGGGAAGTGACTCAGAAGGGTCAGAGAGGGAGCAGCACAAGTAGGAAAAAAAAAAATAAACAGAAGCCACTCCCCCACTGCCAAATATCCCCAGTGCATGCAGCAACAGGGCAAAGCAGGGACTTGTGGTTAGAAAGAAGGAGATGGTGGTGGCTGGAATGGTGGGGACAGGGGCTTGAGCAGGAAGGAGAGGAAAGAGGGCTGGAGCCCCATGGGGCAGCCCAGGCTCCTGGGCCAAATCCAGCAAGTTTCTTCTCCAGACTCAATCTGCCCTCAGCTCCTCCCTGATTCTGGCACAGGATCCACACAACATCCCAGCCAGCAGAAACCAGCAGAGCCCCCAGGTGCCCACCAGCCTGGCCAGGGGCTCACCTTGCCAGCACTTGGCATCCTCAGTGATTGACAGTGATGCCCAGCTTGATTTTCTCTTCGTTTTCTACATCGTAGACACCCCTCTTGTGACACCTGTGAGGCAAAGCAAGGAGATGCTCAGAGCCCGGAGCAGTCCCACCACCCTACCACGCAGAGGTGGGCTTCCTGGGGAGGGGGTCTGCTGGTCCAGCTCTGTCCCACTCACCTGAGCATCAGCAAGGCTGCAATGATGATGAGACACAGGGAGGAGAGAACAACAGCAACCACAGCCAGGGCCATGGTGTGGTCGTACACGCTGGGGGGATGCTCCACAGGCAGGGAAAGGCCATGGCACCTCTCTCCATGATATCCTGGCTGGCATCTGGGGGAGAAGAAAAAAAAAGTCTTCAAGGACGGTGTTGATGAAGCAAAGAGGATGTTGAGTTCATGGTGACCAAGCACAGAAGGTCTTTGCTTCCCTCCCAGCCTCATGGAAAGAAGCAGCCTGAGTGAGCACACTGCCTGTTCCACTTGGTGCCTTCCCCAGAGCTGGGAGGTCTGGTGTCACCATCAACTCCCTGGTACTGATAAATTAAGTTTCTCCTGCCCTGAGCACCAAGTGAAGACTCCCAGAAAGGTTGAGCTTCCCCCAGTAGAAGGCACCAGGGTCTGTTCTCTTTTCAAACATCCTCAGGCAGAGCCAGGCTGCCTGGGCCACCTCTGAAAGTGGGAAAGTCCCACACTAAGGAGCAGAGAGCTCAGTGCTCCCCTTGGTGCAAGATGTCCCTGCACACCCTGCCAGGCAGAGAGGTGCCACCTCCCTGCAGACTCAGGAGGTTACTCATCTAACAGAAATAACACTCCTCAGCAGAGCTGCCAGGCTGCCAACCCTCCCCAAGCACACTGATGTGACCAGATAATATATATTCCTCTATATCCAGTGCCACTAACACCCAAACTTATCCCCAAGCTGGGTCTCAGCCCAGCCCTCCTGCCCACTCACAACAATGCCACATGCCAGTGTCACTCCCCAGCTGCAGCAGCCAGGCTGGGCACAAGGCAGAGATGCAGGACCCAGCCTGGCAGTGGCCTCATCCCACCTCACACCCTGGGGACCATCCCAAGGAAAAAATGATCCAGGAGAACCTGCAACAGGGGCAGCCAGCCACAACTGAGGAACACCAGCCAGCACAAGGGCTCAGTGTCAGAGGGGCTGCTGTGGCTGCTCCCAAAAAACACAATGGCCCTGGAGAGATGTGACCTGGGGATGGTTCACCATGCTGGAGAGCCCAAGCCATCCCCCAGGTCCCTCCCTTCTTGCCTGTGTCCCCCAGCCCCAGGTGAAGGGGAGGAGGCTGGGCAGGGGGTGCCTGGCTGTCACAGCTCCCAGCAGTGGGTGCTGCACCCCACATCATGTTGGGTCACCAGCCCAAGCTGAGCCCCAGAGGTCTCCTCTTGCTGGCAGTCCCGAGCCCCCTGTGCAAGGGCCCAACATAATGACAGAAAAAAGAGAGAGAAACTAAGCTGTTCAAGGAGCTATGTGGAGCCTGATCCCTGAGGATTGCAGGGCACCAGATCTGCTGAGCACCATAAGCCAGGGAGCTATTATCTTCCCCGAGCTCCAGGCAAAGAGCTGGGGGGCTCAGAGGATTCGTAGCAAAGAACAAAGCCTCTTAGATATCTGTCAGCTCAACCCCTGCCCACATCAGCAGGGATCAAGTGTGCACCATGTCCCATGGGAGCAGTGCAGGACCCAGCAGCAGGCAAATGCTTTCTCCTCTGCTTCCCTCATCTACTCCCTGCCCTCCACCTGCATTCCAGAGGAAGGGAGGAGTTGGAGGGGGGAACAGCCCTGCCCTTCATCAGGGCCAAGAGACACCTTGGGCATGGCTTCAGCAACTCTCCCCAAAGCTGCTACCTCCAGTCCACCTCACTGGTGCAGAGATGCTTCTCCTGCCTGCACTGGGCCATACCAACATCCCCCAGGAGCCTCAGCCTCAGCGAGGGACAGGGAGATGCAGGGTTACAGAGCTGGGATGGAGTCTCACAAACCAGACCTGGAGAAGATCTTGGCTGGAAGACTCCAGCCTCTGCTCACTGTCCTCCAAACCCCACCACTGCTTGTCTCCATGCAGAGCTCACTGTGCTGCCAGGGGATGCCAGGTCTAAGTACACAGCAGACCTTGGTGGGACTTTTCTCAAGAAGCACAAGGAAGAGGCCAAGTCAGAGCTGTTCCCGCTCAGACAGGGAACATGCACTAAAAATATTTCCTCTGCTCTTCCTCTGCCCGACCTGGAGAATTGAAGGAACCATGACTAAAGCTCCCCTGGCACAGGCACACGCCAGCAACTCACATGCAGGAGGGAGCTCCCAGCTCTCGGATGTATTTGCATTCTCCGTGGATGCAGAAATTCTTGTACTTCCTCAGGCACGGGTCTCTCTTCTTCCCCTGGCCTTTGCCTTTTCTTCTTTTATTCCCGTTCCCTTTTTTCTTGGGAGTAACTAGGCCTTCGGGCTTTGACAGGAAAGCAACTGGAAAACAATTTGTGAAGGAGAAAAGAGAAGTCAGATCACCTCCATGCATCAGCTGAAGAGAAGGCAGAGCAGCAAGTCCCAGGCTGCTGCAGCCAGTTCAGCCCTGGCACTCCTGCAGCCATTTGTGGAACGATCTGCCCCCAAGAAGAGGGCTTTTTTCCATTTCTTTTTTTCAGCCTCTCACAAATATCGTGGCCTTTCCGATTCATGAGAACAATTCTCAAGAAGGAAAGGAATAGGGGCAGGGAGTGGGGGAGCACTGCACTTTATGCATCTCAAACGTTGCTATTATGTTTGCCAGTTTCCACTGAAGACAGAAAATTACTAATTGCCCCTTTATCTGGCTTTTCTTTGCCTGATGAGCTCAGTCTTTTGTAAGACCCTATTCATGGCTCTGATGGACTCTCCTTCCTGTGGATACAACAACGCCTTGCACACCCAGAGCAAGCCTGGCTTTTTTTTTTTTTTTTTTTTTTTTGGTTTTGCAGCACCAAAGAACTGGCAAGGGCAAGGGCAGTGTTCCCAGGAATTACAAAGGTCTGGTTTAATTTCAGTGCACAGACAGGCAGCTTTCAGCACAAGGCCAGCACCCTGACTTGGTGGGAAGCAGAACACTGAGCTCCACACCTGGACACAGACTGAAAACAGCAGTGTAATTGGAATAGTTTTAAGATATGGAGATGCCCCAAAAAATCAGTCCCCATCTCGACCTCACAAGGTGCCAAGATGCCAGAGAGCACTCACTGTGTTGAGAGGGGCTTTTCAGCTCCTCCCATTCCAGTGCTTCATAACTCCAGTAAATATGAACTAAGCTCTGCACTGATCAGGGAGGAGAGGGCAACCAAGTCCAAGCTGGCGAGTTGTAACCTGCCCAATTCCTCCCCAGCCACTTCCTGAGGTGACGGAGCCCATCTCCTCCTCCCCAGCCAGAACCTCTCCTGCTGTGGCACACCAGCTGCACACCTAACAAAGTCATTTTGCAATTTCAACATCCTCCACACTGTGCCTAGAGAAAACTGACACTCCAGGAAACGCTGTTGCTTGGAGAAACCCTGGGATCCGGGTGAAGCTCAGGGCTCTGCCCCAGGCAGGCAGCAGACTGTCTCCTCCCCTGTGGGTTATCTTCTGGCCACAGCCAGCAGACACATAGTGCCACCTCCACTGTCACTACCCCTCCTCCCCAGGGCTCTGTCCCTTAGGACAGCCAGAGAAGATTTAGAAGATCTTGCTGGTAGGAAAATCTGGTCCAGCCTGGTGGGCAGGAGGGTGCTGCCACCCTCCCCCTACTCCAACACCCAGAGTCTCAAGTACAGAAGATGACTTCAACACAAAAAGCAGATTTTCCTGACAGCAGCTCAGCTCAAGGCATTAGGAAAGTGCTCCCAGAGGTTGCAGCCTCGGTAACCAAATAACCCCCCGTGGGTGAATGTCAGCCCACACACACACACCAGGTCACTTGCCCTATGGCAGGGTCCCCCCCTCAGGGGGCTGCACAGAGGAGCAGGCTGGAGCATCCCCCCCCAGCAGAAGGGGTATTTCCCAGGGGCTGCATCCCCTCGGATGCAAGGGGGTTTGCAGGCTTTTTGTCACAGTCTGATGGCACAACCAGAAAGCAAATGAAGCCATGGAAAAAAAAACAAAAGAGAGGATGAATTGTACGCGTCAGGGTACTCTTCTCGGGATGCCACGTTACTGATCTCAGCATGTCACAGCTACAGGTCACCCTCCTCAGCCTGCAAGGAGGTCCCACCCTCACGACAGTCCCCAGGACAGTCCCAGGTCCCGCAGGGGGGGGGACAGGAGCCAAGCACGAATGCCCAGCGAGCCTAACAGAGAGACAGTGTCCCCACCGCCCCCATAGCGGGGACTGCCAGCTGACTAACCCTGCCTAGGTATGAGGAGCAGCCGAGTGTAGGCGGCCGATGAGTCACAGCGATCCCCTCGCTGACGGCCACCGCGGCCACCACCCGGAAAGTGGCACTGGCCCCCGGCCCGGGCCACGCACCTGCGAGCAGGGGCTGCCGTGTGCCCCCCGGAAGGAGTCAGGGTACCCGGGAACTCTTGGGAGCCCCGTGTAGGGACGTCAGGGACACAAAGAGCCCCTAGCTGCCAAAGCCCCGCTGCTCCACGCTAGAGCCCCACGGGCTGGCCCCGCACAGAGCCGCCGCCACGGGTGTTCGGGACCGGGGGACCGGGGCTCCCCCGCAGCTCCCTCCGAAGCGGAGCCGGATTCTGCCGAGGCACCCGCGGGGCTGAATAGAGCCGAGCCCAGCCCAGCCCCTCCGCGTCCCTCTGCCCCCAGCCCACCCTTCCGGACCGCACCGTCCCCGCGTCTCTCCGCACCGCGTCCCCCACCCCGGCCCGTCACATCCCGCACCCCAACCCACCCATACCTCTGGGCGGCTCGCTGAGGTCGTCTCCCGAAGCCGCTCCTCCGCCTTCCTTCTCCGGGCTGCCGCCGAGCAGCGGGGCCGTGGCCGGGACCGCCGCTCCTTCGCCTCCCTTGTGCAGCACCTCGTTGTGCCGCTCGTCCCGGGACAGCCCCCCCGCCGCCGCCGAGCACACTGCGGGGAGAGGACAGGGTCAGGAGGGAGTCGTCGGGAGAACCTTATACCGGGACCCCGCCCGGGATTGGGGCCGCGCTGACTCTGCCCAGGGCCCCCCCAACCCACCCGCGCCCGCGACCCTTCCCACCCGGGACCGGGGCTGTGTCCCCAGTGCCACGTGCCCTCAGCTGCCCGTGTCCGTGTCCGTGTCCGTGCCCGCACCCTCTCTCTGTCCCTACCTGCCGCCAGCAGCGCCGGGATCAGCACCGCCCGACCGCGCATCACCGCGGACACTTGCGTTCCCGTTGCAGCCCCGCTCGGTGTCGGTGTCGGTGTCGGTGTCGGTGTCGGTGTCGGTGTCGGTGTCGGTGTCGGTGTCGGCTCCACACCGCCTGTCCCAGCTCCAGCAGCCGCTCTCCGGCAGCGCGGCCCCGCGGCGGGTAAAGGCGGCGGGCGGCGGGGCGGGGCGGGGCGGTCCCGCCCCCGGGAAGGGCTTCCCCGGCGCTGCGGGGGGGTCCCGCCGGACGGAGCCCGAACGGGGCGGACAGGGGGGCAGGGGGGCAGGGGGGCAGGGAGACAGGGAGACAGGGGGACAGGGGGACAGGGGGACAGGGGGACAGGGGGGCAGAGGGGCAGAGGCGCAGGGGGGCAGGGGGCAGGGGGCAGGGGGCAGGGGGGCAGAGGGGCAGGGGGCAGGGGGCAGGGGGCAGGGGGGCAGGGGGGCAGTGGGGCAGAGGGGCAGGGGGGCAGGGGGCAGGGGGGCAGAGGGGCAGAGGGGCAGGGGGGCAGGGGGCAGGGGGGCAGGGGGGCAGGGGGGCAGAGGGGCAGAGGGGCAGAGGGGCAGAGGGGCAGTGGGGCAGAGGGGCAGTGGGGCAGAGGGGGTAGTCGGGCAGTCGGGCAGAGGGGTAGGGGGACAGAGGGACAGAGGGGCAGGGGGACAGAGGGGCAGAGGGATAGGGGAGCAGAGGGACAGAGAGGCAGAGGGGCAGTCGGGCAGTCGGGCAGGGAGGCAGAGGGGCAGGGAGGCAGAGGGGCAGTCGGGCAGACAGGCAGAGAAGCAGACAGGCTGGCTAGCTGGCTGGCTGGCTGGTAGTCAGGCAATCTCCTCGCTCCGGCGTTACCAGGGATCGGGCCCACCAGCAGCCCCCCTCTCCCCCCCGTTGCCAGCCCCGTGTCCCCAGCCTGGAGCACCCATCGCTGTGGGTCGTGCTGCGGGGTGGGAGTCCCCGGGAGCTGCTGACCCCTTGAGTTAAAGCTGGGGAGGGGAGGAGGCAGCTCAGGGAAGGCAGTCTGGAAACTCTACTGGCTGGTATAAGGCAGGGGAAGTAACGGGGGGATGATGGCGTGATGCCCGTGGGGTGCTGGGGGGCCACTGCCAAAGGTGGTCTGGGAGGTTTTGGGAGGAGCAAGTGCACCCCACAAGAAGAGTGTCAGGCACGAGGTCTGGTTCAGAGCTAAAACTTCCTCCTGGCCTTGGTGACAGTGACACCCTGAGAGGGGACAGACTTCCAGCCACATGTCACCCAGTACTGACGATGGGAGATGAGTGGTCATGGCAGCCTCTGATGGTGGCAGAAACCCAGACAGAGGTTTGCAAGGCCAGCTTTGTGCCCTGATGTGGCCTGTTTGACTCAGCCATGGCTTCATCTTGCAGTCCCCCTCCTGATCAGCCAATGTCCTTGTCCCCTCTGGCTCAGCCCATGGCCACGGTTTGGAGGCTGCCAGTGCTTCTCTGTCCCCTTCACAGTTCTGATGTTGTGTTTGGCCTCATCCTCAGCCCAGCTGATGGCCCAGAAAATGCTGCTGACCTCAGCTCTGGGCGAGTGGAGAGAATTGTCCCAGCTGATGTTCAGATCAGCAGCAGTCCCGTGCTGGTTCCTCGAGGTCCGTAACCCCCCTGCCCAGCTGCTGGTTTGGGTTCAGCAAGGCATGGTTAAATATTCCTGCCATTGTTGTTGGTGTCTCCAAGGAATTCTGCCGGATTTGCCCCCACCTCCCCCCCCTCAGCTCACGCCCTCCATCTTGCTCAGACTTGACTTTTGCAATTGTTTGCTCAACGTTTTTCCTTCCGCCTCCTCCGGCCATCTACATCCCAAGAAACTTTGGCAGCAGAGCCAGGCGGGTCGGGGGTGGCCCAGAGGAGGGGCTGAGTCTCTGGGCAGCCCTGCACAGTGACTCTCTGCTAGGTGGCTGTGTGGGGATGGGATTTTACACCTGCCAGTTCCCTGTCACATTCCTGAGGCTGGGCATGGGCAGGCAGTGTGTGTGGCTGACCTGGCACCTTGGGAGAGGAAGGCACTGCCCCACGTCAGCTGCCAGGGAGCTGGTTGGCACAGAGGGCCGGCGATGGGTGGTTTGCAGCCTGCCAGCCCTGATGGCCTCCTTCTGCCAGTCTCCCCATCCCTGCCTCCCACAGCCTCCCTATCCCTGCCTCCCACAGCATCCCCATCCCTGGCTCCCACAGCCTCCCTGCCTGCACCCTTTCTGGAGGTAGTGCTGGAACAGAACCTCACAAGGGGTGGAACTGCCATGAAGTTTTGGGTGCCTGGGGACTCCCCAGCTCTCCTCGTCCATGGGTCTGTGATGCTGGGGATCTTCCTGAGGTCCCCACCTTTGCCAAGGGCAGCCCCCCGCACCACGGTGTCTGCCTTTGGAACAAACAGCCTGGCAGGCACATGGATCGTGGCTGGGGGGGCACCTGGAGTGTGGCTGAGGTGTGAGGGCTGATGGAGAGGTGGGTGCAGGGACTCAGCCCTGTGGGCAGTGTCTGTACCACAGGAGGGTGGCCCTGGGGAGCACTGCAACAGCATTTTGGGGACAGGAGGATGGGGCACAGGGCAGTCCAAAGCCACCCCCAAGTCCAAAGGCCTCAACAGCAAGGGGGGCTGGGGTGGGGGTCCTGTGGCAGCCTTGAATCCAGGGGACAGATGATCAGAAAGCCCCCTCAAGGTCCATCGCAGTCTGACCCCCACTGCATTGTCTGATCCCTCCTATGCCTGCCAGGCCATTTAACCCCCCTACCACCACCTGAACCCCACCCCATGCAGCCCCCCCATGCCATATGAACCCCCTCCTCACTGCCATCTGACCTGGACCCCACTGTGACCCCTCCCCATGCCATGCAACTTCCCCCATGTTGTGTGGCTTCCAATGCAGCATCCTCTCCTCCTCCATGGGCACCCACCATGCCACATGAATCCCATAACTCCATGACCTCCACCCCACTCTGTGTGAGCCCCCAGACCCTGTGCCTGCTATGCTGTGCCCCCCCCCATGCCCTGTGACCCCCAAGCTGTGTGCCTCCCCCGTACCTCGTGCCCACCCACCACGCAGCCCCCTGGGCCAGGCAGGTTCCCTTCATCCTGCATTGGCTGGGGAATTGCAGCCCAGGGATGGAGGATCCAAGTGTTGACCCCAGGCCCAGCATCTACACCTCAACCCCATCCTGTGCCCACCCTACACCTCTTCCAGAGGAGGTGGGGGTCTCCACGGAGCCAGAGATGGGCTGAGCTGAAGCTGGGGCTGCACAGCCAGGGGTGCTGCCAGAGTAAAGCTGGTTGTGGGGATGGAGGGAGTCCTGGGAGTCAGCTACAGGGCAAGGGATGAGTGTGGGGAATGTTTGGTTGTGCTCTGGGGTAGTGAGGATGATGGAGAGGGGTGTCCCCAACCTGCCACCCCAGGGGCTGGATCCAGCACCAGCAACTCAGCCTCAGCTCCCATCCCACCTGCGTGGGGCAGGTACCAGCACCCCAGGGACCGGGGCACCCCACTCCCCCAAAACAAGACTCTGGCAGTGGTGGTGCCCAGGCCCCACGCTGGGCTGCCCTCGGGGCACAAATCCTGCCTGGGGCCGGTGGGTTCCAGCACATCCTGCCCGTGCTGGCCCGGTGTTTGTGTTGCCTGCTGCCCTGTTTGCACTGCACACAGCCTGGCTGGTTGTTTGCAAGGAGCCAGGAAAGCCAAGCCCCGTGCTGGCCGTGCTGCAGGCAGGGTCCTGCTCTCCAGTGGCAGCCCTGCACGCATCCTGCCGTGCCCTGTGCCCAGCAGGGTGACAGCATTGTGCCCGCATCCTTCCTCCCCGCACACGCTGCAACATCCGCTGACTCTCCCCGTGTCAGGGTGGCTACAGCCCGGATGAACTCCTGGCCCTTGCCACCAGCAGCCCCCTCTTGCCACACTCCGGGTTTCCACAGCAGTGACACATCTCTCCCCAGCACGCATCTCCACATCCCCTTTCCTGGGAATTGTGCCGTAGGGCTCTGCCCCCCCTCCTGCCATGGTCACACCACCCCGGCGCTGGCACGGCCACCACATCTCCAGGGCTGTCCCCTCACCAAAGCCATGAGGTGTGCAGGAGGGTTTGGGAACACCCTGCTCCCCTAAAAGCACCTGAGTGGCTTTGCCCACTCAGGACACCAGGGGGAGACCCGGGTGTGTGGCCAGGGGTGGGTGGGAAGCTGACCCTGCTGGGACCCACGGGGTTGGCCCCAGTGTTTTGAGGTCATTGTTTTGGGCTCAGCTCCCATGTATTGGTTTGTGGCAAGTTTAAACTGGTTCACAGCTTTTATAAGGTGCAGGATGTGTGGGCTCCTGTCAGTGCTGGCACCACTGGGGGGGTAGCCCATGCCTGTGGCTGCTGGTGGCCATGCAAGCCCCCATGCCTGGGGCAGCCAGCACAGCTCTCCAGGCAGCAGATGCCTGCTCAGAGCCCAGATCCGAAGGGAGAAACACCGAAGCTCCTTCCCGGGCCTTTGGCTGCAGCATCATCCCCTCCAGGATGGTCCCAGCAGCTACCCTGCAGCAGGAGGAGGTTGGGGACACCAGCTGCCCAGTGCTCTTCATCCAGCTCAACCAGCTCCTCAGCACCCCAGCAGGGCTGGAGTGGAGAGAGATGGCCAGGTAGGCACCCATGCACCTGCCCTGGGATGCTTTGGGAAGTTCAGCCTTCAAAAGCCCAGCTCTGAGGAAGCTCATGGCATCTCCCAGGGTGGTTCATCAGGCTCATCCCCAGAGCAGGGCTGCTGGTTGCCCTCTGCCTCTGCCCAGCATAGGGTGACTTTTGTCACGGGAGAGGGCAGTGGGTCCATCAGGGCTTCGGCAGTGACCTTGCTCCTGCTCCTGCTTCTCCTGCCTCTCCCAGGCTCCAGCAGCTGCAGCAGGGCTGGGACAGTGCTTTGACACTACCCAGATCAAGCTGCCCTGCACATCTCAGTAGGTGATAACTGGGGTATGTCAGGGTGGGATGGACTGGGGACAATGGGGAGAAGCTGGGACCAGCTGGGTGCTCATATAGGGCAGGAGCACGGCTGGGATGTCCCTCTGCCCCACACAGGGAAATGGACCACAGGGGTCTGAGGACAGCTATGAGTCTGTCCCAGGAGTCTGGGGGGCAAAGCCAGCAGGCTGTAGCAACTCTCTCCAGCCCCCAGCCCCCTTTTCCCTGTCCCATTGTCCCCCTGTCAGGACCTGCTCTGCTGGGGCACACTCTGCTCCAGCTGCGTGCTGGGCCACCCCGCAGCAGTGTGCCCACCCATGGGGACAAAGGGAAGCTCTGTCTGTGCCTGGATTTAAAATATTTGGCACTGCCTGAGTGTGGCAAAGAGCTCAAGACACGTCTGTGTGGACTTCAGCAAGTGCTGCCAATGGTGGGGCACAGCCTGGGGAGCGGTGGGTTGGGAGCAGCCCTGGGAAGAAGGGTTGGGGGACACTGGTGAGTGACAGATGGGAGATGAGCTGGCACTGTGTGCTTAGCCCAGAAAGCCAACTGCATCCTGGGCTGCTTCACCAGCAGGGTGAGGAGGGGATTGTCCCCCCTACTCTGCTCTCCTGAGACCCCTCTGGGCCTCTGTGTCCTGCTCTGGGGTCCCCAGCACAAGACCCATGGAGCTGTGGGAGGAGATGTCCAGGGGAGATGGACACAGGGATGGTCTGAGGGCTGGGACAGCTCTGTGATGGAGAGAGGCCAAGAGAGCTGGAGGTGCTCAGCCTGGAGAGGAGACAGCTCTGGGGGGGCTGTGCTGAGGCTCTGCAGTATGGGAAGGGGCTCAGGAGAAAGGGGGAGAGAGACTTTTCTCCAGGGGCTGTTGTGATGGGACAAGGGGCAATGGTTTTTTTTGAACCTGGAGAGGACAGGGTTAGGTTGGGCATAGGAAGGAAATGTTTTACCACACTGGGACAGGTTGTCCAGAGAAGCTGTGGCTGCCCCATCCCTGTAAGTGCTCAGGGCCAGGTTGGATGGGGTTTGGAGCATCCTGACCTGCTGCAGATATCCCTGGCCACAGCAGGGAGGTTGGACGAGGTGGTCTCTGGAGGTCCCTTCAAACCCAAATTCTCTGGGATCTCATGACTGGTAAAATCCCCCTGATCAGGAGCTCAGAGTGAGGTGTGGGTCAGCAGGAGTGGGGAATGACTGCTGGGGGTGCCCACTTGTTCTTGCTCCACAAATCCACTGCAGCCCCCCCAAGCCCCATCCATCCCAACCCCTCCCTGTTCCTGCCAGCCTCGTGCTCAGCTCCAAGCTGGTTCCATGCTCCAGCTTCCAATGCTGGCAGAATCCAGAGGACTATTCCATCACTGACCCTTCCACATCTCCCCGGGCAGGTGGATAAAGTTCGAGGAGAAGGTGGAGGACGGTGGGGAGCGCTGGAGTGCACCCCACATCCCAGTCACATCCCTGCACAGCTTCTTCCAGCTGAGAACATTCCTGGAGAAGGGGACGGTGCTCCTGGATCTGGATGCCTCCAGTTTCAAGGAAATAATTGGTATGTGGGAAATTCAAAGGTCAGCCCCTGGCATGGGATGGCCACCAGAGAGGAACCAGGCCAGCAGGAGGTCCCTGTATAAAAGCCCTGACACATGAGAGCCAAGTACCTGGGGTGTCTGTCTGCTGTTCCAGCAAAGTGGCCCTTCCCTGGGCAGTGACTCAGGGCTGTCCCCATCCCTCTTGCAGACAAGGTGCTTTCCAGGCAGCCCGAGGAAGCAGAGCTGCAGCCTGAGCTGAGGCAGAGCCTGGCAGCCCTCCTGCTCCTCCAGCCACAGCATCAGCCCACCACATCCCTGCTGCAGGTCCTCACCCAGCTCAGCCTATCTCCCTGCCGAGGTAGGAACAGCTTCCAGTGCCACAGCCATCCCCAGGGGCATCCTGCACTGCTTCCAACCTCTCTGTACTTTGCTGCTTGCTCCATTTCCTTGCAGGGAAGGCCAAAAACTGCTCTGAGCCTGAAGCCCAGGTCTCTGAAACACCTCTTAGGGAGCAGGTAAGGCAGGATGGAGCTGAGCTGGGGGAAGCTGCTGCACCAAAGTCCCCAGCTGCTGTACCCCTTTCCTTTCAGCTGAGAAACAGATTTAACAAGAAGATCCTGCCAGGGACTGAGGCAGCCCACATTGCCACTGGTGAAGTGGAATTCCTGGAGAAACCCTTCAGTGCCTTCATCCGCCTCAGGAGAGGGGTGGTCCTTGGCTCCCTAGCTGAAGTCTGTCTCCCCAGCAGGTAAAGAAGGGCATGGCTGATATCCCTGTGACTCCTCCATCCCTGTCTCCCTGCTTCTTCCCACACAGGACCAGGTTTTGCTTGGCAAAAGCATCCACATGAAGCTCCAGAACTCTGGCTTGCCTCTTCCCCTCCTCCTTTCCTCAGCTCCTTAGGAGCATCCCAGGATGGGAGCATCCCAGACGGGCTCTGCATTAAGTGTCTTCCTTGGGAGGGTCTGGATGCTCTCCACGTCCTGCCTGGGAGCACGAGGGCTGATGGCTGGGAAAGGGGACACAGGTTTTCCAGAGCCTCCTGCCCTCCCGCGATCTTCTCCTGAGCAATGGGGTGGCTCCTGCGACCTTTTTGGCGCAGGGTGGAAGGGGCAGGGCAGGAGCTGTTCCTCCGTGGCTGAGGAATTCATCATCCCAAGGTGTGAGAGGAAATGGTCCATGTGCCCTTGAGCTGGGGAAATTCTCAGGGAGCATGCGGAGGAGGCAGGCAGGGATCAGGGGGGACATTGCCACCTCCTGGTCACTCTGCCCAGAACACCCGCCCGGCGTGTTGGAGCAGGACATCATCCACCTCCTGTTCTTCCACGCAATCTGTCTCTGCCCCAATGCCCTGCTCAGAGTGAGAGCAGCCCCCTGAGCCTGCTCAGCCCCCAGCATCCCTGCAGCACCACTGGTGCCTTTCGGGACAAGCATCCCCCAGGGAGCAGAGGGATGCTCAGGAGATGTGCTCTCTTACCCCCAGGTTCCTCTTCATTCTGCTGGGTCCCCAAACCAAAGTGAAAGCCTGTCATGAGGTCGGCAGGGCCATGGCCATGCTGCTGATGGATGAGGTGAGGCTGCTGCAGCACCCATGGGTGGGATGAGGACACCAGGGCTCCTCTCCTCTGCAGGCTGGAGCTGGGGGAGGGAGAGAGAAGGGGGTGAGCTCGTGGCCTCCCTTGCCCTGGAGATGCCCATATCAATGAAGTGGGTGGGTGCCTTTCCCAGTGACAATTGCAGACTGGGAGGGGGGAGCTCCAAGCAGCTGAGCACAGGGACAGGATGGCTGAACCATGGCATCTCCCTGCAGCTCTTCCAAGGGGTTGCCCGGGGTGCTGAGCACCGAGAGGACCTCATCGCAGGGATGGAGGCCTTCCTGGATGAGGTGACCGTGCTTCCTCCTGGGAAATGGGATCCCAGTGTCCGAATTCCTCCCCCAAGCTGTCTGCTGTCCCGGCACAGGAGGTAGGATGGAGGCAGAGTGCCCACTGCCTCCTCTCTGGGAGCTCCCAGATGGAAACCTCTGCCTGCAGCATGGAAATCTCCTCCCAGTCAAACCCTTCTGATCCCCACTGCTGTCCCTTCTGCTGTCCCCCCTGTCAGGGCACAGCAAAGCCCTTCAGGCAGGAGCTGCTGAAAATGATGGGTTTCAGCACTCGTGTGGAACATCCTCCAAGCAAGACACCCCCAGTTCTGTCCAGCTCCTTCACCCAAACTGGTTTCACTTGGGCTGGCCCTAGGGCTCCCTGAAGGGGATGGTGGTTGGGTTGGAAGGGACTTCTGAAGATCTTGTTCAAACCCCCCATGTCTCGTCCTCTTCCTCATCTTTCTCCTCATCCTCATTATAGGAGACACACAAGGTCCCCTCAGCCCTGCTTGCACCCCTGTCCCCTCCTCATCCTCCCAGTCCCCTCACAGGCTTCCCCAGATGGGTTCTACGGGCTCCAACTTGAAGCCTGGGAGCTCAGGCTCTGCTCTGCCTCAGGACCACCACGCACCCTCCAGATCAGCAGCCTGATGGCCATGGGGACGTGGCAGCAGCTCAGGACAGATCCAGCCTGAGGCATCCGTACCCCGGGGAGGAGCTGGAGAGGACAGGCAGGTGGGTGTCTGGGAGGATGATGGTGCTGGGAGGTGCAGAGGGATGCTGAATTCAGGACACAGTGCTGCCTTTCCCCAGTGCCACGGGACCACCATGTCCAAACCCCTCTGGGCTGGTTTTTCCCGGGGAAGGGAGCATCCCCTGCCTCGCAGCTCTCTCAAAGAGGGCTGGGGGGGCTGCTCTGAGCTCTTCCTCTGCTGCCCCAGGCTGTTTGGAGGGCTTCTGCGGGACATCCGGAGGAAGGCACCGTGGTATGGCAGTGACTTCTCAGATGCCCTTCACCCCCAGTGCCTCTCAGCAGTGCTCTACATCTACCTGGCCACTGTCACCAATGCCATCACCTTTGGGGGCATGCTGGGAGATGCAACAGCCAACATGCAGGTTGGTGTGGCATGGAGTGCCCTGCACCAACCCCACGGGGCCCAGCCTGCAGGTCTCCTGGGTGTCCACCCACCTCCCACCCATGCTCAGGGAGACAGAGGTGCCCCCGGGGTACTCTGAGCATCATCCAAGTCCCTCTCCTTCCCCGGGCTCTGCAGTCCCTGAGCAGGGGAGCTGTGGGAGGACAGACCTGGGGACCCCTGTCCTTGCCACGTGCCTGCCCCTTGGCATTTCTTCTCTGCATTACAGGGGGTGCTGGAGAGCTTCCTGGGAACTGCCTTTGCCGGCTCCATCTTTTGTCTCTTTTCTGGCCAGCCCCTCACCATCCTGAGCAGCACCGGCCCCGTGCTGGTCTTTGAGCGCCTTCTCTTCTCCTTCAGCCAGTGGGTACCTTCTCCAGGACACTGTCCCCTGGCTGGGCCATGGCTCACCAGCCCGCCAGGTGGCATTGATGGGGCTTTGGGTCACTCTTCCCACCAGGGACCACAGCCTGGACTACCTGGAGTTTCGCCTCTGGATCGGGCTCTGGGTGGCCTTTTTTGGCGTGGTGTTGGTGGCCACCGAGGCCAGTCACCTGGTGAGGTACTTCACCCGCTTCACTGAGGAAGGCTTCTGTGCCCTCATCAGCCTGATATTCATCTATGACTCTCTGAAGAAGATGCTGAGCCTGGCAGATGCCTTCCCCATCAACTGGCAGTACCGGCTGGACAACGTCACCTTCTACAGCTGTGTCTGCAACTTGTCTGGTCCTGGTGAGCCCAATCAGCTTCAGAGAGGATGGGGAGGAGGGGGAGCTGCCCCAGGACCCCCCTGGCACTCCACTGCCCAGCTGGAGAGGTGCCAGTTCAATCCCATCCTTGCCTGCCTGACAACACTGGCACTTTCCTCCTCTCCTCTCCAGGCTGTCTGTCCATCTGTCCCTGTCTCCCAGAGCTCCCCAGGCACTGGGAAAGGGGCAGTGAGGGCAAGACTGGGCCCAGTTCATGTGGTTCTGGGATGGGAGATGCCAGGGGCTGGACACGGACACCTGGGTGGGTTTGTGCTGCTGTTTCTAGCCCAGTCTGTCAATCAGAGGGAGTTTCCTGGGACCTAAAGCCATGTCCATGCTGATCCTGGCAAAAGGGACCCACAATATGCACCAAAAGCATTGGGACAGGGCACAGCCTGGGGCCAGTGGTGCCTCCTGACTTCAGCCAAGTCCTTCATAGGGCTATAACCCCTCAGTGATGTCTGGGACCTCAAGGGATCCAGTATCCCAAGTCCTTGAGGAGAAGCCAGGAAGCCCCCCCAAAGGCAGCACAATCCCATCCATCCCTGAGGGAGTATCCCCATGGTGCTGGCACCCTGACCCTCCCTCCTCTTGCAGGTCACAGCTCCAGAGGGAATGACACAGTGCTGCCCTCAGCCCTGGCCTCCCAGCAGGTACAGCCCCTGCCCCTCCGTGCTGGGGGAAGCTGTGAGCCCTGAGCTGGGACACCTGAGCTGTGTCCCCTGAGCTGTGTCCCCTGAGCTGTGACCCCAGAGCTGTGACCCCTCCACCCCTCCTGCCCTCTCCCTGCAGGCTCCCGATGCTCCAGCTGGGCTGAGCAGGACCCAGTGTCTGGGTCAAGGTGGGCACCTGCTGGGGACCAGCTGCCAGTACGTGCCCGATGTCACCCTCATCTCCTTCCTGCTCTTCGGGGGCACCTTCCTCTCCTGCACCACGCTCAAGCGCTTCAGGAGCAGCCGCTACTTCCCTGCAGGGGTCAGCATCCTCCAGCACCACCCAGAGCCACCCCTCCCATCCCCCTGCTCTGAGGGAGGCTCTGGGTGCTCCCGGGGCAGCACCCTGCTCGGGCCAGCCCGGGACAAGCCCTCTCCCCCCGCAGGTGCGGAAGCTGGTGTGTGACTTTGCCATCATCCTGGCCATCCTGGCCTCCTGTGCTGCTGATGCCACCCTGGGACTCGAGACCCCCAAGCTCCTCGTCCCCAGCAAATTGGAGGTGCTGGTTGGGACTGGGTCTGGGCCCTTTCAGAAGCCCCCAAGCTCCTCTCCTTTCTGCCACTGGCTCCAGCCCTACAGCAAACAAGGAGGGGTTGAACCCCAGCTGATCCCACAGTCTGTAAATAACCTGGCTCTGTCCCTGGGTAACCACGTCACGCTACAGCTCACCCCACACTGAGGGCCATGAGCTCAAGTCTGGGCTTGGGCTCCCCACCCTGGGTGTGGAGCGGGGTTGGCAGCACCTCAGAGCAGCCCGTGCTCACTGCCACCTCCTTGGCTTTGCCATCATCAGCACCCAATGCTGCTCCTTCCACTCCCTTGTGATGCCCAGAAGCAACCAACCCCCTGCTCTGCCACAGCCAGGGGGTCCTCGTGGGGGGCTGGTGGGTCACTCTGCCCAGGAGCATCCCCAGGATGAGAGAGGATGCCCAGGTGGGGCACCCCTGGGCACACAGCCAGGTCATCCAGGACTGGTCCTGTCACCCAGCCGTGCTGCAGACCCCACAGGCAGGTGGCAGCTTCTGTGACCTTTCTGCTTTTTGCAGCCCACAAACCCAGCACGGGGCTGGATCATCTTCCCCTTTGGAGTCAACCCATGGTGGGTCTGCCTGGTGTCTGCTGTGCCCGCTGTCCTTGTCACCATCCTCATTTTCATGGACCAGCAGATCACTGCTGTCATCCTCAACCGCAAGGAGTACAAGCTGCGAGTGAGTTGGTGACAGGGGACAGGCAGGACAATGAGGAGGACTCAGGTCTTGGGTGGCCCCTTTGGGCCAGGGAGTCACAGGGGTACCCCGAATGGGCCAGGAAGGTGGGATAACTCCACTGCTGCCCCTCTGGTGCTGCCAGGGAGATGGCTCAGCCCCAGCACTGCCTCTCCCACTGCAGAAAGGAGCAGGCTTTCACCTGGATCTCCTCTGTGTCTCCCTCCTGATGGTTGTCACCTCTGCCACTGGCCTCCCCTGGTACGTCTCGGCCACTGTCATCTCCCTGGCACACATGGAGAGCCTGAGGAAGGAGAGTGCAACCTCAGCCCCTGGAGAGCATCCTGAGTTCCTGGGCATCAGGTACACAGCACACCCAGACCCCCCCTGAGCACCCCATCTCTGTGGCTCTGCATCCAGGAGACAGGGACATGCCCAGCTCTGCAGCTGCTTCTATCTCCCTGGGTGCCAGTGGTCCCTGTGGCCACCAAAGCTGAGAAGAGGAAGGGCAGGGAGTGCTGGGGGCTCTCCAGAGGGGCTGGGACATCCCTGACCCTGGCACTGCCACCCACAGGGAGCAGCGCCTGACTGGTCTGGCTGTCTTCATCCTGACTGGGGTCTCCATCTTCATGGCTCCTGTCCTCAAGGTAGGGATCCTGTCTGCTGGGTTTGGCCTCTTTTTCAAGGCAGGGGGTGGCCACGTCCTGCAAAGCTGGGAGGTTCCTAACCCCACCATCTCAGCACAATGGAAAGCCCAGGGAGGTGTGTGCTGCATGGAAAGGGGCAGTGGCACAGAGCAGCTGGCACTCCAGGACACTGCCCCATGACAGCTGCCATCCTCCAGTGGCCACCAGGTTCCCCTGCTGTCCCCAAACACACCCCACCATTGCCACCACCACTCAGGGGCTGAGCCTGGCTCTGGTGTTGGCTCTCATCTCACCAAGCCACATCTGGGTCAGGTAGGGTCCATTTTCCTCCACCTGTCCTCACCTCAGAAGATGGCCTTGTAAAGCCTTTGATATGGTCCCCCACAACATTCTTGTCTCCAAACTGGGAAGTTATGGGATTGATGGCTGGATGTCAGTTGGATCAGGGACTGGCTGGATGGCCACGTCCAAAGGGCTGGACAGTGGCTCAGTGTCCCTGTGGAAATCTGAGTGGTGTCTTTCAAGAGTCCTTACTAGGATGGATGGTACTGCAGTGAATGCTGCTGCATCTTCACCAAGGACACAGACAGTGGGATGGAGTGAGCCCTCAGCACACTCACAGATGACACCAACCTGAGGGGTGCAGTTGACATTCCCGAGGGAAGGGAAACCTTGGAGAACCTCAGGAAGGTTCAGCAAGGCCAAGGTGCAGGGTCCTGCAGCTGGGTGGGGGCAACCCCCCAGTGTCAATGCAGGCTGGAGGATGAACAGATTGAGAGCAGCCCTGGGCAGAAGAGCTGGGGACACTGGTGGGTGAAAAATGGGAGATGAGCTGGCACTGTGTCCTCACAGCCCAGAAAGCCAACTGCATCCTGGGCTGCTTCACCAGCAGCATGGCCAGCAGGGCAAGGAAAGGGCTGTCCCCCCCTGCTCTGCTCTCCTGAGACCCCTCTGGGCCTCTGTGTCCTGCTCTGGGGTCCCCAGCACGAGACCCGTGGAGCTGTGGGAGGAGATGTCCAGGGGAGATGGACACAGGGATGGTCTGAGGGCTGGGACAGCTCTGTGATGGAGAGAGGCCAAGAGAGCTGGAGGTGCTCAGCCTGGAGAGGAGACAGCTCTGGGGGGGCTGTGCTGAGGCTCTGCAGTATGGGAAGGGGCTCAGGAGAAAGGGGGAGAGAGACTTTTCTTCAGGGGCTGTTGTGATGGGACAAGGGGCAATGGTTTTTTTGAACCTGGAGAGGACAGGGTTAGGTTGGGCATAGGAAGGAAATGTTTTACCATGTTGGGACAGGTTGCCCAGAGAAGTTTCCCATGCTACATCTCCAAAATGTACAAGGCCAGGTTGGATGGGTCTCATGGAAGATGCCCCAGCCCATGGTGTTCTGTGGATGTTCCTTTCAACCCAAACTCTCTGGGATTTTGTGCTGGAGAAACCAGAGACCCGTCCTGCCTGGTCCTCCCTCTCTGTTTGTGACAGGTGGTGAGACACAGGGCACTGAAAGGTGTCTGATGGCCTGGGCCCAGCCCCAGGTCCTTCGTGCTTGGCCCCATCTCTCTTTATACTCCACAACTCTTTATACTTTCCAGAACTGCAGCATCCCCAGAACTCTCAGTTCCCTCCCTCAGGGGTAGCATGGACCAATGCAGCCTCCCAAGCAGCCCCAGGCAGCCCCTGGAGCTCTGAGGGCTCCATGGAACACACCAAGTGACTCCTGTCTTCTTCCCTGACTTCCTGGGCTTGGGAGAAAAGGAAACTCTGCTGAGTGACCCAGCAGACAGGAGGCACTTTAGGGATGCAGAGGAGGAGGTAAAAAGGCAAAAGGTGTGGTGGGAAGGCAGGATCCCCTGGCATTAATAGATCCTGAGCCAGAAGCCATATCTCCAAGTGGCTTGGTATCCTGTTCTCCATCTCCAGCCTGGATGGCTCCCACTATATACTGGAAAACAGAGCAAGAAAATCAGTGCAGTTTTCCCCACTCTGAAGACAGCAAAGAGCCCTGTAGCTTATTTGTGCTTCAAAGCCCCCAAAGCAAAAAAGCATGAAATGAATCTGGGCTGTTGGAAATGAAGGAAGCAAAAGCTACAGCCACCTGTGTAGGCTTTTACCCAGAAGATGCTGAGCAGGTGAAGCCCCTGGGGGAGTCTCTCACTGCTGAGCCCTGACTGCACTGTTTTGCAGCACATCCCAATGCCAGTGCTCTACGGGGTCTTCCTGCACATGGGGGTGGCAGCACTGAACAGCATCCAGGTGAGCAGGACTGGGCTGGGGGTACTGTTTGGGGCTGGTTTGGAGATGAGGGGGGTTGCTTGGTATCAGCTCTCACTGTACAGCAGAGCGTGGATTTGTGATGCGCAGCCTAGAATGGGTCTGCTCCCTCCAGGCCCAAGTCAAGGAAGGACAGAGGGACCTTTCTGATGCAGAGGAAAATGAAAAGGAGGTGTTTGGGAAACTTTCAGAGTGGCAGGGGCATTCCCAGCAGGCAGCCAGGCAGAGCTGGGACTTGCTGGTCCTTTGGTCCTGGCATTGCCACTGATGTGCCAGCTCTGTTCCTCCCTGGGGACACCCACAGAGGGGGAAAAAATCCTCACTCCAGAAATATCTCTTCACTTTTTTCCCCCTCTAAACAGTACATTTTACTTGCAATTATGCTGCTCTGGCTCTCAGGCCAGGAAACCCTCTCCCTCTTTCCCTCTGCTTGGGGAATCAGGGGTTGTACTCTGACCAAGACAGCAGCAATTTCCATCATGCAGGGGGAGGAATCAAGAGGTTGCTTTTTCTCAAATTAACCCTTTAAGACCAGCTGGAGCCCTTTTAGATGTCTGCCTGGAAAGTGCTCCCCTGGCCTGGGTCAGTGGTGGTACCAGGACATCGGGTCTCACAGACAAACTCACTTGACCAGGCAGCACTCTTGGTGGCCAGCAGGGCTGAACTGCAAAAAGCAATGGTGAAAAGCTACTCTAGGTGGCCCTGCTCTGGCAGGGGGGGTTGGACTAGATGATCTTTCGAGGTCCCTTCCAACCCCTAGGATTCTATGATTCTATGATTGTATGATTCTATGGTGCCAGCCCAGAGAGGGAAGGGGGGAGAGCAGCCTGGGAGGTGGAGGTGTGTGCCCCACATGCCCCCCTCCCCTTGCTGCAGCTGACAGACCGGGTGAGGCTGCTCCTGATGCCAGCCAAGCACCAGCCAGACCTCATCTACCTCCGCCACGTCCCCCTTCGCCGTGTTCACCTCTTCACCATCATCCAGCTCCTCTGCCTGGCCCTGCTCTGGCTCCTCAAGTCCACGGCAGCCGCCATCCTTTTCCCCGTGATGGTACCAGCTCCCTTCTCACCTTGCTCTGGGGCCGGGACGGGCGCTGCCCTGACCACCAGGGACCCTTTTCCCTTGGGGCTGCACGGGGTGGGGGTGCCCTGGCAGGTGGGGGTGTGGGTGGGTGCTGAAGACCCCCGAGGGCTGGCAGGGTCACAGCACGGATTTGCCACCAGCCCTCACCCCCCGGGCTGGGCTCAGCGGGGCTCTCCTTGCTTTGCGGTGTCACATCAAGCCAGGAGAGGTGACATTACCGGGACGGGGGGAGGGACGGGACACACGGGGGGTGTGACAGGGACCCCGTTGCCCGTTCAGTAGCCCCCAGCCCCCCGCACCGTGCGGTGCTGACCCGCGTTCCGCCCCGTCCCCAGCTGCTGGGGCTGGTGGGGCTGCGGAAGGGGCTGGAGCGCGTTTTCTCCCCGCACGACCTGGTCTGGCTGGACGGCCCGGTGCCCGCGGCCGGGAGGGAGGCGGAGGGGACAGAGCCCGGCAGGAGGAAGGAGGAAAAGAACGGCGAGGAGGTGGGTGAGGCTCCGGGAGCCCGACCCCGGGTGCTGCGGTGCCGACCCCGGGTACTGCGGTACCGATCCCGGGTGCTGCGGGACCGATCCCGGGTGCTGCGGGACCGATCCCGGGTGCTGCGGGACCGAACCCAGTTGCTGCGGTGCCGACCCCGGGTGCTGCGGTACCGACCCCGGGTGCTGCGGGACCGAACCCAGGTGCTGCGGTGCCGACCCTGGGTGCTGCGGTACCGGCACTCAGCAGCTCCGGGGGCTGCTGCGGGTTGCGGGGTGGGTGCGGGTGCTGGAGCGGTGCCCGCCTCTTCCTTCTCCTGCAGGCTGAGCTGATGCAGCGCCAAGGACCGGAGATCAACATCTCCGTCAACTAGGACGGGCCGAGAGGGCGGGCAGGGCCGGGCAGAAGCCGCTCCATCGCCTCCCGGGACCACGGGGACACCGGGGGGACATCCCCCCGCTTCACTCCGCTCCCCCGGCCCTCCCGCTCCCCCTCCCATCCTCCCTGCGGCGGCCCCGGCCCGGCCCGGCCCTGACAGAGGCCACGTATCCGCGGAGGGGCCGGTCCCGTCCCGGCTCCCGCAGCTCCGGTGCTTGCCCGGTCCCTGCGGGTTGTGCCGAGCCGAACCGAGTCCTTCGGAGGGGATGGAAAGGGGAGGGGCCCTCGGGGAGGACACGGGCCAATGGCGCGGCGCCATGCGCCACGCGCGGTGAGCGACGTGCCGATGGACCAATGGAAACCCGCGGTTCCCGGACGGGCTTTGACTGACAGCTCGCTCGCCCTATCGCCGCCCGCTGCCTCGGCGAGGGACGTGACTGACGCCGGTGGCGGCCAATCAGCTCCCGGGGAGTTCAGGAAGCGACGCCGGGGCAAGGGGGCGGGGCGGCGGGCTCTAACCGCCTCGGCGTGCGCTCTCAGGGCAGCATGCTGGGAGCGCGTGACGTCACCCGGAGTGGCGGGCGCCCCGCCCAATAGCGCGCCGCCGCCTGCCCAGAGCGCCCAATGAGCGCGGGCGGAGCGGCGGGGGGGGCGGGGCGGCGCCCGCGGCCGGGCAGGGTGTGAGAAGTTAGTGGCGCTGTTGCGGTGCCGTGAGGGGACGGAGACGGCAGCGCTCAGCGAGCCGCGGCGGCCCCGGATCAGCGCGATGCTCACGGACGGCACCGCCGCCCCCGTCGGCGACGAGGAGATCGACTCGGTCGCTCCCCGGGCGCCGCCCGCCGCCGAGCCGCCCGCCGCGGCCGGGCCCTCCCCGCTGGGCTTGCGGGCCGTGCGCCTTTTCGGGGAGGCCGGGCCCGGCGGGCCGGGAGGCCCTGGCGCGCCCGCGGCCGGCGAGGCCGCCCTCGATTTCAAGCTGGCGGCCGCCGTGCTGCGGAGCGGGGGCGGCGGCGGCTCCGGCAGCGACGAGGACGAGGTGTCCGAGGTGAGCGATCCCGCCGGCGGGCCCGGCCCTCCTCCCCTCCGTCGCTTCCTGACAGGCCCGGCTGGCGGCCGAGCACGGCGCCCGCCCGCCCTCTCTCCCTCTCTCTCCCTCCCTCCCTCCCGCCGCTCGCCGCCCCGCACCCGCTGCCGCCAGACGGGGGCTCGGCGCCGCTTCCACCCCACCCTGCGCGGGGGTCGCGGGCCGCACCGCACCCCCCTTCGCCCCCTCCCACCCCACCCCGCCCCGCGCCGGCCCGGGCCTCCCCGCCGCCATGGGCGGGAGCGGCCGCACCGGAGCGGCGGGGGCGGGGTCCCGGCGGCCCCGGGCCTGGTGCCGGTGCTGCTGCTCTGCTGAGGCCGGGGAGCAGGGGGGGGGTCCCGGCACTGCCGCGCCTCTCTCCGAGCCCCGGGGAAAGGGGCTGGGCGGCCCGGCGGCAGGAGGAACCGGCCTGCTGCTCCGCTGCCTGCGAGGGGGGAGGAAGATGTCTCCCGTGCTGCTGCCTCCTGACCTCTAGGAGTGGCGTTCAGTCTGAACCGGGTTGGGAGGGGGAGGTGAAATCCTCCTCCCGGTAGAAAATAAAACCTCTTCTGCTCCCCGATATTGTTGCACTGGACTCCGGGAGAATGCTAAGGGGTTCCCAGCCTCCCCTCAGTGCCTCGTACACGTCCCTGATGTTCACTTTTCATGCCGTGGAAATGTTTCACGCCGAACGAAATGGAAGAGCATAATGGAGGTGTCTTCCTTTGATCTTCCAAACCTGCCGAGAGCTTTAAGGGAAGGGTGTGGGTGAGGGACTGGAGCTTTTTATCCCAACTCAGATGAAGCATTTTGGGGCCTGTAAACTTGCATCTGGTACTGCTTCACGTAGCCTAGGGAGAGAAGATAAATTAAGGCTTTTATCTGTCTCTGCTGCCCAGTCATCCTCCTCCAAAGAGTGAATCTTATTTCCTTAGTTGCCTCTTGTAGAAAGAAGACTGAAGATCACAGTGTAGCCCTTTTGTAATATTAGAAGAAAGCAAGAGAAAGTGGCTAGCACTTGCAAACTTGTTGCAGTTCCAGAATCTTGTAGCTCTGTCTGCTTCTGCAGGAGGAAGATGATGGTGATACATAGAGTTTGTTCTTTGGGAGGTAGGAGTGTGTCCTTCAATGTGTGTCCACATTTCTGACATGGAAGGAGGGCAGCCTGCATTCATCCTCCTGTGCCTGAATTTCTTGCCTCCATTGGTGCCACTCTTTTGTCCATCAAACTGACAGGGTCTTAGCAGAATAAAAAAATGAAGCCTTGCAGAACCAGATTTGCACTTTGTGACCCCCCAAGCTGAGTTAGGAATCGTGTTAACAGCAGGAGATTGAGCTACACTAAAAATCTGATGTTGAGGCAGAGGAGCAGCAGTGTGTGAGTGTTCCTTGCATGGTTGCTGTCCAGAACGTGTGATATGGGATTATGTCTTCAAATCCATCCCTGTTTTGGGGAGCTACAAGGCTGCAAGTAATTTGTGAGTGCCTGCTCTCCAGGATGTCCTTTTTGCCACATTTTAATGTGGAAGAAACAAAGCAGTAGTTCCAGAACCTGGAAATGATGGGAAATGTGCTGTATCAGTGTTTGTGGCTCTTTACAACATGAGCAGAGTTCTGCATTGAAAATGTACCCCTTTTGAACCTCCCCCATTATTTAGAGGATGTGAACAGCCAAGGTGTTTGCTAAACACTCTGTTGGTCCCTTGACTAATAGCAAGTATTAAGAAAGACAGCCTATTATAAATGATGTGTCTGGGAGGTTGGCAGTGAGGTAAAAAAAAAAAAAATTGTTCCCAAATGGCTGTTAAAGGTAAAATTTCCCACTTGAAAAACCTGGGAAAAGGTTTCTTCTTTAAAATATGTAATAGTAAAAAGTTGGAATTAAAACACTTGGAAATTTCTCGAACATATGTAGAGGAGCTGGGCTAATCTAGAAGTTGTAATTGCCTGGGGAGTTCTCCTGTCTTGTGTTTCTGGTTGTGGGGAGTAACCTGGGGAAGAAGCAAGGGTGAGAAGGATGTGCCTCACACCTATAGACTGGGCTATGCCTGGGAGAACCAAGAGTGAAATTGTTTTTTTTTCAATTTTTTTTTTCTTCTGTACCTATGAGAACTGAAGAAGAACCTAGTAGTGTTTGGGGTTTTTTTGTTTGGTTTTTTTTTTGTCAGTTTGTTTGGTTTCATTTTGTTTGTTTCCCGTTTTTTAACAAAAGACAAACTTCTGGGCTGGAACATTGCAGTTCTTGAAGAGCACTGCTTTGAAAACTCAGTGGCTTTTTGGAGTGTGGTTTTGTGCCATGAGTCACTGATTTGGGTGTATGCCTTTAGCTATTACAAGTAAGTGGAATTAGTGAGGACTAGAAGGGGGAATTTAAATAAAGTGAGCATTTGCCATGCTGCCATGGTCTGTCCTCTTTTCTCTACTTCTGAAGTAATAAAAATAATGGTACAATATTCTGTTGGCTCTGCTGTATGTCTGCAGTGGTATTTAGGCTTTGTATCCTTGCATTAGTCTGAGTATAATATGCTAAAATAAAGAGATTAGTCAAAATGGTGAATAAGGTGGATAATAAAATCATCAGGGCAGCAGAAAATGAAGAGTATAGTGAGGTATTCATGTAAAAAATGAAGTGAACAGTATATGTTAGCCTAACTTTTGAAAATATATTTTATTTCTCACATCAGATTTTCAAGCCCTTTACAGTGGGAGTCCTGTCCCCATTTTACAGGCGAAGAGAATGTGCTGCATTTATCCTGCCTCACAAAACTGGGAGGAAAACCAAAGCTTTGAGTTCTCCTAGCTCAGTGCCTGTGGCAGTCACCAGGCTGCTGGCTCAGAAACCAGGGGCTGAAGTGGATCCTGTATAAGTGACTTGTATCAGCTCTGCAAGGAGAAATTTCAGTCCAGCTGTATAGAATATTTGCTAGAATTTAAATTATCACATGCACCTAGAAACAGCTGCCAGCTGAAGCATGGCTTTGGGCATGGAAGGATGAGGCCTGGAGGCTTTGTGCTCTTTCTGTGTAAACCAGAGGAAAGCTGTGGTTCTCCTGGGTGTTGAGAGGAACTTTCTCCACTCCTTGCAGTTGGAGAGATGAGGTGGTTTTGACCTTGGTGTAAATAGTTGCTTGGTTGCCTTTTGAGCTGGAGCAGGGCTTGGACACAGCCTGCAGCTTGTTTAGAGTGACTTTTGGTGTAATTTTAACTGCATTCCTAGCAGTCCTTGTGAATTTTGTTGGCATTTAGTGGGGTGCCAAAGGTGTGAGTATGAAACAGCCTCCTCCATACTAGTTGTAAAGCCTGTAGGTCAAGGTGAAGGCTCGTTGGCAGGGCAGTGATTAATAGTGGTTGTATGTCAGGTCCATGGGGCCTTGGAAGTTGAGGGCTTCTGGCCACAGGGCACAGAGGTTCTAACCAAAAGTGGGCTGTAGAAACAGAGAAATTGATGCAAGTGATAAATCTGGCAGTGTTGGTGCTCACAGGACTGTGCACTTTGCTGATCTGCTGTAAATTAAGTAGGAGAAACCAGCTGTGCTGACAAAAGTACCAGAGGAGCTTGGAACTCAGTTCAGTGAGTGGCTTTTGGCAGTGAGGGTAGAAATGTAGCAGGTCTCTCCTGTTCTGTAATTCAGGGGTTTGGAGTCCTGCAGTGGCAACTGGAGCTCACCCACCCCTTGGCTCTCAGCTTCCCTTACTTAAGCCTCTACCTATTGCATAAGCCTCTGGGGATATTTACATAAAGCATAGTTAAAAATCAGACATAACCTCCCTCCTCCAATCAGTAGAATTAAGAGTCAAATGGCATTGGAGAGTTGGTCTGTGGCTTCATTCCTCTCTTCCCCTCCTGATCCAAGGGCTCCTAATTTTTAAACTGGGCTTTGAATTCAGAGTAAATACTTGGGTAGTTTGTTTTAAATAGGCAGTGTGGTCTGGTAAAGTCATCTTCACATGGCACTGCTGCTTCAGTGCTGTGTGTACACAGTGTGGCTGTCTGCTCAGGTTAGTTTAATGCTGATACTTTTTATTATTTTTATATATTAAAAATAAATAGCCTTTTATCCGCTGTAAGGAATAGAAATTCAAAAGGCTGATGCAAATTCAGGTAGATTCTAGACAGAAAAGACTTTTCTCTGAAAAATGTAGGTTTCAGTTTTGCAATTGATGTTTCTCTTCTTTTGACCAGCTCTTCAAAGGTGAGGCAGAAAGAGGTAAAACAAAATGGAGAGTTTTCTACAAGAATTATTCACTGGTTAGAAAGCATCAAGAGCTAATGGTTTCGGGCTGAAGGAAGCACAGAACTGGTCATTAATTCCTATCCTGATTAGGCATCTAATTCTTGGAAAAGTTGTGGTAGGTATCTCAGTAACTTTGAAAGTCTGGCCTGTGGCAGCTAGACACAATCTAGTTATGCTTAATACTTAGTATTCCATAACACTTTAAATCATCTGATTCCCAAAGTTTCTTGCAGAACTCTTGCTTTCCAAGCTGCCAGATGAGTCTACAACCCCAGATAATTATCAGCAACTGTTTTCTAATGATGTGTGTAGAAAGTAAAGATGTGAAATACTACTATTTAATTATATAAACATGTGGTGCAACCCCTTGGTAAGGAGAGATTTATCAAATTTAGCAGAACATCTATATTTAGTTACAAATTTGCACACAGGTTTCAGCAGCCAAGTTGTTACTGTGGGGCAGGTGTGGGGGGGGGTTCATTTGAGCATTACCAGAAGGACAGACTGCACAGCTGGTGAATCCCAGTTCTTGTCTTCTGATTCACACTGGGGCTGCCCAGCTGCTCCCATCTGGGGTTGATATTGCAGAGTTCTCCTCTCTCCTTATCTCAGAGGCTCCTGAAATCCAGCTGGAAGGGCAGCTGGGTGATGCTCTTGCAACACTGCCCTGTGCTTGGGGCTCAAACCATGCCTGTGAAATTCTCTTAAAAGAGGAGTAGGTGTGGAGGGAAGGGGAATATGAAAATGCTCCTTTCTCTGCACACATCTGGCCTGGGCTTTAAAACTGTCAGCAGCCACATCACTGAATTTGGGTGCTTGCTGAAGGAGTTCAAACCAGGGTTTAGATCCTGCAGGTGAGGAGGCTGCATAGCTTTGATCTTATTAGGTCATTTTTTAACATACATGAATATTCCTTAGAAGCTGTTGTTGGGGGGTAAAAGTGACTCTCAGAATTAAAATAGAGACCAGTCTGACTTAAATGGGAAAAGGAACCTTTCTTAAGCTTGTTTCTCACTCAAAACTTCATGAAGCAGGAAAAATAACTATATCTTGATGGGGGACTCCTTGCAGAACTTTGTTTTAAGTTAAGCTCTGAAGCCTCAGTCTTCAGGAGGATGCTTTAATTTTCCTGCTGTGGATACTTGATTTACTGTGTGCCATGCAAATCCCATCTAACATCCTGGAGAAGAACTTCCCTCCCTAATGGCAATGTCTGTGTGAAGGATGGGCTGCTTTAAGCAACACTTCAGAAATCAGAGCTTTTTTCATGGATTTTCTAGGAAGTTTTTGAAAAGTGCCAGGCCTTAAGTTATCCTAAATAGCATCTTGCTCATTGATACCTCACATGATCTTGGCCTTCTACAGTAAAATGAAGATTAGTTGAACTTTCAAATTCTATAAATGCTGATGTTTGTAGCAACCTTGCTACTTCAGTCTGTTTTGTCAAACCATGCTGCTTCTGAATAAGAGGAAAAAGTGGGTACAGGTGAATTAATATTTGGATTTAAGGTTCATTTAGTTAGGATGATAAGCTTGTCTGAGCTCTGACCTTTTGGTACACCTCATTTTATGATTTCTGTTTATTTTTGCCCCCTGATAAATATCACCTGATAAATAACTCTTCTTTTTTTGTTGTGAAGATGCAGAGTTTTCGTTTCATGTATTTTTTGTGGAATGCTGAGCAAAATGATGGAAATGCATCCTATCACAGGAAATGCCTTCATTACTTAAGTGTTTTATTAGGTAGCATTGATTATGTGAAAGTTTTATAAAAAAAAAAATTCTCAATTTTTGCAGCATTGTGCATCTTCAGTTTAAATGCAGATAGAGAGAAAACACTACCATAAAGCATAAATAAAATAATTGGTCCTGTTGATGGATTCTCTTAGTTCTTAATTGCTTTTTATGAGATAAGAACACTTACTCATCTTTGCCTTTTGCTTTTAAGAGGGACTTGTGCAGATTTTTTCAAACTTTTTATTTTTGTCTTACAAAGCATCCCAGAATCTGAAGAAGTGTCCTAGACTGAGAGGTTACTCAGGGTTGAGTTACTGTGTTGTGCTTGTCAGAATTCTGGTGGTATGTGAGAAGGACTGTGTGTGGCTGGCTCTTCTGACTGTGGGAGGTTTCAGAGGTTACTGAACTTGATATCCATCCTATAGGAAAAATTATTCCCTATTTGTCAAGTGAAAAAAAATGATGGATGTTTCACTGGCTGATTAATAGTGGGGCAACTGAAGGCACCTCTGTGGTTCTTCTGGTGTTTCATGGGCACTACATTTTGGCAGGGTCCATAAGGTGCTCTCATTTGCCTTCAGTAACATGTAGAGATTACTAATTAACTGAGATTTTCTTCTAGGAAAATCACTAACTCTATTGAACTCTTCATTTTCCCAAATAATTAATAATACTAATGGTGGGAGCAGCTTTCCAGGGTGAGTGGTCTCATTCCCAGCCATGTTCCTTGGCCACAGTGGCTTCAGAGCCTTGTGTTCATCCAGGGTGTGAGAGGGTAGCCAGGGGGAAGGGGATCTGTGAAGTGCACGCTCAACATTTAGGATTTAAGGTAAACTCAAGGTCTTGTGTAATAAATGTACATCAATATTTTCATTGTTTTTCTAAAATAGTTACATTTGAAAGCACTTTTACTGCTTTATCTTGAGTGGCTGGTGTTACAGATAGGGATCTCTGCTGTGTGATGATTGTGTGATAGCTTCTTTTAAATGGCTACCCAATGGATCAGTAGTTATCTTATGGTTTCTGCTGGTTTAGTAGGAGTAGAGCAGGCACAAACCTGTTTGTACAGGCCTTGAAAAAGTAACTACCACTCACCTCATCCCTGAGAAGAGCAGAAAGTCAGTATGATTTTTCAGTTTGGGATAAGCCTCTAGGAAACTTAATCACTTTAAATACTGAGATTAACCTCTGTCTGAAACATACAGGTTGGCCTGAGAACAAGTTATTGAATTCCAAGATTGGGCTACCTTTATTAGAGCTACTTGTAGGATTTTTTTTTAAAGCACTGTGTCCCTTTGGATTGGCAAGAGATCTTAAAAGGCCATTCCCAAGAAGGTGGCTGGGAATACTTGCCATCTTGGATGAGTGTGAGCTTTTACATCAGCAAAGAAATGGATTTGCTCATCTGTTTTGAAGTTGCCTTCACTTTGTTTTAATGCCTGGGGTTTACTACTTGAGCAAGGATCCCACCCTGAAAGCCCTGGCTAAATTGATGCAGCAGTGCTGCTATATTCTAATAAATCAGAATATTGAGTTGAACTTGCTGTTTCTTGCTTTGAGGTGAGGATAGAAGAGTGGCTGTTTCTGTAAGGTTATTAGATAGAAAAAACAGAGGGCAGGAGGGAATCTTAAAGTATGTGGAGAAGATGTAGCACTGAAAACAGGATTTAGAGTTGACCAAGATGGAATACATGAAAATAGGTAGTGCTTAGTGTAAGTAATGCTTATTTTACTTAAGGTTTACTGGTCTCCAGTCAGTGGTTTTCTTCAGTGTGAAGGCTGCATGTTTTCAGAGCAGGCACTTGGTTTACTGGGGTTTGTGAGAATTTTGAATAAACATCAGTTGTCAGTTCCAGTTCTATAAATGGCAGCTCCCTCCTGCAAAAGATTCTCTTGTAGAATAGGAAAACTTAGGCATAATTAGTTTTGTTTACCAGGTATTAAATATGTGATGGCTGAGGGCTGGGTTTTAACTGGTTTTTTTTTTCCCCAGTAGTGACTGCAATGAGTAATGCTGTATGGAGAAACTTTCTGATGTTGCCAACCTCTCGTACTAAAAGGACTCAAGCTGTGTGTTCATCATAGAATAAAATAATGTCTGAGGTTGGAAGGGACCTTAGAGATCATCTCCAACCTCCCCACCGTGTCCAGGGACACCTCTCATCCAGCCCAGGTTGCTCAAGGCCCCGTCCAGCCTGGCCTTGAACTCCTCCAGGGAGGGAGCAGCCACAGCTTCCCTGGACAATCAGTTCCAGAGCCTCACCACCCTCCTAGGAAAGAACTTCCTAAGATCCAGTCTGAACCCATTCTCATTCAGTTTAAAACCATTTCCCCTTGTCACTGGACTTGTAAAAAGGCCTCTCCAGCCTTCCTGTAGGTTCCCATCAGATATTATAAAGCATCTGTAAGGTCTCCCTGGAGTCTTCTCTTCTCCAAGCTGAACAATCCCAGCTCCTTCAGCCTTTCTTTGTCTTCTGTGGCTTAGTGTTTTTTGAGGTAGTACAGTTATGTCCTGGCTTATTGTTGTGGAACAGGATTTTAATAAAAATAAATTGGAGATACGTTTGTGGAAGAACCATAAATCAGATAGCTCTGTCCAGAGGTGTGTCACAAAGTGTAGTTTGTAGTATTGAAAATGGAGTAAATATATCTAGTGTTAGTTGATTGCTTTAGAGAGAGCCTGGCTAAGTGGTTTTAACTTTATGTGGATCGTTCAGATGCTTGCTCAGGAATTCCTGCATGTTTGGTATTAGAGCAAGAAAAGGGAAAACCCAGAATCCACAATCTGTGGCATGGAAGACTTGTGCCATAAACTATTTCTTGTTTTATCTGCAAGTTTATCTGAACGTTTCAGCCATGATTTGGAGAACTGAAGAGTGACTTGGGGTGCCAGGCTGGATGTGATGGGGCTGGACTGAGCAGAGAGGAGGTGCCACAGGGTGTCAGACACCTTGCTGGTTGTCTCACCCATGCAAGAGCATCTCCAGCCCTGATTTACACACAGTTGTCAGACTTTTGGACCTCAGTGTTTGTGGGAAAGGCACTTTCCTTGACTCCTTGATGCAGTTAGGTCCATCTGTATTTACATTGTATCTATTACAGAGTTTGCAAAATTAACCTGGGTTTTGAAATTAAGTATCCCAGCCCAGATCCTATAGCTGCTTGTTTCATTGTCAGGTAATTGCTTAATAGATGTTGGAATAAAGGCTGTCCTTCAGATAATCCTGCATCAAGTTAGTCAACTTCCTATTGTAATTGGAGCTACATAGATTTGCACCCCTCCTCTCCCCACCCTCCCAATCTAATTTGCTGCTTACAAAACTGTTGTTGTAGACTGCTGAGCTGCTTGGTGTGCAGGTCCTAAAAGCTCCACTGAAATGTGGGGTTTGTAGCCTGCCAGGGAGCTGAGCTGATCTAATGGCTTCCTATTCCCAGCAGAATGATGTTCCATTTTATCAGATGCCTTTCAAAGTCCATGAAATTCAGTAAAGTGGTAAAAAATTATCTGCTCCCTCCCGAGTTTTATCCCTTTTTGATGTGTTAAATCAACCCACGAAAGTGGTAGCTGCATGACTTGTCACAAGATGAGCAGTGACTGGAAGTGATGCTTCAGATACTTTATGCTTTTCCTGTTGAGGTGCTGTTGTCCCCAGGCACTCTGTAGTCCCCTTGGGTTTTCAGTGATTTTGTAATCACAGGATCCACAGGGCTCTTGCTGGCAGATGATGTCTTGGCAATTCACAGATTTGGGTGGCTTCTGTCAGGCTGATTTTTTTATTTTTATTTTTTTTTTTAATTTAAATTGAAGAAACTGTCTTCAGAAATTACAGTTCAGGCCCAGCAGAGTGAGTATGGCCTTATGTCATAAATTACATCTGAATTGTTGTTCCCATTGATTTTATATTGTTCCTATGTCCTGACTGAAGTAATTCTCTGAAATGCTTCATTTCTTTCTCTAGCTTTGAAGTGTCAAGAAAGGGAGACTGAGGTTCCACTGCAAAATTTTGTGAGAATACCCACTTTTTTTTTTTTTTTTTTTTTGTAGCTTTACCTCTTCCTTTATGCCACCTCTTGAAACTGAAATAGTAATGCAAGGAAGGTATCTTAAGTAGGGGCAAAAATGTTTAACTGGCATAAGGGGGGTGGAGGACAGTGTTGAAAATTGCATTTTAGGGTAAGCCAAAGCCAGGCCTTCTGCTTGTGTCCCCAGCCTATACCAGGGGTGTAGCAGTGCACTTCTCACAGGAAGCTCTCAAAAGGGCCATGTTGGTGACAGAGCCCTTCACTTCCTCCTTTGAATAATAATTTTTTAGTAGTTTTGAAGCTGACATTCTTTATATGTGGAATTTAAAGGAGTTTGATGTTGTATTTGAAATAAAACCTCATTTTTGGGCTTGACTTAGTGTAATGGTATCTGCTGTCCTGATGGTATTCCCCAAAAGCAGGATTACAAGGGGTAATTAGAGACTGGCATTCAGTGTAATAAGGGACATGACAACATAGACTGTCAAGAGGTTGTGTTTATCAGGCAAAACCACAATATCTGCCTGGTGTGATCCTGCTGCAGTGTCACACTTCTTGTTAATTGGGGAATGAAAATAGTTTAAGTATAGAAGATTTATTTCAGCTTCATAAATGTGAACTGCAGCCTGATCTACAGGCCTTGAGGAAGCAAAGGGCCCTCTGCATATATTCAGATGTATTTAAGATACTTGTCCAAATGGATTTATTACAGAAATAATTAGGAGGGGACACCTGACACAAAAGAGAAAACCAGGTGGTCATTTATTTGTATAATCAATGGGAGCCTTAGTCAAGGGCTTGGGTCCTCATTATTTGTGGATGCTCCCCAAGGAGTAAGTGTTCACAGGTCGGGGTGTACCTGGAAAATGCAAGTTCAAGGAAATTATTTGGTAGCAGCTTTCTCTTTCATTTCAACACTTTCTGTGAAGTCTTCCCAGAAGTGCTGGTGTGGCACAAATGGGAGGAGGAGGTAGAAGGAGCTGAGCTGTCCTTGGCTGCAGGAGGAGGACACAACGGTGCTTTTCCTGCCTCCATAGCCTGTGTCAGGAACGGGATATTTGTGAGCAGGTCTGGGCTATTCTGGGAAAAGTTTGTTTTTATTATTTTTTTTTATTCCCCCGATACTGCAAGGTAGGAAAAATCAGTTTACACTTTAATATTAGCAGTGTGTTTCTAACCCCGTGTGTCATTGCCTGTCTTGTGAGAGCTGCTAAGTGTTGGTTGTGGTGTTAGTGCTTACAGAGTTGCCTTCACATACCCCTGACCTGAGGTAAACCCAGGCATGGTATTAACATATAAATACTGGTGTAGTTGAGCCCAAATAGCTGTGAATGTAGCTGCTGGAGGGAGGGAGGGAGGAACCAGTGGTGTAACTGGATCTGCAGACTGGGAGGCTGCTGCAGCCCCTGGCAGAACTTCAGGAAAGGTCCCTCAGTCCCTGCAGTGAAGTACCTGATGGGCAGCTCTCTCCTGACACCCAATGCAGCTTTTTTGGGATTCCATTGGCAATTATTCCTATTGCAGTTGTTTTGGCAGGTAGAATAATGTCTTGAATCCCTGTATTCCCAGGGAGCCTTGCCAAGTAAGATGCTGCCCAAAGCAGCTCTCAAAATAATCCAAAAATAGCACAGTGACTGGTTACTCTATCACTTTGCTGCAGATCTGATTAGGGTAGAGCAGGGTGCCTAAATTTTGCAACAGGAGTAATGTATTTTAAGTCTTTCAGGAATGCTAACATGAAACGTGGTGAAGTTTTTGTTTGTTTTGTTTGTTGTTTTTTTAGTGAAGATTGTGGGGTTTTTGTTTAAAAAGCAATATTTCTTTGATTTATTTGGGATAGCTTGTTTTTGTAAATAAAAAATAACGTTATTAAAATGTCATTGTCACAGGTCACTTCTATTCACAAGACAGCTGGTGGATTAGGTAATTTCTTACTCTGCTTTTAGTGATAAGGTATCCAGCTGTTCTTCCTTTCTAGCCTTGTCTTAGTGTTTGAGAAGCAGCATTGATCTACAGAAATCTCAGACATTCTGACTTGAAAATGCATTGAAACTTGTTCTGGGAGACTGGCAGTGGTCCAGCTGTCCTAACGTTTGTCCTAACATCCCAAAATAGGGATTTTCAATATTTTGACTCTTAAGCCATATTGGTATTGTGGCCATGTTATTAAGCTCTTACTAAAAATCAAAGCACAACCTAAAAATTGATGCTCAACATGGGCAGAAATAATGAAAGCAGCTACCTTTTCTTGCTGTGATATAAAACTAAGAGGAAAAGACTGTATATGAAGCAAGATTTTTGTGTGAGACTTTAAATGAATGAGGTCTCTGGAAGTACAGAGGCAGCAAGAACTGCAGAGGGGTGAACAGGCTGCACCAGTACTATCTGCCTTGTGCCCTAAGTAAGAGCTGGAGCTGCAATTCACTTTAAGTAGTGTTTGCAGAATCAATATTAAATAGACTTTTTTAGAGGTTCCTGTAAGCAAAGTCCCCTTCTGCTGGGGGGAGAGAGTTTCTTACAAGTTGCTGTGTGAACCTGGGAATGGTGACTTAGCACTGATTCAGGCTCAAGAGGTGTATTGGTGCAGGTAATGTCCTATAAATACATACAGGTGAGCTTGGGGTGGCATCTGTTGGAGAGAAAATGGTCCATATCTTCAGCAAAAGGTCAAAAAATGAAGTTTTAACTGCTGTGGGGCAGCTTTTGGAAGGTGGATGCAAGGGTGATGTCCTTGGGTTTGCCTGGGTCTTCTCAGGCTGTTTTGAGCCTGGAAGTTAAGGTTTGTCACTGGGAATGTTTCTATAGTATTGGTTCCTAAGTGCAGTTGCTTCAGTGGTCAGAAGCATTTTTACCCCTATCACCCCTTTAAAAGGGAGGATTGCTGTTAAATTCAGTGGTGTAATTGAAAAGGTCTGTTAACATTTAATAAAATTTCTTGTATGGAGTTATCAACTCCATCTAATGAACAATCATTTAAACACACAGTGGGATTTCCTGCTGCTTACCAGGTTATACAAACAATGTTACAGTTGGGAATAATGTTTCTGGGATATTGGTTAGGTAGAGCACCTTGTGTAGTCTTTGAGGGAGAAAATTAAAAACCTTGAAATACTCCTGTAGATACAGGTGAGCTTTCCAGAAGTCAGTTTTGCACTACAGCTTATACCAGCAAGGAATCCTTAAGCTGGATGGACATAACCTGGAATGTGAGTTCTGCAGAGGGGAATCTTACTCTAAGGATTAATTTTTCTGTAAGTTTTCATATAATCACAGAATGCCAAGGGTGGATGAGACCTCTGAAGATCATTGAGTCCAACTCCCCTCCAGAGCAGGACCAAACCTCAGAGAGGTCACTCAGAACTGCATCTTGATGGGTCTTGAAAGTCTCCAGTGAAGGGGACTCCAGAACCTCCCTGGAGAGCCTGTGCCAGGGCTCTGGAACCCTTAAAGTGAAGGAATTCTTCCTCACGTGGAGGTGGAAATTCCTCTGCTTTAACTTGAACCCATTCCCCTCGTGCTATCACAGAGCACAAGTGAGAAGAAGTTGTCCCTTCTTGATGCTCAGCCCTCATATATTGGTATTAATCAGATCCCCTCTCAGTCCTCTCCTCTCCAGACCATAAAGCCCCAGGTCCCAGCCTTTCTTCATCAGGGAGCTGTTCTGTCCCTTCATCATCCTCAGAGCCCTCCTGTGGACTCTCAGGTAAATCCCTGTCCCTTTGGAACTGGAGACTGGAACAGAATGCAATATTCTAGGTGAGGGCATGGTAGAGGGGGATGATAACCTCCCTTGATCTGCTGGACACACTCTTAATGCACCCCAGGGTACAATTGCTCTTTTGGGACACATTCCTGTCCCAGGGATAACTTGTGCACCAGGACTCCAAGGACCTGCTCCATGGGGATTGCTTCCTAACTTGCACTGGTGCATTATCCCAGTTATTGTTATTCCTTCCCAGGTGCAGGACTCTGCACTTTTTCTTGTTGAACCTCATAAGGTTCCTCTTGGCCCAGCTTTCCAGCTGTCCAAATCTTACTGAATGGTCACCCAGCCTTCAGCCAGTCCTCCCAGCTAAGTAGCTCTTCTTTCTTTGTAGTAAAAATGTGTGTCACTGGTTTAGGTCATTAATTTTTCCATATTTAATGTTCAGCTCCTTTTCACAGTGACCACTCTCTGCACTAATCTGGAAATCCTAGAACCCTAAATCATAGCCTGCTGCCTTAACTTGAATATTAGTGCCTTGGCACCCGGGGTGCAGTACCTGTAGGTGGGCTGATACCTGAGATGTCCAGCTCTAAAAGACACTCCTTCTCCCTGATTCCCATCTGAATCTCTGTGAATCCCTGGATGTGACTTGGACAGAATGTTGCAGAACATTTACATATCAGAAAGGGGAAGAAATGAACACCAATTCCTCTTGAATAGTGCTCCAAATAGCTCCTGTTAACATTTCTCACCCAGCAAGGCACTTAGAATTTGTAGATGGCCTGATTTGATTTAATTTTTTTTTTTTTTTTTTTAAAGTAAACTGTCTATGGCCATGAACTTTCTTATGGTGTTGGGTGACAGGGCTGGATATGATAGCTTAATGTTGGTGTCAGAAAGAATGGGGAAGGATTAAGAGAAAAAACACAGGGAGAAGTGAGTGGGACATGAAGTGTGAAAGGGCAGCAACAGTTGTGTAATGAGCAGGTCTCATTTCTATGGGATATTTAAGGCACCCATAGTGCTGAACAGGTAATGTCTAATTATGGAATAGTGTTTTTATCCTACAGTATTTGGGAAAACAGAGGAAATTATGGCTGAGCTTCAGACAGATTCTGAAATGTAGTTCTGCTCTCATTAGAGGATGAGTCAGGTATCCTCCTTGTTTACTCTGCCAAGCTGTCATAAAACTCCAGTGTGTTATGTTGACTGATTCCATGAGCTTGTGTTTGGAGATCATGTGGACCACTGGTGGGACAGCATTACTGCTGCTCAGTTAGAGTACCTGCTTGCTTTATTCTTCTGTGTGTGTTCTTCTCTAGAAAACCATAATTACCCAGAATACTAAATGCCAGCTTGGAAACAGATGTTTTGGGTTTGAATTTTAGTTAGTTTGCTTCTACTCAAAACAAACAAACAAACAAAATCCTTGTGTTAAATTAGTTGAAATTATATCTAAAATAGAACTGAAACTCATCTTGGGAAACCAATCAGTCCCTTCCTGGCTCTCAGATAGGTTTGGCTACACCCCAGGCTTGTGGTGACCAAGTAAGTACCCCATCTTGTAGCTGTCTGTCCTGGTGATTAACTGTCCAAACATGCATAACATATTTTCAGTATTTCATCTGAGTTACCCTTGCTATAATTTAAGAAGTTGTTAATTGTAATTCTTATAATAAATTCTTTTTCATGTAGAGTTTTTGCTTTTGTGATTTCAGGTGATTAATTTGTACGGTTGTGTCCTCTGCTTCGCACAGATAAAAAAAAAAATGATAGTGCAAATAAATTTGTGTTTTAATTTGGGTTGAGTATAAAACTTCAAAAATTGTAAAATTTTCTTTCTAACTTGGCAAACAGGTTGAATCATTTATTTTGGACCAAGAAGATCTTGATAACCCAGTACTTAAAACCACGTCGGAGTTATTCTTGTCGAGTGCTGCAGAAGGTGCGGACTTGAGAACTGTGGATCCAGAAACACAAGCAAGACTAGAAGCCTTACTGGAGGCAGCAGGTGCTTTCTTATTGTATTTTTTTCCTGAAACTAACTTGCACACAGATCTGGCAACCTGTAAATTTTGACCCTAGTGAAATATTCACATGTCTGGAAATTTACTGTGATCGTGGGGAGCACAATGTGGAAAACCTGAGGGGTTGAGGGTTTGGTTCACTCTTCCTGTACATACAAAGCTAGAAAATGTGATTTGAGTGTTACAGCATTTCAGTTACCAGATGAGTTTATTTATGTTAGCAGGGGGAGGACTAAAGGGGAAGGAAATAGGCTTCCTAAAACATTTTTTTTTTCTGCTGCTTTGGTCAATATGTAATTATTAATCAATTACTTCAGAAATATATAGGTGAAATACTTGATTTTGCTGCTTTGACTTACACAAAAATCTTTTTCCACTCTATTGCTCAGAAAAATGACTGTTGGAAAAATGCATATTTAATGTTCTTGTTTCAGAACCCAACTAAACAAACACAGTGCCACTACATTTGTTACTTTTATAGTAAAAACTTGCATAAGTCTTTCTAAGGTTTATGACTCAGGTGTTTGCAGTGGATTTGAAAATAATTTTTCAGTTTCAACAAAGACAAAAAGATACAAAAACCCTACTTTGAAACAAATTCTCTCTGATCATTATGGGTGCATACTCAGGCTAGCAGGAGTGTGCTGACAAAGTTCAGACTTAGCTTTGAACACACTTAAGGGCAGATAAAATAACATTTATTTGCAGGTGTGAATGTATAAGCTTAGGTACAGTCTTTTGAAGAAGCAGAGGGCAAGGGACTTGGGCTTTGGGCTTCTTTTGCATTTTGAATTTGAAAAAAACCTCAAAACATAGCAAAGTTTTTGTCAGCAGAAAGTTGCAGCCGCCTAATTAAAAGTGGTCCCATAAAATTATTTGAACTCTTGGGGACCAAACTTTGCTTTACAGGGAGGACAGACTATTTCTGGGATACTCTAAGCACTAAATTTGAAGTCTGGTACCTTTGTGAGCCATTTGAAAAATGAAAATCACTTTCTCTCATGTACCTGATGACTGATGTGTCCTAAACCCTATTGCAAGCTTTATAAATAGTGAGTGGGGATGTCTGAGTAGTGTTAGGAGGGCAGTCAGTTTCTGAGGTATGGGCCTACAGCTAGGGCTGCTGCATTCAAAACTATTTCAAGGGATTTAACAAATCTGTGAGGTCCCACTGCTTCTTGTAATGCCTGTGAGAATGCTTTCTTCAAATTTCTAAGCAGCAGTAATTAGCCAGGATTGGATGATTTGTTTTAAGTCTGAGGTTTCCATGCTGTGATTTCTTGAGTGCTTGGAGTGGGGCTGTAGGAACTGGGCAGAACAGAAGGAATCTGGAAAGCAGAGCAAATAGAATGCTTTTGTTTGGGGTCTGGGGTCTTCATCTGCCTCTCTGGAAAGACTGGACAAAATTAATGCCACTTGATGGATGTGTGAGATCACAAGACTGAAAACACTTGTGAGAAAGCCCTCCAGTGAAGCAGTACTTGTCTTTCCCACTGAGAGTTCTTGAACACTGACAATACCACCAGGCTAATCTAAAGGAAACACTGAGAATTTGATAGTTCATTAATAAAAGCTGTAATCTGACTGTGGTTTAAAAAGAAGCTAGTGTTTCTGGAAGATGGTCTAATATCTGAATTTTGCTGGCTGATTTGGCTGCAAATATTCTTCCTAACCCTAAGTGAGCGTCTAGTTTTCTGTCATGGAAACAGACAAAGCAGCCTAGTGTTAGGATTTGGTATTATTTTGGGAAAAGCAAGTGATTTCTCCTGTTATTTTAGTTTCATTTTAGCCCTCAGCTCTAAATGTAGTTTGCAAAAGTAGATGACAGAATTATTGCTTGAACAATCAATTAATTGTGGCCTTGTCTGATGTGGCTTCCAGGGTAGCCTGGCCTTCATTGTGATGATCATCTCCCCTGTAGAAGGCTTGATCCTGGCTTAAACCTAGAGGAAAATTGGTCTTGGATTTAGTGTTCAGATTTCTTAGGATTTCTGACATGCAGAGTTTGGCTGTGTCATTAGGATCTGAATAAGTATGACTTGCCAAACTAGTTTTACTCATTCTTTGTGAATCCTTTAATGCTCAGGTCTCACATGGGCATGCTGCTCTTCCATTCTGGGAGGTAAGATCTAGCAACTGCAGCTAGATGGGATGTTCTTCAAAATGGTTATGTAGAAGAGGTTTTCAGCCATTTCTCTCAAGATTTTTGGGAGTTTTGTTTTGTTTTTATCTTGATTTGAGAGCCTGTTAGTCCTATATATGAAAATGTAGAGGCCAGGACTTAGTTGAACTGCTTAAAAATGTTTCTCTATGTTATATTTATTCACCATCAGAGTGCTGGATATTTTTTCTCAGTTCAGCTTCTTTATTCTGTTTCCAAGAAGACTTAAAAATATTTTGTGGTTTTGGGTACTGAGGAGGCAGCCCTCAGTAGAATTTCTAGCAAGAGAGTTGTGCCTCACCCTTGTTTAACATAGCAGTGAGTGCACACGTATGTGCAACACATGTGCACACCAGCAGCAGTTTGGACTCCTTGTGTTTATTAGGGGCACTGATAATCTGGTTGATAAGCTTCAGTTTGGACAACCTTGCTTCCTTCTCTAATCTATTTAAGCAAAACACAGACCCTTTGTTAATGAACAACTATCTTTAAACAACTGTCAGTGATTGTATTAGTTCACAAAAAAGCCCCTGGTTTTGCATTTTGAGGACCCAGAGACTTCACTGATCTATGAATGTCATAAATATGAGTTGATTTTATCTCCAGAAATTGAAGATAAATTAAAGCAATTAAATCATATTCTTTGGAAGGTTATCTTAAACAAACCAAGTCTTTTGTATACCTTCAGTTTGACTCCTAGGAGCAAGGAAGAAATGTATAGGTAAAATAACTGATAGGAAGAGATATTTGGGGATGTTTCTGCTTTTCAGACTGTAATGAAACAGATTCTTAGTATTTTGCCATGGATTCATGTTCTGCACTAGAAACATTCAGCTCCACTGATAATTAGGGTACTGTTGATTTCCTAAAATAATATACAGGCTCTGAAGAAGTTCTTCTGTGGATCTTCAGCAAGGTTGCCTATAAATGTCCTTTTTAGGGGCAGCAGTTGGCTGCTGGAGGATGGGAGCTCTTTGCTGCTGTTCATGAATGGCTGTAGCATTCAGAGCTGTTGCTGCTCTTGGCAGATTCCTCTGTGGATCCCTCAAGACAAACTCACCTGCAGAGCTGCAGGACGTGTTCAAGCTGTTTTCATTTGGTGGTCCAGCCTTTTGTAGGCATCAGGAAGGGAAAATTACTTCCTTATGTACTGTGGTCCTATGAGTACAGGTTGATTCTTAAAGAGGATAGGGAAAGGTGTTGGCTGGAAGCATGGGGTCAAATAAAAATCCTGGATGCCTGGGATATTCTGCACCCAAAATGTGGAATTCTCCAGGAAGTTGTAAAATGCCAAAACCCCATGGCTGAAATAACCTGTTTGTAGTGTTTCAGCATGGTTCTGCAGGGTTTCTTGGGAAGTGCTGTAAAATGTTACTGAATAGCTTGAGGAAATAGCTTGGGTATCCTTACCAGCAGATCTTTGCTCATGTTCTTTCTCAGTCTGAATGTTGAAGCACTTTGACAACAAAGCATCAAAAAACAGATGCATGAGAAAGTGGTCAAACTCTGGCACTGAAGCACCTGGATTTCCTGTTGAGTATTTGCCCAGGGAGGAGTTTTGTGAGCAGTGTGTTCTGAAGAAGTCCAACTATTGTGTATAAAGGGCTTTTGAGGAAAATGAGGTTACTTTGGAGAGGAACCATGTTCAGCCAAGGTTTTGCTTAATGAAACAGATGCAAGTAGTCAATCCTTATGTTCAGAAAGGGACCAGAATCATATAAATCCTTCTTTGCTATTGAAATGCAGAATTAAAGACCCTCACATAGGTGGTTTGTTATATTTGAGACTTTGGGGGATTGAATGATTAAGTGGGGAATGGTGAAAGAGGAATCCAGTTTTAATAACAAGTGTCTCTTTAGTATGAATTTCAGTAGATGCTCAGGCACAAGCACCTCTTTGGGAAGGTGGTAGGATGAGGTGGCAGGGGGGAACAGGTTGTGTATTCTGGAGCTGGGGAAGGCAAAAAGTGGAAGTAATCACCTACTTAGTGGAAACACAGAACACGGGTCAAAATATGAATGGACCCAGATAAAATCTGCCAGCTCTAGGAGAAACTGAAAGGGTAGAGTGAGATTCAGCAGTTGTGAATTTGAATGCTTTCCAGTATGTGTATCTCTCTCTGTTTACTCACTTGCCAAGCTGTTGACCAAAACTGCTTTTGTCTAATGTGTGATGTGACCAAACCTGTTCTAACAGCAAGATTTTAAAAAAAAAAAAATGACTGTGAATTCTACTGGTTTTCCCCAGCATTAGAGAGCTTGAATGTGGGAAGATAGACCTGTAATTCAGCAGCACCAGGAGTGAGCAGTGGTCTGAAAGAATGGTGCAAAAGATGCACAGCTTGCTTTCATTCTGCTTTGAAGACTCCTCTGAAAGTGGGCTGGAGAAATTCTTTAATAATGTTGTTTGTGATCAATAAGATTCATGTGTGGACCTGGTGTTTCTTTTCTTAGGGCTGATTACTAACTTGTGACTTAAATGGAGGTGGGCATCTAATCCATTAGAAACTTAACCTCTAAAAGATTATCCAAGCTCCACTTGAAACTGCAGGAGTCAAGGGCTGCAAAAAATGAAGGATTCATGTTTGTCAGTTTAATGGGTGCACCCCCTGTGCTTGCAGAATGTCAGAAATACTCTCCTAGATTTGTATTGGTGTTCTTAATTAAGGAAGAAAAACTGTGTGTTGGGGGGAGTCTGAGAGAAAAATGTGAGAGGTTTGCTAGAATTTGAGCAAAGATGGAACCTTTTTTGTAAAAAATGTAGTAATACCAATTTTGAAGTGTGTTTAGCCACACTGAACATGACAAAGCCCATGTTAGCCCAACTATTTTTATTAGTTCTTATTTAAACCAAGATAGACTTTCCACCCTAATCTGATCTGATCAGAAATACTTGGTGCTGTATGGGCACAGCATAGAGATAAATAACAGGAACAGTTTTCATTAAGCCTTCATTCTAGGTGTTTCTTTGGAGACTGAATCTGTGCTACTACTAAAATCCCCACTATCTTATTAACTAGAAAACTTGGTTTTTGAGACACTGACACATTTCAGTGACTTGCTTATTTTCTTTCTTCACCATCTGAAGATTCAGAGTGGGAAGGAATATATGGTATGTGAAACATACAGATGTGTTGTGCTTTTGAGTAAGTTGGATGAACTGTCTGAATTTTGTGCATGTAATTGGATTATTAATATTATATTTCTCTGAGGTTTTGCATGATTCAAATATTTTTTTTTCTAATCTGGTAGGTCTTTAGATAGAAAAAGTCTAGTCTAATCCTACTCTTAGTCAAATTAACTTACATACTTTGTGTTAAATATACCAGCTTCATATTATTTGGCTCCTTTTCAGTTAGATTTTGCTGTGAAGAACAGTTTCATTGTTGTAACTCTTAAATTGATGCTTTTGGATGTTGAACAGCTAAGTGTCTTACCAGATCTGAAAATTATGCTTTTAGAATTCTTTGACAAAAATTATTCTGAGATTTTCAGCTTACCTTCAGTAGGGATGTGGCTTGGGAAGAGCCAAGTTACAAGTTTTAATTTGTGAAGTAATAATATTGGCCAAGATAATCTTAAATTTCTTAAATTATCTCTGTGTTTTTATGTATCTATATATTATATATGTCTATATAATAGGTTATGTCTATATAATATATATATATATGTAGAGGTAATTGTTAACCAGACAGTGCTTCATGGTTGTACTGTAAACATCTTGTGCAATTCTCCTTTTAACATTGTTTTCAAAGTCCTGGAGATATATATATATATATATGTCACATATATATATATATATATATATATATGTATAAAAAATTAATTCCTTTCTTCTATTTTACTTCTCCCATGTTTTATTTTTCATAACATTTGGATTTGTCTGCAAGGTAAAATCCCCTTTGCTTTCCTGCTCCAGTTCTGGGGATATTCCTGCTTAAACTTTTTTCCATTCACTATTGTTTTCAGGACTTGTTACATTTGTGCTTGGAGTAGCCTCAGCTGAAGAAGGAAGGTGGTAGGGATGTTGGGGGAGGAGAAAGGAAGCAGTGTTTTATTGACACTTCTACCTGATGCCTGAATTGAGATGGAATTTCAACTGTACCAGTGGGAGATCCTACTCTTTTTTGGTACATGGATGATTCCTTCATCTATCAAAGGGCAAATAATCATATTCAGGGGGTACAGAAGTTTATCTTGGGCTTTGTGCTCCTGCTGAACATCCTCTCAGAGCTGGCTGAGCAGTGCTGCAGCCTGTGCTGGGGACTCTGGTGTGGGGCAGTTTGTAAGAGCTGTGTGGGCAGGAAGGTGAAGCCAGCTTTTTGGTGGGGTCTCCAGCTTTGTGTTAGAGTTGGTAAATGAAGATCTTGCCCAGCAATGTTGCAGGTAAGCTAATTCTGGGGGTCTGTGACATGAACCAGGTACAGAAAAACCCCACTGCACTGGCTCAGCCCACAGGTTCCTTAAAGCCTGGTAAATAATGTTGTTGCCCCAAATGTCTTCACCCTGATGGAGTCTCTTTTAACCATGGTATAGTGGTATTTTTTCTGTGTTCTTCTGTTAGTCCTGTGCATGATTTCTGTCTCTGGAGAGATTGGCTGCTGATAGGAATCCTTCTTTGTGATGCCTGGGTAAGAGGGGAGCATAGATGATGTGTAATGAAGCAGTTCCTGCACTTCCATGTTCATCAAAATGCAGCTCTTCTCCCTAAGGGAGGCAGGAGAGCAAGGAGGTAGAAGAGCTTCTCTGTCCTGCAAGAAGATTCTATTAATCATTTATTAAAAAAGCTCAATTACACAGACTTGGAGTTTAAGTTTGCATTTTTGATTCTTTCCTGCATTTGTCAGCCATGTGGCTTCTTCAGCACATGATGATAAAACCCAAAGTTTAGAGGTGTTCAGAGCAGAGTTTGAGTATTAAGTGAATGCTTCACAGTCTGCAGAAGATTGGATCTGAATCTCCCCCACTCAGATTTCAAATTTTCTTTTGATGTTCTTTATCTTAATGGCAAAGTGTGGTGACAGTAAGTAGTGCCAGCCACTTAGTTCCATACTGGACAGACTGGTAAGTCAGGTTGGCAGTCTGAATGTGTAGCCACCCCTTTTGGGACTGGTTGGAATTATCCTGAGAGGTAACATAAATATTAGAAGCAGGGCTGCTTGCTACCTGTTTATATAAGAGCTGCTTAAGCCTTCTATTTCGTGTGCTGTGATGAGTGGCTCAGGACACGTGAGAGGATTAACTGGGCTTTTGTTGGCAGGACTACAATACATTGTTCTATCAGTTTAGAATGATATAAAATATTTGTGTTTTTTTTTATTTAAAGTGTCAAAAGCAACTGATTATACTGGATCATTATTACATAGTACAGTATAAGGTGTAACAGATGAATCTGTTGCTTTGTTCAATTGGTAATTCACTTTTGACAAAATATTGCTGTTGTATATTTAGGAAATAATTAGAATAAAGAAGCTCATAGGAAAACAAATGTTAATGCCTTGCATAATGATTGAATTCTCTTTATTTCTATAAAGCCAAACCAGTTTTGCCAGGAGTAATGAAGTAAAATTCTGTAAAACATAGTTCTGTTCTACTTATAAATTCTACTTATAGAAGGATGTGGCTTTTTTGCAGTGGGGCATGAGCACCCTCATTGGGTGTTATAAATTATTTTCTGCCTTTTTTGTTTTCAAAAGACAGTATTTAAAATCTTAAATCTCTTGGCTTAAGGCAAGCTGTAGTACATTAAGAAGCTTGCACAAAAATACAATTTATATTTTTTGTGAATATGTAGCATTTAAATATTTGAGGATTAAACTTAGACTAGGAAACTTTTTAAGAAAATATTGCATTGCACAAATTTATCCTTTTTGTATCCATCAAGAAAATACTTTCTGTGGGAACAAAAGGCATGGTGCAGTTCTCTATAAAGATTTTTTACCTCCGTGTCAAAACCATTATCTCTGAAATAGCAATTACTAACTTGTCATTTAGCCATCACCTTTTCATCAAATTCTGCACAGTGGCTTAAAACTTTCTGGAAAATAAGGCTGAAAGAAATCTCAGTAGCTCCAGTTTTACCTCCTGCTCTTCCTCCTCCCCAGGCAAATTCAGCTGAGCCTTTGCCATTCCTGTGGCTTTGAGAACTGGTCAGACAAACTCTCTGGGACACCTTCAGATAGAAAACCTGGGGCAAAGGGGCTCTAAGCTGCTTTGGAAGAGGGAAGAAAGTTGGTGTAGCAAAGCAATTAGTGTTATTTCTTAATAGAGTTGCTTTGGCTGCTTTTTTTAATGCATCATACCAAATTCAGTTGTCCATTTTTAAAGCAACCATCACTGGATCCAACTTGCAGACTGTTATCTTTCTTGGTCCTTTTTTTTATTATTCTTTTTTTTTTTTTTTTTTAGGCTACAGAACATGATGTTATATAGACTTTCATCTGTTCTTGTTTGCCTCTGGAGTCTCTGTATGAGATCTCTATTCTTCATAGCTTGTAGCCCCAAATTACTCAAGTTGAGCTCTATTGGTGCATGGAGAGTGGGAATGTTATTTCATCTGTCCTGCAAGCTGTGCTTTTTGTTTATACATCTCAGTTTGTTGTCTGCCTTTTGCAGAAGAAATGTTGCTTTACAAGTTTATTTTGACTTAAATCTATCAATAATTTTCTATTACAAACTACTCTGTGTGTCCAGTTAATTATTCCTCTCTGTTTATGTATGTGGATACATACATTTGATGACACTCCTGTTTGGATATGTCCTTTAAAAAAACCTTACCAAATCTTAATTGTTATAAAGGCTAAAATTGCATCTTTACTTTTGAAGAATTATGTGGCTTTTGAGTAACAGAAGAACAAGGAGAAAAGGATATTCTAATATTCTAGCCCACCTGGCCTGACTTCCAGGTGGCTTTTGCCAAAAGCAAGCAAGCAGCATGTTCTGGAAGCCTCTCAGGGAAAGGGGCATGTACAAAGATTTAATAATGAAAAGAGGAGAAAGTAGCAATGTGGTTGTGGCTTTAGGCATTTAATCTTCTCCTGTAGTGAGCATGCCCAGTGCCTGATCTTCATAAACTGGAGAGAGAGGAAGAGGTAGAACAGCTTTTTTTTTTTTTTTTTTTTTTTTAATAATGCAGATAAAAGCAAAGACCTGGAGAGAAATAATGGAAGAAGTTTGCTTTAGTAAGATCTTGACTGGTCAGTCTTTTCAGTACCCAGTATTTGAAGCAACTCCATCCACAAACTGTCCATTTGATTAGTGCTTGCTACAGTTGTTTTTTTTTTTTTTTTTGTGGAGGAAAATAAAACTCATGTTCTGTGGTGCCACACACTTGTTTTTATGTAACCTCTGGTGATCCAAAAATTTTGTGTGAAGAAGTAGGGCCTCAGAGCTATGCACCTGGGTGTAAGTGCATCTCCTGTGTCCTCTTCCCTTTTTGTCTCTGACCTTTAGGAGGATGCTGCAAAGAATAAAAAGCTGTGATGGAGTGAATCCCCTGGAATGTTTTTGTAGAGGGATATGATTTTTACAATGCATTAACAGTAGATGTGGGGGTTCTTTCTTCAGATTGGGTCATGGTGCAATAAATTCTTAATTTTCTTTCCATAGCTCCCGAATTTTTGGTTGTTTTGTAGCACTGGGGCATTGCCAGAGATCTTATTTCCAGGAGGTTTTGTTATGCAGCATTTATGCAGTGATAGTGCACTGAAAGGCTGTGGATCTTCCCAGGTGTAGTGGAAGCATTATTCACACTTTCTTCAAGGTTCAGTTAGAAACAGGAACTTATACACCACTACAGTAGTCTGTGCTATACACCTTAGTGTGGTAGTTTTATTTATTTCATTTTTTAAGAAATAGCCCAGCTGGTCAGCCTCTGGAAACTGTTGAGTATTTTTGCTTGTTTTGCCATACGTGGCATGAGCTGGGGGCTAAAATTCAGTGGCTTTTTGGTTTAAGTTGGTAATGTTACTGCTCCTCAATGTGTGCTCTTACTTTGCTTGAAAATATAGAAGTATTTTCAAATTTTTGAGTCCCTGAGTACTGTTCTGAGCCAGAGGCATTTTCTGATTTAGGAGAATAGTTACAGCCTGCTTGCACTCAGTTTCCCACTGAATGCTGGAAATGTGGAGAAAAGTGTTCAAGTGGGATTGTTTGCCTATAAACAGCATTCAGGTTGAGTGTTTTTCCTGCATCCCTGTTGTGCATGGGATTCATGTCCTGGTGTCAGTGTCCAGGGTTATGAATCTTTTCCACCAAAAGCCTTATGTTACTAAAAAAAAAAAAATAATTAAAAATTCCATGCTCTACTAGCAAACAGGTGAGAGTGTGTCTGTAAAGTAACTTGTTTTCAAAGGTCAGAATTCCTAGAGTCTTAAATATTTGTTTTAGTTAAATTGGAAGAAGTTAAGAGTAGGAATTTCTTCTTCTCTTGATGTTTCTCAGGGATTTGTGGGGTTTGTCTGTGCTCCTTGCCATCCCACAGTGGATGGCACTGTTTCCATGTCCCTTCATTCCACGTTTCAGTTGTTGCTCCTTGGGATGCATCTTCCAGATTCTTTGAGGAAGCAATTGGCAGACTTGAAATGAGGAAATCCTGTTTTTTCTCTCTGGTAAGGCATGAGAGGAAGAACCAGGAATTAAAGAATATTTGCCTACTGTTAGCATTGGGGTTTTTTTCTGTGAAATAATGAAATAAACCTTGCAAACCCTGTGTGTGTCTGTGTGTGTCTGTGTGTGTCTGTGTGTGTCTGTGTGTGTCTGTGTGTGTCTGTGTGTGTCTGTGTGTGTCTGTGTGTGTCTGTGTGTGTGTGTCTGTGTGTGTCTGTGTGTGTGTGTCTGTGTGTGTCTGTGTGTGTCTGTGTGTGTGTGTCTGTGTGTGTGTGTCTGTGTGTGTGTGTCTGTGTGTGTGTGTGTCTGTGTGTGTGTGTGTCTGTGTGTGTGTGTGTCTGTGTGTGTGTGTGTGTCTGTGTGTGTGTGTGTGTCTGTGTGTGTGTGTGTGTGTGTGTGTGTGTGTGTCTGTGTGTGTGTGTGTGTCTGTGTGTGTGTGTGTCTGTGTGTGTGTGTCTGTGTGTGTGTGTGTCTGTGTCTGTGTGTCTGTGTGTCTGTGTGTCTGTGTGTCTGTGTGTGTGTGTCTGTGTGTGTGTGTCTGTGTGTGTGTGTGTGTGTGTGTCTGTGTGTGTGTGTCTGTGTGTGTCTGTGTGTGTGTGTGTCTGTGTGTGTGTGTGTCTGTGTGTGTGTGTGTGTGTCTGTGTGTGTGTGTCTGTGTGTGTCTGTGTGTGTGTGTGTCTGTGTGTGTGTGTCTGTGTGTGTCTGTGTGTGTGTGTGTCTGTGTGTGTGTGTGTCTGTGTGTGTGTGTGTCTGTGTGTGTGTGTGTCTGTGTGTGTGTGTGTCTGTGTGTGTGTGTGTCTGTGTGTGTGTGTCTGTGTGTGTGTGTGTCTGTGTGTGTGTGTGTCTGTGTGTGTGTGTGTCTGTGTGTGTGTGTGTCTGTGTGTGTGTGTGTCTGTGTGTGTGTGTGTCTGTGTGTGTGTGTCTGTGTGTGTGTCTGTGTGTGTGTCTGTGTGTGTGTGTCTGTGTGTGTGTGTGTCTGTGTGTGTGTGTGTCTGTGTGTGTGTGTGTCTGTGTGTGTGTGTGTCTGTGTGTGTGTGTGTCTGTGTGTGTGTGTGTCTGTGTGTGTGTGTGTCTGTGTGTGTGTGTGTCTGTGTGTGTGTGTCTGTGTGTGTGTGTGTCTGTGTGTGTGTGTGTCTGTGTGTGTGTGTGTCTGTGTGTGTGTGTGTCTGTGTGTGTGTGTGTCTGTGTGTGTGTGTCTGTGTGTGTGTGTCTGTGTGTGTGTGTCTGTGTGTGTGTGTGTCTGTGTGTGTGTGTCTGTGTGTGTGTGTGTCTGTGTGTGTGTGTGTCTGTGTGTGTGTGTGTGTGTCTGTGTGTCTGTGTGTGTGTCTGTGTGTGTGTCTGTGTGTGTGTCTGTGTGTCTGTGTGTGTCTGTGTGTGTCTGTGTGTGTCTGTGTGTGTCTGTGTGTGTCAGTGTGTGTCAGTGTGTGTCAGTGTGTGTCAGTGTGTGTCAGTGTGTGTCAGTGTGTGTCAGTGTGTGTCAGTGTGTGTCTGTGTGTGTGTCTGTGTGTGTGTCTGTCTGGCTGTGTCTGTCTGGCTGTGTCTGTCTGGCTGTGTCTGTCTGTCTGTCTGTCTGTCTGTGTGTGTCTGTGTGTGCCCTGGTGCTTGCCTGGCCGTGTGTTCCTGCCCGTCAGTCTCCAGGGGAGTTGTGCTGACTCTGCCTTTTGAGGCTCTGTCCATTGAAAAGCCAAACAAAGGCAGGCAAACAGTTCCGCTTGGGGCTGAAGTTTTCCCTGAGCTAATCACTGTTCCCCTGGCAGGGCTGGTGCAGCCAGGAGAGCGTTTGTGTGAAGTGCAGAAATGGACTTGTTGAACTGCTGGTGCTGTGGCCCTGGAAAGATGCTGCAGGAGGAGGTAGTGAGGGAAGGGGGAGTAGGCTGGCAGGGAAAAAGGCATCAAGTGCTGAACTAGTTTGCTGTGATTTTGCTGCCATGACAAATCTTTCTGGGTTTGTATTGATGGCCGTTTACTTATATTAAGGGCCAAAAAAACCCATATCCAAAAAACTGGAAAAAAAAATCATATATCAGGTAAGTAAAAAAAAAAAAAATCAAAAAATTCTGTGATAAGTTCCTATTTAACTGTACTATACAGTACCTCCCATTTAATCCTAGAGAAGCATCAAGGCAAATTCAGGTCCAGAGTATTGCAGGTGTTTATAAACTGGTGCTTATTCCTGTCCTGGTCCTTTATAGTTTGGGTTAAAGTTAGCATTGTGATTTAAATATTCCTCTCACAAGCAAGATTGTGCATTTTCTTATGATCAAAAACGAGTTAGAAAGGAGGCCTTAGTTGCCATTGGTAATAAGTAGTAAAAAAATAAAAATTAAAAAAACCAAAGCAAAAAAAACCACAGAACAACCCCCACCAACTTACTGGAAGTAGTAGAATTAGCTGTTCTTCTGTGACTTCTTTAATAAAAATACCTCAATTACTGTCAGATCTTTTTCTACAATACTGCACTACCTAGAACCAGTGCATATACTGAGGAGAGGAGAGGCAGGGTCCTGTGACTTTTCTACAGGATGCAGCCCTGTTTTTCCAAATATTCCAGTATAGATGCCTTGTATACATCAGGTCTTTCCAGACTGAAAATCTGTGCTGTGGGGATCACCCCTGCCTTGCTGCAGTTGTAGTTACTGTTTGTCTGACCCTTCCCTGTTGCAGTTCATACCCAGTGGTCCATAGGGATGTCGGTCAGGTTTTTGGTTCATCTCTGCTTGCACTTGATACCTTTGGCAAGCCAGACAGTTTGAACAAACAGCTTTTGTAGGAATTCATAGAATCATAGAACTGGCTGGGTTGGAAGGGACCTCAGAGATCATCAAGTCCAACCCTTGATCCACTCCCACTGCAGTTCCCAGCCCATGGCACTGAGTGCCACATCCAGGCTCTTTTGAAATATCTCCAGGGATGGAGAATCCACCCCTTCCCTGGGCAGCCCATTCCAATGGCTGATCACCCTCTCCAGAAAGAAATTCTTTCTAATGTCCAACCTAAACCTCCCCTGGCACAACTTGAGACCTCTTGTGCCCTCTTGTCTTGCTGAGAGTTGCCTGGGAAAAGAGCCCAACCCCCCCCTGGCTCCAACCTCCTTTCAGGGAGTTGGAGAGAGTGATGAGGTCTCCCCTGAGCCTCCTCTTCTCCAGCCTCAACACCCCCAGCTCCCTCAGCCTCTCCTCATAGGATCTGTGCTCCAGTCCCTTCACGAGCCCAGTTGCCTCCTTTGGACCTGCTCCAGCACCTCAAGCTCCTTCCTGAGCTGAGGGGCCCAGAACTGGACACAGGACTCAAGCTGTGGCCTCCCCAGGGCTGAGCACAGGGGCAGAATCCCTTCCCTGGACCTGCTGGCCACGCTGTTCCTGAGCCAGCCCAGGATGCCATTGGCCTTCTTGGCCACCTGGGCACACTGCTGCCTCCTCTTCAGCTTCCTGGCAATTGCCCCACTTTGAAAAGTGGAGCTTCATCTCTACTTGCCCTACACTTTATTTTTGTTCCTTGAAGAAACCAAGCTGCTTGATGCTCTGTCTTGGGACTGGGAAAGATGCTGCTTCTTTCTCCCTTCCTTCCTGTCCATCTTGTTGCCTCTTGAATGTCCTTGCTGAGCAGATGTGCCAGGCAGCAGAGATGCTCTCAGTCCAAGGTGAGATCAACAAGCAGCTGCATGTCAGCAGCAGCCTGGCTTTTAGTGGTAGGTAGGGAGTCAGAACTTCAGGCCAGGAGTTCATATATATAAATATATATATATCTTACAGCTTTCAGTGCCTATTAAATAGTTTTTTTTCCACAATTGGTTGTAGTATTTCATAGGTGCAGGGTGTATACTCACTAGTTTTTCAATCAAGGCTTAATTCTGCTTTAGATACTTCAAGAACAAAAGCCCCAAACCCTCAAAAAAGGGAAAGGAGAGAATGTGTGAATGTGAACTACTCAAGTTCAGCATTAATATCTGTTCAGTTCATAACTCTGTTACATTTTTGCTTCTTTGCTAGAGGAAATATGAACACTTTCTTGAATATGGTTCTTCAGACCTTGTGTTGAACTACAAGTCCTCTCATATTCTTTCCTCAGTTTTAGTTTGCTTTGTTTGAAGCAATTCAGCCATTGTATTGCTATTTAAATAATAACTGAGACAGACCTGGCTGTTTCCTTTACTGCATTACAGGTTTTGTCCTAATCATAGCTGTTTTTTAAAGCACAGGGCAACCTAGGAGGCAAGATACCTCTCCCAGCTGCTTACTCACACTGAGATGCCTGAAAAAGTTTCTGGGTGATGAGGAGGTGAACCTGTAACTGTAATGCAGGAGTAATTAAAGATGCTTCCATAATAAGTGCATGTAACATATATGGGATTAAAGTACTTTTGGCTGAGCCATCACCATGGTTTTATGTACACATGTGCTGAATTTTCTGAAGGTCTTGGCTCCTTTCAGCAGTGTTGAGGTTTGTATCTGCTAATTTGTCACCTTGTAGTAAGGCAAAATGTTTCCTTGCTAGAAATGTAATAGAAATAAAAGTCTTGAAAAATGGAAAGATTTGATTTCTTTATATATACTTGGTTTGGTAACAAAAACTTGAACATTCTGACTGGGTGGCACAGGGAAGGTGTGAGAAGTGGATCAAGTGGTTTAGTGGCTGCTTGCTGTCACCATCAGGCAGGAAACTTCTGTTCCTCTTTTCTCTCCTCTTGCCAGTTCTGCTGGTGGTTAGAGAGACTCAATTTGCTGGTCAAATTAATGATGCTGGTTGGTATAAAGCTCCCTCATCTTTTCCTGAATGTGAGGGAAATGGGGTTGATTGGAGGGCCCAGGGAGAGGAGGAGGAGCACTGAGTCATCTTCCTGGCAGTGGCAAAATGTTGGATCAGCACTGAAGAGAGAGTGTTATTTCAGCTTTAGAGAAGGTAACTCAGTTTTCATATAGTTGGAGAAAATGGATGCCTAGGGAAAGCTTGAAAAAAAATCAAATGGATCAAAAAATTTAGAATTAAGCTTTGGCAAAATCAGTCATGGTCAGGAATTTGTACTTTAATTTACATATGAGCAGACAGTTATATGGATAAATTCTCTGGTGGTGTTCTTTTTATTTGAACTATATGGTAATAAAACTCTGTCAAAAATGTTTAAGGCAGTCTTTTACTTTAGCATTTTAAGTTAAAATGTGTGGTGTTCTGTATCTGTCAACTATCTGTGTTTTCTTGCATTCTGAAAACAGAGGAAATGGGTGGATTGGGTTGGTGGACAGGAATTCAGTGTAATTGCAGACTATTTGGAGATACTGAGATTTTGCTAGAAGCACCACTAAGTCTGTGTAAAGCTGTTTTTTCTTTGCTGAGCTTGTTCATGGGCTTCAAAGCTTAAGTAAAAGTGGAAGTTGTTGGCTCATATTGTGAGTTACCTGAGCAGGTAACCTGGTTTTGAAATAACAGGAGGCTAAATTGAAATCTAATGGGGAAACTCTCAAAAAAATTGTAAATTTGCATAAGTATTAACTAGGTATAGAAAATTAATTTTCATATCTTCAGATATATCTAAGCACACTGATGTAAAAGCAGATGATCCCAAAAAGGAACCCATCATCAAAATGTTACCAGAAGAACAGGAAGAACTAATTGTAGCTGGAGAAGGACATCCTGGCTTTTGAGGCTGAAAAAAAGATTTTGCTGTTGCAGTTGCCACACTGGAAAGTGTAGATAAATGTCTTTAAGATTTCTGTTCTGAAAATTGCATTGAAATACCTGTAAATTAAAGTACAATACTAAGAGTTTGCAGTATAAAGGAAGTGAAAAATTAGATGCTGTTATTAAGGATATTTTGACCCATTGGCTGGTGATGGCTCTTCAGGTTTTTTCAGCATCCTTGAGTGAGTGAGTTCCTATTATTTTTAGGACTGGAAATTTGTGAAGAAATGGTTATGTTGAGGTTCAGAACATAAAATCCAAGAAGTTAAAATATTGTCTCTGCTTTTGATGGAAAGTGCTTAGCAGATGATCTGAACATGATTTTTCAGATAGCATTAAAAATGTCATTTTAGGGTGTGCTGGTTTGCTGTCAGGAATCAGTTTTGTTGGAAACTGAAGACTCTGCTGATCTGGAAGTCTGGGGAAGTGTGATGGTGACATGTGAAATACTCAAGATGCTAGTTAGGAAAAAAAAGAAACCCAGACCAAATAAAACACAAAAACCAAACCACCAAACCCTCAAGCTGTAGATCTTAATTTCATGCTGAATGACTTTTGTTTAGCATGTCCAAATACTAATTAAGAAGAATAAAGAGAAGTTGCAGCTAGTGAATTCTGTTTGTGCTATGCACTTGGGTCACAGGGGGAAAAATACAGTTTAATAGTGAAAGTTTGTGTCAAATGTACACTAAAGGAGAAATTCTGGTGTCCAGCCTGGTTACAACAGGGATGTTAAGGGTACAATATGTTTTCAGTGTGCTGGAATATATTCAGACTATACTTTTGCTACTTAGTTGTGAAGATTACAAAGATATATGCTTGATTTTCTAAAGACTGAAAACCTCAGTGTTGCTTTTTAGTGTTTTAGAAAACAAAGCTAAAATAAACCCCACCTTACTGAATCTCTGCTACTCCCTGCCTGTGACTGAGAGGACTGGAATGATTAATTGAAACATGGAAAAGCCTTCTTAATTCTTTTCTTAAAAAGAGACTATAGGGGATAGCTCCATTAAAATGTCTTCTAATTGAGCACTTTAAAGGACAAAACATGTTTTTCAGGGAAATTTTTGGGGGGGTTTTTTGAGATGCAAAGGTTAAATTTAGTTAGTTGCCTAAATAGTTCACCATTACCCAATAAAATATTTATTCTCAGTCTGTGGTTACCATCAAGGGGTGTCCTTGTCTTTCCCTGGTAGGTTTTCTCTCCTAGGGGCTTTGGAACTCTTCTCCTTCCCCAGTCAAACCAAGTCTGTCTATTTTTACAAGCCTTTTGCCATTTTGGGAGCATTATTTCAGATGTGACAGGATTTTGTGCTGACAGCAATCTTCCTGCCACTGGTGTCACATTAAGCCTGGGAGGAGAATTCTTTTACTGTAATTGGGAAGATGGAAAAGGCTTTCTCAAGGAGTAAAGCTGAGCTTTTTCACTGTCAGACTGGGACAAGGTGCCTAAGCTGTGCTGAGCTTATTCTAGGCTGGTACTGTCCATGGGGAAGACTTCTTTCTTCTCTACAGGTATTCTGCATGGTTAAGTTTTAAGTTTTTTTCTGTAGGTTTTCCAGGCATAAGATAGGAGTTTCTGGATTGAACAACTGCACAGTGCAAGCTGAGGAAAACTTCTTCCAGAGGAGACCCACAGCAGAGACCTTGGGCAGTTGCTCTGCACTCTGTGGGATATCTGATGGTCCAACTGGGCAGACCCAGTGGCTCAGATGCATCTCAGAAGTGCCAGGTGGGGTTAGCACACACAGTCCAGCTCTGAGGTGGCTCAGGAGTAGACTTAAATTCACTGAAGTGGAATTTATACTGTGTGCTGTCTGAAAATCCTTCAAGTTTTTGCCTGGAGAGAGATGTGGCCATTCTAATGTCAGGGTTTGACTGCTGTGGCTCAGCCTTGTGATCTGGGTTGGTTCACTAAGAAATGCTGCTGCTGCTGCTTTGCAAATACCCCAGTGGAAATGGCTGAAGCATTAGGAGCTGGTTTGGGCTGCACAGGAGGTGTCTGGGTGACACCTCTGCATGACTTCTTGCCTCTGTCTTTTGTTTAGAGGCATCCTAGGAAGCAGTAACAGCTTAGTCTGTTCTAAATGGATTTCTGGTTTGAGAGGTTTTGGGTATAACATGGTCTGCTCACCCACCATACCATGTCAGAAAGGTGCTTCCTTTACCTATTGCATGATCTGTTTCCAGCAAAGGTCCTTTTTAATCTCAGGAAGGGAAGGACTTGGGAAAGTTTAAAACTTTAAATCTAGTTCTGTTTAAAAGAATTCCTTCCAGATGGTCTGTTTTGTAGTGAGGACATGAGCATGGCCTCTTGAAGTCCCCTAGAAGTTGAGTTCCCCCTCCCAAAGTCTGGCCCTTGCAAGTGTGGAAGGAACAGCCAACACAAAACTTAATGCCTGTTGCAAGATTTTTTTATCTTTACTTGAAGCTGGCATCTTCCTGATGCATGGTTTTGTTGTCCTGCCCTTGGGGAGGGGAGTTTAACTATTTATTGTTTGGATTTTATCTTGGAAGGAGATTTTGAGGCAGAAGACAAGCTGGTTTGGATATATTGCAGTGGTTTGTAGTGCCCTGAACTTTCACACTTTGATAGGTTTACCACTAAAACCAACAGAAAACAACCAAGGAACCAAACCTCTGTGGCAATAAATGACCTGAGCAAACTTCAGGTTTACCATCTAAATCTAGGAATGACATTGAGGTGAAATCTGGGAAATGCAGCAGAATCCAAGTAGAGGGGGCATCCTCCTACCCTGGGTTTTATATTTAGATTTATAAGGTGAGGAATACCTGCTGAGGAAGCTCTCAAGCTGCCCAAGAGGAGTTTCTTGTGCTGTGAAAATTGCAGGAGAAGGCAGAGCAGTAGGTGTGGACTGAAGCACTGTGATGATGGCATAATCCTAAACCTGGCTTCCCAAGCACTGTCTGTAGAGAGGTTGGTTTGTAATTGGCATGGTAATAAAGAATGATTTTCTTCCCCCAGAAATGTCACTGGGTGTCACGAGTCAAGGCTCAAAAACTTTGGAGAATGCTCTTTTAGAGGCTCTGGATATCTGGATTTGCAGGAAAGGAAACCCTCTCTCAGTTGTGGTCTGGGTAGTTGTAAGACAAAGCAGGGACCTTGTTTTCCTCTCCTAAAAAGGGGACTACAAGGAGCACAAAAAATGAGATCTGCAGACTTGGTGTATGTGCTGTTTAAACTTGAATATTCCAGTCCTGCTCTATTTAAGAGAGCATAACGAGTATTAGCAAGAGGTTTAGTAACAGCTGGGTGTATTTAAGCACATGAAAAATATAAAAAAAAAACTATATATATATAAACACACTATATATATTGGCATATATATATATAGTTTGTATGTGTATATATATTTTTTTTTTTCTTTTTACTGGTACTGACTGCTGAAGATGGACTAAGGAATGACTTCAGTCTGAATGAAGATTGGTCAGACCTTTGAGAACATGACCAATACCTGTCACCATAACTTTGTCTCTCTTGGTTTGCTTTCACATCTGTCTTTTGGGATGAACTCTCTTTTGTTAAGAGGGATTAAACTTTCCTGTCTTTGAGTCTGAGAATTACCCAGTGCAGAAAAACTGACTGAGGAGGAATCTAGAGCAGGGCGTAGAACCCGTCTGATTTAATTAGTGATATATCCTTGTTCAAAATAATTATTGGCATTTAAAGAGATTATTGCTATCAATAAAATTGCATGTTTATTTAAGCTCCAATGGGTAATCCCATACATAATGGCACAGTAATGTGTGCTAATATTACATCATGATTAGAAAGGGTATTGCCAGATTATTTAGGTACCTTTTTGATGATGTGCCAGACCATAATTAAGGTGTTTTTGGATTGGGATGATAGGGTAAGATTATAAGAACTCTGAATGAGAAGTCAGAAACTTTGAAAGAGCATTTAGGTTCAAAGTTCATCTTTTTTCTGAATCATGCAAGAGATGAGGTGTAAAGGTAGAAAGAAGGGTGTTTGCTGCTGATGTATCTGTTAGGGCAGGTGTGTCAGGACAGGACTTGTGTGCTATGAAATTGATGTCAAAATGGGCATTTTTGTTGAAAGGCCAAGTAGAATCAGCTGTTCCTGAGGACTTTTTATTATATGTTATATATTAATATTATATATTATACAAGTAATGTTAGCAATGAAATGTAGGCAGGTAAGGCAGAATACAGTGTCTGTGGTAGCTGGTTGGGTTTCTTCAGTTTATTTTTTGTTTGAGATAAAGGTATTCCACATGCAAAATCTCTGCATATTGCAGTGCAGCTCTTCTTTCTGCACCCTCAGTTTAGAGCTGATTGGTTGCTTTCCTGGGTTTGCCAGAAGATCAGTGTGGTTTTTTTGTTTTTTTCTTTTTTCCTTTTTTTTGTAATGAGTGTGTTCCTGGTGTCTGTACTGTGCTTGCCAATTGCAGTTGACCTTTAAAGATATCCAGCCTGACCTCCTGCAGTGAGCAGGGGCATCTTCCAGCAGTCTGGGCTGCTCAAAGTCCCACCCAACCTGTCCTTAAATACTGCCAGGGATGGGGCATCCACAGCTCCTCTGGACAGCCCATTCCCAGGGAGCTTTTGCTGGATAATTCTGCTGGCCTTGTTTCTGCCAGGATTTGGGGCACATGACTTGCATCCCCTTTTCCCTTTTTTTCTGGGCCCCTCAGCTCAGGAAGGAGATTGAGGTGCTGGAGCAGGTCCAGAGAAGAGCAAGGAGGCTGGGAAGGGATCCAGCACAAGTGCTGTGAGGAAGGGCTGAGGGAGCTGGGGGTGTTGAGGCTGGAGAAGAGGAGGCTCAGGGGAGACCTCATCACTCTCTCCAACTCCCTGAAAGGAGGTTGGAGCCAGGGGGGGGTTGGGCTCTTTTCCCAGGCAACTCTCAGCAAGACAAGAGGGCACAAGAGGTCTCAAGTTGTGCCAGGGGAGGTTTAGGTTGGACATTAGAAAGAATTTCTTTCTGGAGAGGGTGATCAGGCATTGGAATGGGCTGCCCAGGGAAGGGGTGGATTCTCCATCCCTGGAGATATTTCAAAAGAGCCTGGATGTGGCACTCAGTGCCATGGGCTGGGAACTATGGGGGGAGTGGATCAGTGATTAATGACTTGGTGATCCTAGAGCTCCTTTCCAACCCAAATGATTCTGTGATTTAAACCAACAACAAATTTGATTTCTGTTACTATGTGAGTGGTGTTGGAAGTCTGTCATTTATAACCTCACTGGATGTAAAGCCCAGTGGCTGGGGCTTGGAGGGGAAGGGGACATGTGGCTGGCAGCCTCTTCAGCTGTGTGGAGTCAAGAGTATTGGCTCTGTGTTTCTCTGGTTGCTGAGCAGTGTGCTAGACAATCCTCCAAATGGGATGGGTATGGTGTGGACAGATCAAGTAGTAAGTTCTAATTGTATCAAGGAGTGAGTAGTTCATTATAAATTGTTTTTCATAGCCTCTTGGCCATGCTGAAGTGATCCAGAGGTGGGGTGTTGGAATCAGAGAGGTTCTGACTGAGTATCTGAAGCAGCTCCTCCACCTCTGTAGAAGATGCTCAGTATCAGTTGGCCTGACCCCAACCTCTGCACCCCATTGTAGGTGTCTGCCTAGATGGCAGGATAGGGCCTCCTCCTCATCTGAGCAGCTCTGAGTTTGAATTCTGTAAGCCAACACTTCCCAGAACCACAGCAGTGATGCAGGGCAATGCAACTCTGCCCAGTGTACACTGGCCTGACTTTTTCAGGGTGAGAAATTTGGTAAGTGCTGGTTCTTACATTAATAGGAAACAAATGGGTGCTCTGATACTGGGGGAATAAATACATTGTCTGAAGACAATGTTCAGAACCTCCAAAGTATGATTTCAGTTTGGGGAAATAAATATATTGTCTGAAGACTATGTCCAAAACTTCCAAAGTATGGTTTCAGTTTTTATTCTGTAATAGTTGCACACTCAGTTGTGGGAGACATGGTGTGAATCAGTGTTGGATAGGTATGCACATAACAAATCTTTTAAGGTATAAGGTGAATTATTTTCAGAGTTTTGTATCTAATTTGACCCCGTTTAACAGCTAAGGAATTGAAAAGTTACTGATTCATCACTGATGAAGGTATCTATGAACCAGGATCTGTTTGCTTTTTATAATGTGGGAAATTGATTTTTTTCTTGGGGGTGGGGCAGGAGGGTACCATTCATCAGTGCATTTCTTTACACTGTTTGCACATTTATATATGAAAATATATATGCACTGCAGAGGCAACTGTGCAGTGATGTTTGCATATGTAAAACAGGCTGTGCTGAATGATTTGCAATAAAACTTGTGTAGGAAAAAAACCTGCCCAGCTGTACCATGATTTTACGAGTCTTGTAAATGAGGGGGATTAATCCCCTCTTGTGCTCTTCTGTATTGGCCTTGAACTTTAGTCTTGCAGCAAAGAAACTTTTTAAAAATTAACTGTTAGAGAAGTTCCTCAGTCCCAGCATTTCTACTGTGTAATGTTACTGTAGAGGGGCCACTGATTTCAAGTATACTTAAAGTATTTGACATTTTGTTTCATAGTTTTTTTACTTGTAGCTAGAGCTGTACAGTTTAGATTTTTATATAATGGGGAATTTAATAACCTCTTAATTTTTTTTTCTACTTTTGAAAAAAGAGAAGGTATATTAGAACTAAGCCCACTTGATATTGGATGGGGGAGGGGTAATAACTTTATGGCTTAAACGGGAAGATTTTTGCTGTGGAGTAATACACATTTGCCAAACTTCTGGTTTTGGGCTTAACCCCTCTGAGCTTATCCTTACTACCCCAGGGTTTATTTTATTTTTTAATTCTTCAAAGGTCTGATTTGGGAGAGGTAGTGAAAAATAGTTTCTTCCTGCCATATTGTAGTTAATTAAATGTTGAGGTCTCAGGCAGCTGTTAACAGTTACTTTGAAGTAGCTGATTTTTTTGGCATGTTTGCAAATGATTTTTAACTAATAACGCATGTGGCTGAAATCTAAAGAAGTGTCTTTGCATTTTTTTTTGCTGTGACTTTCATACTAACCTGACTGCTGGCCACTGAAGGAATTGGTAAATTGTCCACTGCCGATGGCAAAGCCTTCGCAGATCCCGAGGTTCTCCGCAGACTGACGTCCTCTGTCAGCTGTGCCCTGGATGAAGCTGCAGCTGCATTGACCCGGATGAGAGCAGAGAACAATCACAATGCAGGACAAGTGGACAAGTATGTATTGAGGACTCCCCACCCCCAGTTTCCCCATTACAGACTGTAAGTTGGTATTTTTGTTTCAAATTCTCTTAATCCGATAGTTCGCTCGGTGTTGTGTCTGCTCCAACACAAGCAGCAGCACTCAGTGAAGCTGAAGGTGTAACTACAGCTCATCAGGTTACTGGCTTCAAAACAGTATAAAAAAACATTACTTCCTAACCTGCTGCTCTTTCTTTGTGCTAGATAGTTGATTTCTTTTTTTTAAACAGGACAAATTCCTAGCTGTAGAGGAGTTCACAGCAGTTCCCTAATTACTGCCTCTGCACACTTTGTTGGAAACTAATGAATCTAATCCATTGTATTAGGAGTTGAAGAGAATGCTAGTACTTACAGGGCAGCAGTTTTCTATGGGAGGTTGCTCAGGAACTGCAGGGAAAATGGAACTGTATTATGAGATAACATTTTGTAATTTACAATTAATGAGGATGACATTTAACTCCCGTAAGGACAGAACTGAGATTTTTTTTTTTCATGCCTTCTCAAAAGCTTCTACATTGGTGATTTCAAAGCAACTTTAGGGGTGCTGAAGTATTTTCTACTCTGACAAGTAATGCAGATAGTTTCTTAACTTTTGGGATGACTGCATGTGGTATGGCTGCATATACTGTTGAAGATCTAGGATCAGAAATTGAAAGTCTTAAGTTTCACTTGGATGTCCTTTTGAAATTCACACTTGAGATCTGCAAAAAAGTGTTCACAGCAAGGGCTCTCTTGAGTCATTGCTTAAAATATAAATACAAATACAGAGCAAACACAGTTACAGAAGCTAGAGAAATGACATCTGTATCAAAATATGGGGAGACAAAAACAGGCTTGAACATAGAAAGGAAGCATAAATAGGTGGAAGAAGGCCTGATGATGTGTGGGGAGCATGGAGGCAGCACCCAAGCAGATAGGGAAGTGTTTAGGAAAGCCAAAGCTCACCTGGAGCTGAATCTGGCAAAGGGCATAGATCTGCAAAAAGGAGAATGTGGAAAGATGTGAGCTTGCCTCAGAATCTGGCAGGGGAAAAATCTGGACTAGATTTTGTTAATAAACAAGCTTCCATGTCTTGTAAATAAAACATACTGAAATGCATCACATGCAGTCCACTCCTTTTTATAAGAGAAAACTCTCCCTCCCTTGCCCCTCCCTCCCCTGGGGCATTCACTGACCATGATTCCTTGCATGTATTTTCTAAACAAAATTCTGTCATCAGTTGCAGAAGTGCAGCTGAGTTGGAGCTGAGCACAACTTGCTTTCCTTTACACTTGTGTAAGCAGTGATTTAACAGTTGTTGCTGTTAGACTTTTTCCCCCCTTTTTACAGAAAAAGATTTAAAGGACAGGTGTCTTGGTTTGAAATAAAATGAGGCTCAGCTCACCTTTGTCAAGCTTAGTGTTATTTCCCTGTGTCTCAGGGGGAAATACCTATTCTCCCTGCTTCAGATGGTAATTGATGGGTAAAGCAGTGACAGACTTCTGAGCTACTGGAAGATTTTATCTTCTTCTAATTCTTAGCTTGTAACTGCCTCTTATTCCGCCCCTCCCTCCCCCCCCCCCTTTTTTTTTTCTCTAAATTTGAATTAGCAGTGTCCCATGTAGGATTTGTAAGTTTTTTGCTGTTTCCCTGGCTCATTTAATCTATCCTAGATTTTTATGTAATATGTTTTTAAGAATATACACGAAAGGAAACTTTTGTAAGGCTTCTCTCCTTTCTTCTGTTAGGATGTCCTTAGGTAAGGTAGGATTTTTCTTTCAAATGGCTGCTTAAATTAAGAAATTGATGCTTTCAATTAAAAGAAACAAAAACTTTAGGCTGGTGCAGAGAAGGGAATTGTCCCTTTACAAGACAGACAACAGTCAGAAGTTTGTCTTGTTGCAGTGTTCAGTATCAGTGGTCCCTGTTCACTTTTTGGCTTTAGCTCTACTAGAAATTCACCTTGGTAGCCAGAGTCAGTAGTTTGTCAGGGTCATAACCCCTGTGGATCTGGCATTCCCCCATAGTGTGAGTACCATCCAAGAGCTTTACTTCACTGTCTTGCAAAGACCACAGATTACCTAGATTTGAACACTGCTTCTGGTGTATTTGAGCCCTCATGTGAGTTAGCATCTTAGGAGTACAAGAGCTAATTCAGACTTAAGCAAGTTCTTTATTTACTTGCAGAATTGTGGAATGGGAGGGGTTGGAAGGGACCTCTGGAGATCATCTCATCCAACCCCCCCTGCCCAAGCATAGAATCATAGAATCCTAGAATTGGCTGGGTTGGAAGGGACCTCAGAGCTCATCAAGTCCAACCCTTGATCCACTCCCCCTGTGGTTCCCAGCCCATGGCACTGAGTGCCACATCCAGGCTCTTTTGAAATATCTCCAGGGATGGAGAATCCACCCCTTCCCTGGGCAGCCCATTCCAATGGCTGATCACCCTCTCCAGAAAGAAATTCTTTCTCATGTCCAACCTAAACCTCCCCTGGCACAACTTGAGACCTCTTGTGCCCTCTTGTCTTGCTGAGAGTTGCCTGGGAAAAGAGCCCAACCCCCCCCTGGCTCCAACCTCCTTTCAGGGAGTTGGAGAGAGTGATGAGGTCTCCCCTGAGCCTCCTCTTCTCCAGCCTCAACACCCCCAGCTCCCTCAGCCCTTCCTCACAGGACTTGTGCTGGATCCCTTCCCAGCCTCCTTGCTCTTCTCTGGACCTGCTCCAGCACCTCAATCTCCTTCCTGAGCTGAGGGGCCCAGAACTGGACACAGGACTCAAGCTGTGGCCTCACCATCATAGATTCACTTAGAGTAGGTTGCACAAGGTTTTGGAAAGAATGTGTATATACATATTTTTTCTTAAAAAATATCTGTAAGGTATATTTTCTAGTGAGGTTAGTTTTAAGGGAAGCCTTTGTCCTTGCACAGGAAGGGCCCCCCCATCTATTGTGAACTTATTCTGTGGTAATTGATCTTTCAGTCGCAGTTTGGCAGAAGCATGTTCAGATGGGGATGTAAATGCTGTCAGGAAGCTGCTAGATGAAGGAAGAAGTGTCAATGAACATACTGAAGAAGGGGAGAGTCTCCTTTGCTTGGCCTGCTCAGCAGGCTATTATGAATTGGCACAGGTAAGTAACAAATGTAATCACAGCTAAACCTTTCTGAAACACTCTCTAACAGGCTGCTTTGATAGGTAAACATTTTAGCTGATTATATATGTATATATTTTTTTTTAATAATCTAAACAGAATATCATATGTACAGTTCATTGTGGGCTTCCAGTTATTGTCTGTCTTTTTAATGGAAAATGCTGCCATCTATGCCTTTAGGTTTAAGGGACTTGTCTGGGAGATACATGTTTTATGATCTCTTTTTCTGGCACTGTTCTAGATGCAGGCAAACTGCAATATTGCAGCATTGCAATATTAGATATTGCAAGAGTATCTAAAGTAAAAGCAAAATCAAACAGTGGTTACCACTTAATCCTTTTTGTTGTTGTTGTTTTTATTATTATTCACATCTGTATTAACATTGCAGTGTGTTAATTTTTGGCTTTATATTTGAGTATCTAAGGATGGAGTTTGTGCTTCTTTGCAGATGTTTAGGTGATGGTCCTTAGAACGTGGCTAGCTTGATGTTTTTGTGCCAGGCCAGGAGTACAAGGAGAAAACTGTTAACCTGTAAGCCTGACCCAATGTGTGCTGTGGTCTTGAGTACAAGTTTGCAGTTTCTCTGATGTCATTCTGATTAAGGAATTGCCCCAGGACTTCTGAAGATGTCAGTATTGTGCTCTAACTTAATGTTGATTTTAGCAAGAGGAACAAAAGCATGAAAACCAGAGCACAGTGTAGGTAGTACCTATAAATGGTCCTGGGGAGTGCCATTGTGCTTCACCTTTGGGGCTGTTACTGCACAGCTGGCTGGGGAATCACTCTCACAAGCTCCACTGAACTAAAACCAAAATGTTGGTGTGAAAATTTATTCATCCAAGTGACTTTTTTTTCTCTAGGTGCTCCTAGCAATGCACGCAAACGTTGAAGACAGAGGGAATAAAGGAGACATCACACCCTTAATGGCAGCTGCCAGTGGAGGCTACGTAGATATTGTCAAACTTCTCCTTGTGCATTGTGCAGATGTCAATGCCCAGTCTTCAACAGGTAACTGGGAAGCAGGGACATGAAGGATTAGTAAGCCTGGGACATAAGATGTGCAGCAGTTCTGAGCATCTGTGGCTTTATCTGATGCTTGCATTCACAATAAAACATGACAGGAATCATTAAGAATGGTCCAGATACATGGTGGATGTGTTTAGAGTCTTACCTGCCCATTACTAAGGATTAGTTTTAGTACCAACTAAATCACTGTTCCTGTGAAAACCATTATGGTGTTAGGTAACTAGAAAAATACATAAAGTCTATTTTTTCTCACCTGTACAAACCAGAATTACCCAGTAAGACCATGGGTTACATCTGACCAAGACCAGTTATCTCAGTCTATTGCTTTTTAGCAAGAAGGAAGGAAAATTATTTTGAGCATTGAATGTTGTCTACATTGCTGATGCTTGACCACAGCTTAACTAACCTTGCTGAGAGTATTAACCTGCATTTGGATTCTGCTAAGATTAAGAAAGAATTTGTTCAAATTTTTAAAAATTCAGGTGTCTGAACTATGAAGTATTCTTTTTATCTTTATGTTTAGCTATTAAGAACTTACCTTAAAATTGACTGTAGCATTTAAAACATAAGACATTTGTGATTGTTACTTACAGTACCAGAGTTCTAAATTATAAATCTATTTTCATCCATCCAGTAAAAGTTCTTCAAGGGATTTCAGGATGCAATTACAGGCACAAAAAACCCAAACACCCACCCTGCCCTCCCTGCCCAAGCTCTACAGTGAGCATGAAAATGCTCAGTGATCACTGTATATTTGTATTTGGTCTCTCTTCATGTGCTGAAGTAGGAAACATGATAAAAAAAAAAAAAAAAGTGATTTGCAATTTTGTCTTAGCAATAAAACTTTTTCATTATAGTTGTGTTGGGATTTGTTGGAGTAACATTGCTGTGAGGTTAAAGGCCACTGGTGGTGATGTACATGGTTTTGTTCAGAGCTGTTAAAAACTGTTTCCTTTGCTGTATGAGGAATGGGTGATGGAAAAGGCTTTCATGTCAACTTCTTCTTCTCTGCAGGGAACACAGCTCTCACTTACGCTTGTGCTGGAGGCTTTGTTGACATAGTGAAGGTGCTATTGAAAGCTGGTGCTAATATAGAAGACCACAATGAGAATGGGCACACCCCCTTAATGGAAGCAGCCAGTGCAGGTCATGTTGAGGTTGCAAGAGTATTGCTGGAATATGGTGCAGGAATCAACACTCACTCCAATGAGTTCAAAGAAAGTGCACTTACACTTGCATGCTATAAAGGTATTGTCTCTTGCCTTGGTTTGTATTTTGGGTTACATTTATTTGCTAGGATTTGTCTAACTAAAGCTTCCAGACATGCTTTTAAGTATTTTTTTAAGAGTTTTGGAATACTGGATTTTGGTTTAAAACTCAACATCAGTCAGGAAATGCTTAGCCATGGTATACTGATATCAAGCATGTCTACTTCTGTCCAAATGTGGTGGGCCTGGATTTGACATGTTGCATCTGAAAACTTGTGACTGGCTGCATCCAAACTTGTGCTTTGACACACCACCACTCTCCTCTTCCTACACTACTGCATACTTATTTAATTCACCAACTATCTGCAAGTTCTGAAAACTTGGCTCTTACTTGTTGGGAAAATGTAAAGTTAAAATGAATGTTCCTGGAGTACCTGATGGGGGTGAGGATGCTGGTATTATTCCTGGATGCTTCTCCTTCTGTGTAATAATGGAGATTATCTGTGAATTGTTGTGCATTATGAACTTTTATGGACTTTTGACTTAATTTCTTCTGCTATTTGAAGTTTCTCTATAAAGTAACAGTGCAATAGTAATCCAATATGCTCCCAAGGTATTTTTCTTTAGAAAAACCTCTAAGTTCCAACAGTTGCTTTTCTCCTAATAGAAGATTTAATAATGCAGATTATTGTCATAGTAACTTCAGGTAACTCTGTGGTTAGAACTGGAGGATGCTGTGCATAACCTGTGTGAAACTTGCATCTGGATTTGCCATTCATGTCCTGCAGCATACAGTAGTTCATACAGAGAAGTTTCAGCAACAGTACTCCAGTTTGTTGGAGGGACATTCCCTGTTTCTTGTGACCTAAAACTCAGTAGAATGATGTAATGTAAGATCTTAATTGACTGGAGATTTCCTGTGTTACCTTTGGCAAGGTGGTTGAGGCACTTTGTTTTCCTATTGGTTTGCTTATAACCAAGTCTTGTCTTGGAGGAGGGTACTCACTGACAGGATAAATATGTAACTTTTAAAAGACAGATTCTAAAATGACAGAAACCACAGGGGAATTTGAATAAATGGTAAAGTTCAATAGAAGCTTTTAAAAATAGTGTCAGATAACATAATATGGCATAAAGTGTGTATCATTTCTCAGAAATATGTCTTTGAATGCTCTGAATAAAAAGCTCAAAGCTCAAATCTGCATGGACCTCTCTCTAGAAGATAATTGCCTCCCTGCCAGTTGTGTGCTGCCTTGGAACACTTAAATAGCATGTCACTGTAGAGCTGCATAAGGAATAAGCAAAGTCTTTTATAGCTTGATGTCACAAGGAAAGGTTCCTCTTTTGAAGCTGAATCGAAGAGATGAGATTGATTAGAGATTTTTTTTTTTTTTAGAGTACTTTAGAAGAAGCAGGTTTGCAAATTATACCTTGGAAAAATTCTAATAGCACATGGGAAATCTGAATTATTTCATTAAGCATATTGCCTGTAGTACTGACCATTTATGATAGCACATGCTTACTTACTCTTCTCTGTTTCATTTGAAGGCCATTTAGATATGGTTCGTTTTTTGCTTGAAGCTGGAGCTGATCAAGAGCATAAAACAGATGAGATGCACACAGCACTAATGGAGGCCTGCATGGTAAATAGCTTTTATTTGTATTGCTTCCTTTGCAGGGAGAGGAATCAAAGAGATTATTAAAAAATGAACCTTTGTTAACAGGCAGCTCTGGGTCTGCCAGTATGTGTTAGTCTTTCTTCTAAGAAAGCCTTTCTTGTAGTTACCACTGGTGAACAGCTTCTCAGCCCAATTTGTCAAAGGGAAAAATTATTCTAATTCTTGGGGGTGTGATGTATTATTTCAAGTGCTCCTTGTGTGAAGTGTAACTAATCTGCAGTGCAGTCAGGATAAGCCCAAGTCACAGTGTCTTTTGCAGTTTTTGCAGGGTTAGTTTTCCACCTTGGTCATTTATAAATAAGATCTCTCAGATCATCATGGGATGAGCTTTCCAGAAGTGCACTGAGCTGGATGATTCAGGCCTTACACTTGTCCTTTCACCACTGCAGGAAGTGTTTTGCATGTGGAGATGGTTTGCTCTCTGCTAGGTTTCTGCAAACAGTGCCTGTGAGGTTTTTATTTTGAAATAAAATGGTCAGTCAAAAGTAGTTTAGTCCTTAGTCCTTGGGCAAGTGATATAATTTCAAAGCAGCTGCTGAGGAAGAACTTTCAAAGAGTTTCATCTTAATAAAGAGTGTGTATTGAAACTGGTTTTGTCCAGACCTTAGGTGACCCTTTTATCTATTCTTTGAGCTGGGGAACTTCTTTGAAGAAAGAACAGGGACCTTGTTTTCATAAGAAGCACAGCAAACTGAGGAAAGCTCCATTTGCTCTCAGTAGCTTGTGATCCTTAGAAGATGGGCTGCAGTGTTTCTCCAGCCTTCTGAGAGCCTGGAGGATCAAGTGTTCTTTTAGAGCAGTTGTGAGGTGATGATGCAAGTGACCAGGGTCAGATTATAACATCTCAAGCTGTGTTGGAGTCTTCCAATAGTGAGATGGTAATGGTATCCTTGAACAGACACCCTCAAATGAGAACCAAGTGTCAGGAAGAAATTCAGAAGGACACAGTTGCAGTGGGTGTATGCTGCCATATAAAGGAGGGTGCAGCATGACTAATGTATTCTGTTTAGGGTTAGTCTTTTTTTTTTTTTTTTTTTTTGCTTTCCTGTTGGTACAGTCTGAGCCCTGGAGGAGGCTATGAAATGTCTTGCTTTAGGAAGATAAAATTGTGTGGGTTGCTTGCAGAAGGGAACCATCCCACCACATTATTGTGACTTTTCCAAGTCTTCACTCTTTTCCTTGTAACGAGTGCTGCAAATACAGGAAGCTGAGGTGTCTGTTTACCAGTTCTACTGTAAGTGCCTCCTAGTTCTAGTGTGTTTAGGTCAGGACAGAGTGCCACACCTAGGATAATGCCTTTAGGTAGGTGAGGTGGCTGTTGGCTTTTAGCCAGCTTCTCTGAGAACAGCAGCCTCTCTGTAATTTGCAGGCATGGTTGCTGGCCAGGCCAGGGTACTTACTGCCTGCCTGATGGCCAACTAAAGTGTTGCTGGGAGTTGCATGTTTGATATCCCTCTTGCTCCCTTTTCTATAGCTCTGTGTTAGCTGTTTTTGTGTTGTGTCAAATCCCAGGGGAGCCACTGTGTCAAAATACTGGGCTCTAAATTGTGAAAACTGTCTGAGAGTTTTTACTTGGTCTGGAAGAAGCCCATATTCCTGTGGCAGAGGGAGTAACCAAGGTGATGCACCTGGTAACTCTGTAGCTGCAGCATGCAAGGCAGCAAGTGGTTTTCTCTTCACAGAGAAATAAAAGGAGAATGCTTTGATTCAAGTCAATCTGTTTCAGTTCTCCAAAGTATCACAAGTTTGGGTCCCAGTTTCTGAAGTTAGGTTTGTCTTAGATGTAGATGGAAACCTAGGTGTCAGTTTAATCCATGTGCTACCATAACTACATCATAAATTGAACCATCATAGGTAAAAAGACCCTTTCTTACATAATTTTCAGAGCTAGTATGATAGTGGTTGCCACCACAGCATCAAATGACTTCAGCTGTTCTTCTTTTTTGTGTTCACTGTTGCTCTGCAGGATGGACATGTGGAAGTGGCACGTTTGCTGTTAGACAGTGGTGCTCAAGTGAATATGCCTGCAGATTCATTTGAATCTCCACTTACTCTGGCTGCTTGTGGTGGACATGTGGAGTTAGCAGCTCTTCTTATTGAAAGAGGAGCTAACCTGGAGGAAGTTAATGATGAAGGTTACACTCCTCTCATGGAAGCAGCCCGGGAAGGCCATGAAGAGATGGTAGCCTTGCTACTGGCACAAGGTGAGACCACTGCCACTTCTTGAGTGTTCATTATGAAGAATGCAGTGTTGACTTTTTGCCATTAAATATTTTGTACAAATTCCTCTGATGCAGCAGCATGTGGCTCTCACTGCTCCTAGCTGTAACTACAGAGCAAAGCTGACCCATCCAAACTGTGGAGGTGATGGGCATTCACCCTTCCTACCCTGTGTCTGGCTGATTAAAATAACAGCTGGTTTATTTCCTAGGGGCAAACATAAATGCACAGACTGAAGAAACACAGGAGACAGCTCTTACTCTGGCATGTTGTGGAGGCTTTTCTGAAGTAGCTGACTTCCTTATTAAGGCAGGAGCTGATATAGAACTTGGTTGCTCAACACCTTTGATGGAAGCTGCTCAAGAGGGTCATCTTGAACTGGTGAAATACTTGCTGGCAGCAGGTATGTGTACAGTGCAAATGATTTAGCCCACAGATATTATAGACATGATTTTCTAACTAATATTGAAGGTACCTGGGCTTGGTGGTGGCAGTGCAAACTGTATTCTCAGATATTTTTGCAAGAAGAAAAAGAAAAACTTACATTGTAAAATTGTTTGATACTGTTAACAGGGGAAAGTGTCCCACAGACCACTGTATTCTGTTGCCTATCTAGATGTTCAGTAGGAACATTGTTTCAAGTTAACTGCATTTAGGACAAAAGGTTAATACAGATAATGCTTTTTTTTATATGCTACTCCAGCTTTGATTATCTGCAGTCATTCTCCCTGCATAACTAATAGCTTAGGAATTGTGCCCTGGGAAATAATGTGCAAGACAGATTCTGGAATGTGCTTATTTCTATAATGATTGTGTTTTACTACTACATTATACAGTAGTAAAAATGAAGTCTTGCTGGATTTAGGGGAAAATGACACTTGAGTGTCCATCTGTCAGTTTAAAGTTGGTAGAGACTCCAGTGGAGTAATGCTTCTTAAAATAATAAATTTAAAGGAGCTGCATTTTGGAAAACTTCCTTGTTATGGGAGGTGATTTAATTGTATGCTCTTTTCTAAGAATAAACATCAAATTGTCTGGATTTGTAATTCTAGAAAGTAAAGCTCCCTGCTCCTCGAGGGACAGTAACAACTGTGTCTCTTTGTGTAGTGACACCAGCATGTGACACCCATCCCCAGCTCACTTGGAATGCTGCTTGCACTTCACCTTTGATAATGTAGGAAGTTAACTGAGGAGTCTTGTTTTGGTATCAGGGAGTCTCTAAATCTATCTCACACCTTGAAAACAGGAAAATATCCAATCACATTTTCATTTTTTGGGGAAGAATAATGCATTACATGGCAAGAACCATGCAGTGTTTCTGTGTAGCTGGCATATGTGAAGCTAGTGAAATTATTTCAACAAAAAGGTTTTAAAGCAATTGATTTTAAAGAGCAGGGAAGAAATGAAAGCTGTAGGAGTGTCTACTCTTGTAGTATTAATACTGACTCAATAACCAGTATTTTGTTTGGCCTCCCTTGGCGTGCAGCTCTCTGTCAAAGAGAGTCTAGGCTATTGCCTGGATTCACTTTTATTTAGTGTAACAACTGAAATCTTCATTGCTGTAGAGGGACAGTAGGAATGAGTGAGCATATAGGTTCAAGTGCTTAGATTGCCACCCATCTTTTTTCCAAGCCTTGGCTTCCCCCAGAGATTTTTGCCTGAAGAACAGTTGTTACCACGAGAGCAGTGCCTGTGGAAGCTGTGGTCACTAGGATATAGCTGTTGTTACAAATAAAGTGCCTTGATTTCTGTGTTTATCTCCTATGGAATACTTGATAAGGTGGTGTCCAATAAGACAAATTACTGTGTTTCTAGGAGCTAATGTCCATGCCACCACAGCAACAGGAGACACAGCTTTAACCTATGCCTGTGAAAATGGACACACTGATGTTGCAGATGTGTTGCTTCAAGCTGGTGCTGATTTGGTAAGATTTATGCTGCCTTTTGTGGGAAAAGTTCTTGGGTTTCAAACTGTACACCAAAGCTTAGCTGCTTAGAGAACAGGAGTATGATTTTAGCAATCAGATTCATATATGGGTGTGAAAAGAGGCATGAAATAAACTTACTAAAAAGCCTGCATACTCAATTTGGTCTAGAAATAAAATGTTTTTTGTGTAATCTTTGCTCTGATAAGTGAAAAGTTTTAGCTATAGCTTACACTTGTCAGAGTTGATGATTTCCATTTCTGTGTAATCTGTAAGTTTTAATTGTTTAGCAGGACATGTTTCTGTATTGCCTTTGTTCATTATGCTGCTTTATTATTCTCAGACTCTGTGTATTGGACTTTGCCTACTCCACTGCCCTGACTTTAAAATGTTTTAATGTTAGGTGCTAATACTTCTCCTGTTCCAATTTTAGTTTCTGAACACTGTGAACACTTTTTAAAAATACAAAAGAAAAAAAACCAAAACAAACTAAGCCATGCCTTTTAAACGACCAGTATAATAAAATCTCTTTCCTTTGCTCCAGAACTATTTTATTTCCTGTAAGTTTTGGGTTTAACATACTGCTTTCACAGTGTTTATGTTTGGTAATGCATTTGTTCATAACTGCTCTATTTAATAATTATCTCCACTTTTTTGCTACTATGTAGTGTAAGACCTAAAACTTCCTTTTCATCAGCTATAGGCATATAGTGTATTTTTGGCTTTTCAGCAGTAAAAAGGCATTTAGGAGCATTATGTCTAATAAGGCATTATTATGTCTAATAAGGCATAAGCAACAAAGGTTTTTCTTTTGGTTGCTCTTTTCTTTTTTCTTCCACTATTCTTCCACTTCCTATTTCCACACTTTGCTCGTGTGTATTTTTTTTAATTTGGGGAGTGGGTTTAGCTTGGGTATTTTAGGCTTTCTTTTAAACAATAAGAATGTCAAAAACATCTACTGTTGAACCTGATTAATCAACATTCTAATGAAGTTACTTCAATCTCAGTCTTAAATGAAGTTTTTTGTTTTGTTTTTTTTTTTTAAGTTTCTTTATGGGTATAATTAATGCTGTGACTGTGAATTCCACTCTTCTTGAATATACAGCTTTTCAGGCCTTGTTAATTCCAATGTAGTGAAGTTCTGCTTCCTATGTTCCTGCCAGGGAGGAAGATGATGTTAATAGAGGTGTGGATGTGTGTGTGTTTACACCTGCTGCACTTTGGATAATTCAGTGGTGGGTACTGAAAGCCAAGCACTTTAGTAGAGGCAGGATTGTTTTTGAGATTTTATTGGGTATTTAGAGATACTGAAGTACTTAAAAAAAAACGTATAAACCATTAAGTATCTTGCAGTGAGGTGCAAAGACTAAAACAAAAAAATATAGCAATGCAGAACTTTATAAAAACATGCAAGGGTGCTGCTTAAAAGTCACTTCAGATTTTTAGTGTCATTTTAATGTTTTCTTCTCATCACTAAGGTGAGCCATGCTTGGGGTGTTTAGCATCTAGTTCTGATCAGCATTGCTGAGAAAAATCTTACACCTTCTGAAGTTTCATTTTACTGCATTTTCTTGTGCTGCCAATCAAAATGAGGAGCTGTCAAGAAAAATGTAGCAAGGAAGCAAAGGGAAATTGCACATGAAAGGGAGACAAGCCATAGCAGTCTACCAGTTTTGAATTCTGATTGCAAGTAAAAAAACCTGCAGCAATGCTTCTGGCAGGCCCCTCAGGTTTGAAGCACTTTGCTTTTGAAACTGTGTGGCTTTGCTTCATGAGGAGTTGTAAGCTGTTTTGAATAGATTTTTTTAATCTTTAACTCTTCTGAGGAAGGTTTCTGAAGCATGTTGCCTTACTGCTGGAGTATGAAAAAGCTTCTTTGGCAGCAGTGTGGGAAATTATTCTTCTAGATTTCACTTGTCATTAAATCACATGAGACAGTGTCACCAAATTGTCCCAGGTAATGTAGGTGGAAAGGGAACTGAATACAGACCTGGACCTTCACCTTTGCTTGGTCTGTCTTTGACTAGTTAATTCTGCTCTCCTTCTGGTGTTCAGGCACAGCAAATGGAAGTCTGTCTCCCTTTGCCTTTCATTTTTGTTTCATCCTCCAACTTCAGTCTTTCCAGGGATTTCTTTCATTGATGTTTCACTGTTTTCTGGAAACCTTTATCCCTGGGGTTTCTATCACAGCCATTGAGCTGGACATACAGCATCTTACACTGTTGCAAAGCACTTTTTGAGGAAAACACTGCTTGTGTCTTGAACAGTAAAATAAAAGAAGCCTGAGAGCTGATTGCAGGGACAAAAAGCACCCATTGAACACATCAGTGCTGGGCAGCACTGGGTCTTGTCAGGTCACTGAGCCTGGGGCTGTACCTCTGCCTGAGGAATGGTTACAGGCAGCCCACCAGAGTGGTGGTTTGGAAACACCAGGAGTGCACATCCAACAGCCCTGGGCTGTGGGCTGAGGTTTGTGAGGGTGCAGTGAGTAACTTCTTGTCCCATTTTCCATGCTGTCCACTGGGGACTTTCCTGCCTTGTAGTTCTTGACTGGGGTAGGCTGGGAAGGAATAACCAGAGTGAATGAGCAGTGATCCCATGGCTGAACTGGTCCCTCAGCCCTGTTTTATTTTCCTGTAGAGATGTAGCCAGTGCTGGATTTTTTTTGTTGTTACTTCATGGGTTTGTTTGCCACCCACATGTTCTGTTTTCTTCCACACCAGGATGGTGAGGAGCACGTTTTTTGAGGATTTTTTTAGTTTGAGTGAGGAAAGTTGATCTTTCTTCCCCAAATGCTCTTGAGTTAAAGGAAGGATAAACACTGCCTGTCAAAATTTGCAATCAGTGCAATTCAGACCCTTTATTTCATGATTTAGAAAGCATATAATTTGCCTTAAAAGCCCAAATTTTTCTTGGCGTCACAGGTTTCTCTTGAGTTGCCAGAAGGCCAGGACTGAGTGGGATTTGAGGTGCAGACTTTGAGACTGCAGGTGTGAAGAGAAACCTCTTCTGTTTGGGTTCCCCAGGTCCCAGAGAGCTGGAGATGTTTCTTTTGGGAGGCATTGTCTGTATTGTGCTCATGAAAACCAAAGGCTTCCAACTCTGCTGAAGTTCCCCAACTGTTGAATTGATTCCCATGTGTTGCTCATGTCCAGTTTGTCTCCTCCATCCTAAAATAGAACCTTGAACTAAACTTTGAGCATGTTTTACAGTGAGGGTGGGGAGACATAGTAAGGGGCTGCTCAGGGTAGCTGTGGCTGTCCCTGCCTTGGAAAAGTTCAAAGTCAGATTTGATTGGGCTTTTGAGCAACCTAATGTAGTGGGAGATGTCCCTGCACATGGAATGGGGGTGGACTTTAAGGTCCCATCAAATCCAAACCATTCTGTGATCATTGTATGATAAATGGTTCTGTTTCCCAGCAGAGTGTTGCCTGATTATTGCCACCACACCTCAGCACAAAAGGGATGATTTTCTTGCAAGTATTAAATGAAAACTCTTGTTTTACAGGGACTGATCATCTCACCTATATACCAAATATCATTCATTTCATGAACCAGTGAAGATTTTGAGCTCTCTAAGGTTCATTAAGGAATGTGGTTTTAAAAGAACCAGGAGAACTAAAAAAAAAAAAAATATATATATATATATATGGCAAGAGATGAACTTTCTTCAGTTTGTAGTTAATTTTTCCTTAAGAGTCTGTAGTAGCAGCTTAAGACTAGAAAAGAGCAGCATCAGAGTACACAGTCATATTTTTCCATCTCTTTGAGAGCTGCTCAATCATCTAGGATAGTTTGCTGAATTTGGAGCTTCTTGTGACTATTAGTTTATGAAGTCTGTCTTGATACCCATCATTCTGATGCTTTTCTGATGCCCTTCCATAAGGGATCTGTCTTTTCTATGTCCCTTTCTGCAGAGGGACCTGGACAGGCTGGAGAGTTGGGCTGATTCCAACGGGATGAGGTTCAACATTCCAAGTGCTGGGTCCTGCACTTTGGCCACAACAACCCCATGGGGAGCTCCAGGCTGGGCACAGAGTGGCAGAAAGGGAGCTGGGAGTCTGGATTGCCAGGAAGGTGACCATGAGCCAGCAGTGTGCCCAGGTGGCCAAGAAGGCCAATGGCATCCTGGGCTGGCTCAGGAACAGCGTGGCCAGCAGGTCCAGGGAAGGGATTCTGCCCCTGTGCTCAGCCCTGGGGAGGCCACAGCTTGAGTCCTGTGTCCAGTTCTGGGCCCCTCAGCTCAGGAAGGAGATTGAGGTGCTGGAGCAGGTCCAAAGGAGGCAACTGGGCTGGTGAAGGGACTGGAGCACAGATCCTATGAGGAGAGGCTGAGGGAGCTGGGGGTGTTGAGGCTGGAGAAGAGGAGGCTCAGGGGAGACCTCATCACTCTCTCCAACTCCCTGAAAGGAGGTTGAAGCCAGGGGGGGGTTGGGCTCTTTTCCCAGGCAACTCTCAGCAAGACAAGAGGGCACAAGAGGTCTCAAGTTGTGCCAGGGGAGGTTTAGGTTGGACATTAGAAAGAATTTCTTTCTGGAGAGGGTGATCAGGCATTGGAATGGGCTGCCCAGGGAAGGGGTGGATTCTCCATCCCTGGAGATATTTCAAAAGAGCCTGGATGTGGCACTCAGTGCCATGGGCTGGGAACCACGGGGGGAGTGGATCAAGGGTTGGACTTGATGAGCTCTGAGGTCCCTTCCAACCCAGCCAGTTCTATGATTCTGTGATTCTGTCAAAATCTACAGCAAAAGTAGCTTGGCAGGCCTACTCCTTTCCTTGTTAATGGATGCATTTTGAAATAACTTTGCTTTAGCCAAGTTTATGAATGATTTTGTGAGAGGCACATCTGAAGACTTCAGCTTCTGATCCCATCTGTGCCTTAGTCACATTCCAGTTCCTTTATTGCCTTCAGGACTATTGGCTCTCAGGGTCTGAGTCTGAGCTCCTGCCATTGGAACAAATGTAAATTTTACTTGTTTACAAAATTTATGAGGACAAAACACCTACTTTAGGCTTTGTGATTAATAGGAGAAAAATTTTGGAGGTTAGAACTCTGAATTGGTAAAAATATTATTTTTCTAAGTGGTATGGTTTAATAGCTTCAGGGAAAAATAACCAACACTTCAGTAATAGTTATTTACCTGTGTGGCAAGGATTTGTTGTATCTCAAAGTTGAGAGGAAACTTCTATTTTTCCTATAAGAGTTCTCTTTTTTTTTTTTTTTCCTTCCTTATTTGTGTCTTTACAATCATTTACTTTCATGTCAAATATTGTCTGAGGCAAGACAGGTGTGGTGTGTGTATGTTCCCCCAGGAACTAGGGTTAAGGATTCTAAAGTTCACTAAGTGTGTTCTTGATATAAGAGGTAATACCCTGCTTTTCTGCTGTGTATCTTTCTATAAACTAAGTGTCTTTTTGGATGCCTGTTTGCTTTTAGAGTAGAATCAGACCTGCATGAAATGCTGCACAGTGGAGATTCCAGTCTCCCTTTTGAAAGCAAGACTGCTCCTGACAAGGTGGTTGCATCTTTGCCTGTTGTAGTGTAGCTGAAAACAAGCAATATAGTTGGTTTTTTTGGACAGCAAGAAGATCCCAGCTTTTCTCACCTGGGAAGTACAGAAAAGAGTTTAAAATTGGGGGTTTCTAATCTGGGCTGCCTTGCAGCTGTGCATGAGCTCTGCTGCACAGAGGAGTTGGTCTAATGCTAGAGTTTACCTTTCTACTACAAGATCTATGGGTGCTTTTGTGCTGAGGTAGGGAGAGGGAATGGAACCCCTTAGGGCTGCTTTGTCTTTGCATTCTTCTCATTTTACACTGTCAGGCTCTTTCCAGAGCTCTTTTTACATGTTAAAATTTGATGTGAGGCTTTTCTTAAAATAATAAAACTGGCTACCTGGCACCCAAGTAACTCTAGTTGCAAAAAAACCCCAAACCAAACAAAAATGTACACAAAAAACAAATCAAACAAGAAAAAAGACCCAAACAAACAGCAAAAACCCCCAAACCAAGCCTGCCAAACTACCTCTTTATCCTTCCCCTATGACAAAATATTTTTATAGACAGATGTTTAATCACTAAAGAAATCATTGCCTTCTGCTGATAACATCCTTCACACCATCAGGGCTCCTTAATTAGAAACTTTAATTGTGTAGCACACTGCATGTTTGATACATGTGGGTAAGTTAGCATTTAAACATTTGCACAATTAGCCAGTATTTTATGGATTTGAGTGAGACCATGCTGTGGCTGCCACTCTGTTGTCATTAGGACCTAAGAAGCCCTCGTGTTTTCCCATGCTGTTCCTTGAAGCATCAGGGGAAGGTCAGGGATTTCAGATCTCTTTAGGCTTGGCCCCGAGGCTTCTACAAGTGAAGCAAAAGGTTGTAGGACACACAAAGCTTATTTTTGTACCTCTTTGGATGTTGTGTTTCAGTCTCTGGGCGGTGCAAAGTACAATGAAACCTTCTCTTTTGCTGGCAGTGAAAAAAGTGATCTTGTATTTAACAAGCTGATGTGTATGACCTTTCTGCTGTCTTTGTGAAGCTGAGTGACTTGTGGTGAGAGCAGCTTTGCATGGTCTTACCATTGTGCTTGCTTGCCTAATTCCAGCAAGAGAGTTTTCAGTGAATCTGATCTTATTAAAGTTCTCATTCCAGGTCTTCATGACCAAGAACATGATTTATTTGTAGAACAAGAGCCGTGAGTTCTTCTTTTTCCTTCCGCAGGACAAGCAGGAGGACTTAAAGAAGACTATTTTGGAGGGCATAGAGCCGGGCAAGCATCAGGTGAGGTTGGCCTTTGATGCTTGTAAGCTGCAGCCTCAGGATACATGCTAAGGACAAGCATGGCTTTTAAGGCATCTAAATTTCTTCAAAAAATACAAAGTCTGACTGTACAGGCTGGACACACCATCTCTGTCCTGCATTTTCTCTTTTGCTGTTTTTAAAAAGCAGTATCTTGCCCTTCACAAAGAGCAGCCCTCAGGGCATCTCTCAGCACAAGCAGCTGTGTTAAAGCTGGTAGTACTTGTCTGCCTTCCTGTACTCTCTTCCCCATCAGATACTTCCTTTAAACTGGAGGGCCAGTTGAGTTTTTAGGGGCCTCTTACTGCATATCTCAGGAGGTTACATGGAGCCATTAGGTTGGTGACTGCTCAGGTGCTGCATCTCTTGATAGCTGTTCAGTCTTGAAAATCAGCAAGTGGCATGCTGTTAAGAACTGTTGGGCTCTTGCATTAAAAGCTTTCTTTAAATGGTTTTACTTAGAATAACAGTTAGTAGCTGGTCTTAGAATTGCCTGTAGTAGAGAACTCAAAAACAAGAATAAACAAGTGTCAGTGATTGCTGTAAGATGCTTATGATGGTGCTTCTTTTGCTCTACTCTTTGAAGTATGAATTTGTCTCAAAAGATAATTAACTGTTACTGACTATTCTCATCTCCTTGTGTCCTAGTGGATAATGTAAGGTGCAGATAATGTAAATTCTTAGTTGATTTGGACAATGCTCTCCCTTTTCTTCCTATCTGGTACACAAACCTACAGAAAATTCTTTATGAACACTTTATTCAAGCAGAATTAGCAGGAGAGTACATCTCTCAAGTGTTTAGAAAATGGTTTTCTAGTCAAAGCTAATACAGATGTTCTCCTTTATACCTCTTTCTGATAATACTAATTGCAGTATTTCTCAGGATTTGAGCAGGGAAGAGACATGGGATACTGTGGTGAGTCCTACAGTACAGATAGTTGGGAAAGTTCTCTTTGGAGAGTACTCCTCACTAGTTTTTGTTCTTAGAAAATAAGCATTTGCTTATACTTCACATTATTAATACACAAAAGCAGCACATTGGAAAGCTGATGGGGGATGCTCTTGCACAGTTTTCATGTTCTTGCTTATGATTTTGATTACTACAGTTAAAAAAAAAACCAAAACAACAAAACAAAAATCAAAACAAAGTTCTTTGAAATTTTTATGGTCATTCTATATAAAAGAAAGGATGTGAGTAGACAAACTCTGCTGGCTCAGCTTCTTATTCTGCTTTTAGATTTTTTTCCCTTCAAGCTTGAGTTGATGCTATCTGCTGGCCTTTATTAGGCCTAAGGAGAGTGTGCAGGTCATGGAATTTATTTAATCTTGACAATAGGCATTTCTATCTTCCAATGTGAAAAATACCATCAGAATGCAATATATTCTGAAGATCTGCAGCAGGTGGACACACAAATGGTTTAGTTTGACTGAAGTGATGATGTGCATGGTACTGCAAGTATTTGAAGTGTATAATAGTATATTTGAAGGGTATAATGGGATCAAATCCTGCCTGCTTGATGAAGTGACAGTTGGTTAATCTGAGCAGAATAACTGCATTGCATTTAAATGAGGAAACCTCCTGACATCCACGTTGAAGACTTCAACAGTGACATCTTTTAGGAATAGAGAGCACTGCAAATAATGGTATCTTACTGCTAGTTATCTGAAATGCTTCATCTGACTTCTATAAAGGATGGCTTTTCACTATTCTGAATATAGCTAAGATGACCTAAAATAAATTTTGCTGCTGCATCAGTGGGGGGGTTAGGAATGTGTGTTAAATTGTTTGGGTAGTATTGTTCTGGTTCTGCTCAGTGAGTGAAGTGGTGTTCAGTTGTTCTTTGCATCCATAGCTGCTTTGTGAGTGATTTGCCAGCAGTACCAGGGGTTTACTGTTCATAAGGCAAACAGCAGCATCTGGCTTTTTATGCTCTGCTGGCAGTGGCTGAGGAATCAGAAACTGTTCCAAATACCAGAGTAAGCATCAGAGCTCAAGGGCATCCTGCCAGTTCTTGCACATCACAGCACCACATACTTAAGATGTCTTGCTAATATTTCTGACACACAGATAATTCAAAAGCATACATATATTTACAAACAGCTAAGCAGTTGTTTGCCCAGGAAGTGGGATATACTTATTAAAACCCAAAAAAGTAAAAGAAGAGGTGAATTCAGTCGTGAGTCTGCCAGGCTTCCTATCTGCTTGTGGGCACTGCTGCCTTACACTACCAAGGAACCAAAGAAAAGGGAGCACTAATGTAGAGTTGAAGTGTTCAGTGTTGAAGCAGTGTGTGCAGTAATACAAAATACAAAGGGAAGGCACAGGAGCAGAATGTTTCCACTCTTCTCAAAGTGCATAGGAGAGGGGTAGTGTAACCCCTGTTACAATAAAGGATTGGTTTATGATTTCTGCTTGGGATAAGTCAAGAGAAGAAGATCCAGCCAAGAGAATTGTTCTTAAAGTGTACAAACAGGGAGCTAACTTAAGGTGCAGCTTGCAAGCAAAGCAAGCCATGTGTCAAAGGGACATATGAGAGTGTTCAGGAATGCTGAAACCATTGGAATTGACTTGTTCAATCCAATCTATTCTTGTCCTTTTATATTTGCAAATATATTAGCACTTTGAGTACTAAATGTTCACTTTCACTGTCAAACGTACACTTCCAGGACTAAATAGTGAGTTTAGAGCTTGGTTTCCCAGATATTCAATTTAAAAAAATCCCACAGTTTTATTATACTATAGCACAGAATATTCAGAGTTCAAATACAAACACTTGCAGAACTGTTTTCTCCCTGTGCTGCTGTGGGAGGGTTGGTATCTGTTACTCAGCATTCTTTGTGGTATTGATCATGTCTATCTAGCAGACAAATTTTCTAGTTCTGAACTTAGCTAATGCACTTGTGTCCAACCACATATTTCCAATATTCAGATATTTTTAAAATTAGAAAATTTTTCTTGCTCCTTCCTGTTTTGTTGCTTTGTGTCGTCCTTTTGTCTTCTTTCTGCTTTATTCTCCAGTCTTGTTACTCAGAGACTTTTTGTGACCTGTGGTGATTTGCCTCATTTTTATTGCCAATCCTCTTCAGTTTGTTTTCAAAATGTTGTCTGCTCTTCAGGCATTTCTGCAATTTTAAAAGTCTGGCATGCAGCATGTGGCAGCTCCCAGAACTGTTGCATAGCAGTTTGTAGTTATTTGTATAATTCCTGATGGTGGGTGGTATTTGTGATAAATCATCATCCTTTTTTGAGGAAGAAGCAAGATGTTACTGTTCTCAAGTATGTTATGCCCTTGAACACTAAAATAAAAAGCAGTAGGAAAACCTCCTTGTGTGACAATAGTGTGGATGTGGTCTTAATGCTTTTTGACAGTGTGATTCAGTATTTAACATAACAAGAAAATCCATTTTGCTCAGTTCCTATTTATTAAATCAGCATAGATTGCTCTACTGCTGAGACAGGAAGTTCTGGTCCCATCATGAGCTGATGCAAATGCTGAAACAAATGTATGATTTTTCCCATTTATTTCTTCTTTACAACAGGAACATGAGTCCGAGGGTGGGAGAACCCCACTAATGAAGGCTGCACGAGCTGGTCACTTATGCACTGTGCAATTCCTTATTAGCAAAGGTAAAATACTGCTTTAAATAAACAATTAAAAAAAACCTTAAAATGCAAATTCACAACTCTGCATATTTGTGATCCTTCAAAATTATTCTGATTATTTGTGTATGAGCATTTGTCAAACCATTAAGTTTTTTAAAATTTCATTTAATTCATGATGCAATGAGTACTTTGCTAGTTACTCTCTTACTTAGTTGCATAGACTCATAAATAGATTTGAAGTACAGCAAATATTTTTGGTTTCTTAAAAGCACTTCCTACTTCAGAAAAAAAGTGCTGACTGACTGAAACAGTAAAAATTGCACCATGCAGGGTTACTCTCAAGTGCATAGAATGAAAATATAAAAATTGTGCACCCTGTTCCCTCTCTAACCACTTAGAGGCTCAGTTACTCTCATTACTGCCTTGTCTTTACAAATCAGGACAAAGATGTGCAGAAGCCACCAGTTATTCAAAATGCGATGTTTTTTTTTTTACCCTAGAATTGTGTATGAGTTAGGAAGAATAGCAAAGTTTATCTCCATTCCAGAAAATACTGTATTTTTTGTTACTGCCTTTTAAAAATAGTTTCCAGGTGTTTAATTCTGAGATCTTTTCCTAGGTGCCAACGTGAACAGGGCTACAGCTAATAATGACCACACGGTGGTGTCACTGGCGTGTGCAGGAGGCCACCTGGCAGTGGTTGAGCTGCTTCTGGCTCACGGGGCAGATCCTACTCATCGGCTCAAGGTATTCCCTTCTAACCAGGGATTTCTCACAGCTACTGAAAGATCTAAGTGGCTGGTTTAGTGGTAAATGTGTAATTTGAAATTCATATCTTGTGTGCTCCGCCAGGCAGCAAAATTAATCTGGGTGTTTTTATTTCCAACATCTCATTTCAGGATGGGTCAACAATGCTCATCGAAGCTGCCAAAGGAGGACATACAAATGTTGTTTCTTACTTGCTGGATTACCCAAACAATGTTTTGTCAGTTCCTGCAGCAGACTTGTCTCAGCTCACACCTCCATCTCAGGATCAGTCTCAGGTAAGGCGTAAGAAATTTTTTTTAAAATATCACCATGAATGTTTTTCAAAGAAGCATTTGCTTAGTAGTTAATTTCTGATGTGGACATATAGTGGAAACAATAGAAAAAAATCTACACATTTGAAAACTGTGGATAGTGAGAAAGTGTCCTGAAGGGTTCAGGAGCTTTGTTCCCTTTTCTGCTCCTTCGGTGGGGTAGTCCAAACCCAAAAAGAATATTTTCTTAGTTGTGTTTGCTCGCTATTTTGTTTCAACTATTCTAAACCCTTGTGACAGCTCCCCTCAAGTGTTTTTGTAATAGATTGTCTAAATTGAGAGTTCTTCAATCTGGAGAGGTAGCTTTCCAGTGGAGTTAGTTGGTTAAAAGCCTAAAGATATAAACAGTTTTCCAGGCTACAGATTTTGTGAAGAGATAACACAGTTTGCCATATTATCCACAGTAAAATAGCATGGGACACAGAGGCAGCATAGTGCACACAGTTTGGGAGGAGTGGAATGGAGGTCTGCTGCTCAAATGTATCTTTGTATTAATGCTTTAAGGTCTAGACCATTCAAAAGGTGGTTTTTTTATCTGAGTGTATGTCTGTGGCTTTGTTTTAAGGTTCCACGTGTACCAGTGCATACACTTGCTATGGTTGTACCTCCCCAGGAACCTGACAGAACCCCTCAAGAGAACTCCCCACCTCTCTTGGGAGTGGTGAAAGGTTAGTATGTAGCCACTTGGAGAATATATGCAATTTGGGAACTTAAAGGCTGGGGGCAATTTTATTAGAGCTTATGCATAGTGTAGTCCACTTCATCAATTCTTCAACACCTCTACTGAAATAGGACTTAAAAGATTTGGTGCAGTGCATAAGTTTTTGCACATCTTCCTGTATTTTACAGTATAGTGACATCAGTTATTCTAATTTTATTATGCTTTTTCTAATTCATTAGAATTGTGCTTATTCTAATTTCTTTGAAGGAAATTACTGTAGTAAGTGCCATAGTGCAGTCTGATAAAAACATTAATAAACTCTAGGTGTGGTGTTAACTTTAGGGAGTTCTACATTGATTATCTAGAATAGTTGCAACTATTATCCAATGACCTTAATACAGCAGCTTTTTTCTGTTTCTGCAGTAGCAATGCAAACCTGTTGTAAAATGCCAATTTGTATCTCTTTATGTGATAATTTTTCTTGTATTAGTAGTCTTGTAACAGGAGTCTTGTAAGTGATCAGAACATCAGGGATTTTGCTTTGAACATGACTGAACTGACTGATGGAAATGCTTTGCAGTCACTAAAAAGCAAATTTAGCAATTTGTTTCCAGCCACAGTTACCTGGTACAAACTCTGCTAAGTCAGCTTAGAAGCAAGAGCAGATTGTCAGGGGAAAGCTACAAACTGCAGCTCCTACTGATTCAGTTTTGGACAGGGATATTTAATATCCAAAGCTCTATTACCTAGCTTTCCTTAATTCTTATTAATTATTATTTACTTTATTTAATACCTTATTCTGGAAGTGTTCAGTGCTTCCTAAAACTAACAAAAATACCCAGGGACACAAATGGTAAAAAGAAAAAACTTGTGTACCTCATGGTGCTTAAGTGTGTAGGTGGAAGTGTCTCCATGCATCTATACCATGTGTGTGGCTTCTCAACTGCAATTATTGTGTTGTTTTCCTAGGATGTGCAACACTTGGTATTATGGATTTTATAAAAATGTGCACCAGGCAACTGAGTAGAATATGCAATTTCAAATAAAACAGGAAAAAAGCTATATACCAGCACATGTGCCCTTACAATTAAACAGGGAGTGGTACTGCAAAGTGGGTTAATGTTGTGGAAGTACATTTTGTGATGCATGGGAATCAATGAGAGATTGAATTGATACTGAGTCAGAAAGCTAAATTTATAAGCTTCAAGTCTCATAGTCAGGTTGTGAAAAGTTGATTGTAGTTTAAGAAATAGCTCTTTAAAAACAAACAAAACAAAACCAAAGCAAAAAAACATAAATCAAACTTATTTCACATGTCAGCAGATACTTCGGGCATGTTTTTAGCAGTATTGTGTTGTAACTGGCACAGAGAGATGTAGCTGTTCTCTGTTTCAGGACATGCCTCATGTGTAGCAGTGAAACAAATCTGTCCTGTGTTGAAAGAGATGTAGCAGTCCCTAAAGTGGACTGGTGAAGCATCCTTAAAAACTGTGTGCAAAGCTCTTTTGTGTCTCAGATATTTAGGGGAAAAATGGTATTTTTGTGATGAACACTATGTGATCACTGTATTGATCCCACCCTGCTACTTTAACTGTGTTAGCATTAGTATTTTTTGCTGAACTTCAATTCTTAACTTGTTATGCATCCCTGGCTGTAATATCCCAAGCTTTTCTCCTTGGACTTCTTGGGACACAAGGGGCAAAAGAGTCTTTACATCCAGTACAGATGTATTCATTGTTTCCAGGGGTAGGGAAAGCAGTCTGAAGTTCTGTGACAAAATTGTTTGTCTTCGGGAAGAAAAATTTCTTTGATTCACAGTTAGAAGTAACCCCAGGAAGTTTCTGTATAAACCCCTAAGTACTTAAAAGGAAGAAGAGGAGCACTTGGCCTTCTTAACCTTAGTGCAGGCTGGTGTTTAAAAACCTCTGTTAGGTTTGCAAGAAAAGCAAGAGCAACAGCTTGTTTCCTGAAGAATTCTTGCTGAGTGTAAAACTTGTATGCTATTGTTAAAGTTGAAATATTGTGTGGGGCTTTTCAAGAGGAATTTATGGTTTAATTTTGAAATACATTAATATTCTTTAGTAAAGTAAGAAGGTGTGTGAAATTACTTCCATTTGAATAATTATTTTGGCAAAGGATTTAATATCAATGTTTAGCAAACGAAAATAGAACCATTTTGGAGCTTGACTCAGATAAGGGTGACATGCAAAAGATGGTCTGAAAGAGCTCAATAAAATTCTGGTGAAGAAGGGAAAATATTTCATGGGACTGAACAGACCTCAACTCTTTGTGTGCATAGGAAGGATTGTTTCTAGTGCACTACATTTCACTTGGTTATTGTGCCCATATAAAAGTGAAATCCCAGTGGAGGTTACTTCTTTGTGCTTTGATAAAGAAGGGCAAGACATGGCATTTGGTACTTGCTGTTGCTCCTGCAGCAAGGTCAGGATTGCTCAGCAGCCAGCAGTGATTTTGATGCAGCAGCACAACACAATTCTTGGGGCTCAAAACCCCAAATGTGCTATTCCTGCAGGACCACAGGGTGTGAAGTTCAGTGGCTGTGGGACAGCTCCAGGTGCTCCTGCATCTTTTTCCCTGGGGCCAGGGGGGTCTTGCTGCTGAAATGGTGGAAAGGAATGCTGTTTGGTTTCTGCAGGAGATCAGCTGGGGTAGTAGTGTTGCCTTTGATCATCTTCTCTACTTTTTAAATGCAAAGTAATGTTTAAGAGGAGCAAGATGTGAAGCTCCCAGTGGTGTTTGTGGGCCTGCCCAAGTCTTTTGCAGAGCATTCCTGGTGAGTGCTCTGGCTTGAACCCATGACATGTTTTTAGAACATTATTGAAAAACAATGTGCTAGTGCAGCAAAAGGGTGCTCAGGAAGCCCTGGGGAAGCAGCAGGATTGTTTTTTCACTTGAAATACCTTAAGTATGGAAGGAGTTTTTAAACGTGTCAAAATTTGAAGTAGACTGTTTTGGGAGGCTGCAGTAGCAGTTATTTTTTTTAAGTTTTTCTCCAGATCTGTTTTACTTCAAAGTTGATGTGAAAGTGTGCTTATAAATGAACTAATTTGCCTGAGCTGAGTGCTTAAAACCTATCCACATGCTGTTATTGGACTTCTCCACTGTTGTTTTTAAATGAGCAGTAACTTGCTGTGTTTCTCGTTTGGAGTACATGGTTTTTTAGAATTCCACAGGACCTAATAAACTTCCATTATTTACATGAAAGCTGCCCACATGCCTTTGATCTGTGGGAAGGAGACCAGAGTTCCCTTAGAGCAGAGTAGGATTTTTGGAATCTGTAAGCTTTTCAAGGAACACCTTCAGTATATGGTATCCCCTGTATCTAGCAGGGGATAGATGGCTTGAAGAAAGGAATACAAACAATCATGTAGCTTTAATAGCTACAAATTCAATAAATATTTTCTACTCCAGTATTTCACTTCTTTGTCCAATACTGAATCATATACTGGCAGAGATCTCATTGTGTGATTTAATTAAAATAGGGGCTAGGTTAACAGTATAACTAAAATTTGTTTTCCTTATTGAGGTGAAGGCATTAAATCAAATACAATTCTGGTTTATGGTGGGTGTCCTGGTTTGTTTTCATTTGCTGTTTCTAAGTTCTGATCACCTGTCAGGATGACATTGTGATTCATACAGATTTATGTACTAAGTGTTGGTTCCAGCAGAGAAGATACATTTTGATGCACAGATGTATGTCACACAGTTGACTTTTTTCTTGCTATGAATTTTTTTTTTATGCTGGAGAAATCTTTTGGAATTTAACTGTTTGGCTTTTCCATGTATCAACTCCAGAAATTAAGGAGCTATCAAGTTTCAGAATTTCTTTAGATAAGATTTATAATTTAACTCTTTCAGGTGGTGGCCAAGATGAAGACCACTAAGCTGAAATGCAGTTTTGTTTACAGGAACTTCCTGAAGAGTATAATGGATTGGAAAAACAAACCTTTGGTCTTTTTAATTTTCTGAAAAGACCTTAAAAATAAAGTAGGGACTTTTCTTAATCCTCTGTTGCTTGCTCTAAAATACAGCAAACATCAGTCCTTCCTAATTCATCAGTTAGTGCTTTAAGGGCAAGACATGAACTGTGCTTCATTTATGTAAGAAAATTTGTATCTACTTCATGTTTCTCCAACTTTTCCTTGGAATAAATATCTCAGTGCTCAGCCTTGCAGAGGACAACACAAGTTGTCTGTGCTGCTATGGTGTCACTACAGGGCTGTGTCTTGGGGGTTAGGAAATGCAGACTTGCAGTAGCATCTTACCTGTGCTGCTCTGTTCATTGTGAAAGAGCAAAAGAGCACATAAATTACTTCTTTTTTTTTTTTTTTTTTTTTTGGCAGAAGTCATCCTTTGGATTAGAAGTCAGGGCTAGAAGAACAAGTTCCTTGAGAATCATAAGCACTCAGGATGAAATATGGTAGCAGTTTCTTTTGTAGGCAGCATTGATTTTTAAGGAGATTTCAATCAGGAGACTGTAACTTCTGAGGAGAGACACCTGTGAGCTATACATCTGGAATTTCTTTTACCAAACTATTGTTCATACTGTGTAGGGCCTTTAAACATTACTTGCAGCCAGAAGTCATTAAAAACTGGTAATGGTGTCTGCCCTCTTTCCATGTTACTGGGTGCTGAAGAGAGCAGCAGTGGGGCTTGGGGATGCTCATTGGGCTGAAATGGCTGTGGCAACTGAGATACTTAAGAAATTACCTACAGTGTACAGAAGAAATACAGGAGATTTCCACAGGAAACATTTATCTCTCTTCCTGCAGAAAATAAGACCCCAGAAATGGATGAGAAGCTGTGTTTGTGCAAAATAGGCCTTATCCTGAGTTGTGTGTGTTGGTCAAAAACTGAAGATGTGTGAGCTCTGCAGGAGTTGTGGTGAAAGCTGAGTTTTTATGTTGGGGATCAGATCCTGTAGGAATATGTGATAAGAGATAATAAATAAGAGAGTGATTATTAATGAATAAGAGCAGCTGGTGACACTCTTCACAAAATATGTTGGGAAAGGGTATTTTCCTTACTCTGCAGCTTTCCTGGTGTGCCTACAACCACTCTGGGCTTTCTGTTAACCAAACAATTCTTTATCCTCTGCTCATGATTACCTGAGGCAGGTGCTATTTGTGCAGCAACATCTGGATTTCATTGATCCTCAGTCTCCATTTCATATTAAAGAAGTCTTCTGAAAGTGACCAAAGCAGTTGCTTTAGAGGCTAGATTGACTTTGTTAATATTGGTGTAGAAAACAGATGCTCCACCAAAAAGATAAATGAACAAAGTATTAAAATTAAAATCAAAAGTTGAAGTAATTATGATCTGGTCTATGGTTGGATTTTTAAGTCTTAACTGCATTTATGTATTTCAAAAGTGAAAGTAAAAAGTAATGTCCTATTCATAATTTTTTACTAAAATGGGGACAGTATTTTTCAACGTAGACAAGATTTGGATAAAACAGAAAATTGCTACTTTTAAATACTTCCAATATTAAAATAGTATGCTGTTATATTACAAAGCTTCCATATTCAAAGCTGCCAGCAGTGTTTTCTCCACCACTGGTTTGAACTGGCTGTTCAGGTGTGCATTTAAGATTGAGCAGATCTTTCTTGATACCCCTCATCCTCTTCCAGTATCCCAAAGATTGCAGGTACCAACTATTTTCTGGCATGGTGATCTGAAACGTGAAAAGTGGCCCTGCTAACTAATTAGAAGTTGATCAAATTAAATCTGTTAACTCTTCTGGAACTCTGGAGACCTTAGCTGGTTTTCCAACACCTATCTTCAGAAACTTTCCCACCTTCCCATGGACGTTCCTGATGGGAGCTGCTGCCCCTCAGACCAGCCTTGACTCCCCCTCTCAGTACCAGGCTGTCCTTCTGCTCTTTTCTTTCTCTTGTGCTTTTAGTAAAGTTTTCCTGGTTTATCTCTTAGTTGAGAGGGACAATATTGGTACTTTATTTGAGGGCTCTTTGAACTGCAGCTTTGCTTTCCTACAGAGTGACAGAAGCTGTCCTGAGCTGCCAGGTTGTGGGAATGCTTTGGGTTAGGATAGAAATGGTAACTTCAACATTAGGACATTAAACTGAGCAGTGCTAATGGTTCCCATCTCAGATCTCAAAGGCAGGGTCGATTTGCTGTTAGGCTACTAAAGTATTTCTGTTCTCCTTCAGCAGTGGAGCAAGCTTAGGTTCAAAAGAACCCTACTGACTTTCATTAGTTACTAACAAAGATATAAACAAGCATTTTGGAAATCTTTTGGTGAGTGCAAATATATATCTTCAAGAATGGTGTGCAAACCTTATGCTTTAAGTCACACTTTTTCAAATTGAAGGATAACTATGTAAATCCTAAGTACACTACAAAGCCAAATAGCCAGCAGCTTCTAGCAGCCTTGAGCTCAATATCCACCAGCCAGCACAAAGCTGTGCTCAGCCCTGGGGAGGCCACAGCTTGAGTCCTGTGTCCAGTTCTGGGCCCCTCAGCTCAGGAAGGAGATTGAGGTGCTGGAGCAGGTCCAGAGAAGAGCAAGGAGGCTGGGAAGGGATCCAGCACAAGTCCTGTGAGGAAGGGCTGAGGGAGCTGGGGGTGTTGAGGCTGGAGAAGAGGAGGCTCAGGGGAGACCTCATCACTCTCTCCAACTCCCTGAAAGGAGGTTGGAGCCAGGGGGGGGTTGGGCTCTTTTCCCAGGCAACTCTCAGCAAGACAAGAGGGCACAAGAGGTCTCAAGTTGTTCCAGGGGAGGTTTAGGTTGGACATTAGAAAGAATTTCTTGATGGAGAGGGTGATCAGCCATTGGAATGGGCTGCCCAGGGAAGGGGTGGATTCTCCATCCCTGGAGATATTTCAAAAGAGCCTGGATGTGGCACTCAGTGCCATGGGCTGGGAACCACGGGGGGAGTGGATCAAGGGTTGGACTTGATGAGCTCTGAGGTCCCTTCCAACCCAGCCCATTCTAGGATTCTATGATTCTATTGCTAAATTGCAGTCAGATTCCTTATTGGCTTCTAAGAAATTGTCTTGGCACTCGTGGCTCAGAGATAAAGCAGCTGTAGTGGTTGGGATTCAGCTGGAACTGCTGCTGTGTCCAAGGCAGCTGTGTGAAGCTTATTAAAGGGTGTCTGCAATGGTTGTGGGATGCTGGGCTGTTTCCTGGGGTATTTAAGCTTTTTGTTGTTTCCCTTATATTTAGACATGTTTTGCTTTCACTCTGGTGAAGGTCTTCAGCACCGAGTTGGTTCAATTCTGTTTTAATATTTGTTCTTTCCTTTATAAGAAAATTCTCACATTTGTTTGCTTTTTTCAAATAGTTCCTCCAGAAAAGTTTGATTCTAGAGTGAAGCATATGTGACACTTGTTTTGACAGCTGTGCAAAATAAAGCCACTTGTCAATTAATATTTTAATGAAGGAAGGCCCAGAGAGAAGTAAATCAGTGTTTTAAGAAACTTAATCCTTCCAGATTTAGTGACTGATCTGGGACTTCGTTCTTGCATCCAGATTTTCATTTAACTTTGTGATGTTTAAGGAACTTTACAAGGCATGGCCCAAACTGTATGCAATTTTAATACTTAATTTAATGATTATTTCATGAGTATGCTTTGCAGATATTCAAGCTTTCTTTTTTTCTCTTCCTTAAAAAAAAAAAAATCTATGTATATCACTGTTTGGGTATAGCAAATCACTGCTATAAAATTGAAAAGGATTTGATTGGGCTAAAACCTTCCACTTTTTAAATTGAAGTTTCTTACGGTGAGGTCATAGTTAAAATTTCAGCACTTAATAGTTTCCTGTTGGCAAGATCTGAGTGGAGATTTCACAGTTATGGCTTTTGGCAAAGGGTTGTTTGAGGCAGTGAGCAGAGAGGTGCTCCACTGGCTTGTTATTCCTTGCTAGATCCATGTGAAGATTATTTTTTAAGTCTTAGAAGTAAGCAGAATTGCTAATTTGTTACTGGAGAGAAGGAGGCAAGCAAGCTGTTAATGTTATTTCTGGACTTTTAAAAAGGTGCTAAAGCCTCAAAATATATTTGTATACATGAAGTCTGTGCTGGCAGGACTCAGGTTGTAATGTAAAGGTGGAATGCTATGGAGTTTGGAGAAATACTTGCTCAAAGTACTGATCTTACTGCAGAATTGTCTTCTCTCAAATATAGACTGTTTGTTGTAACCTTGCTGTTGGAAGTTGTGGTCTGGAAAATAGTCTGAGTTTAATTGCTCTGAACACAGAACAACTTTGGGAACTCAGTAAATTATTGAACTTGCCTCTCTGTTCTTGCTGATTTCAGTTCCCAGATGCATTGTTATGTGTGTCAGAAACCATAAAGGTTCTTTAATCCTTAAGATGAAAATAGGTGTGTTCAGAGGGATATTAGGATCAATGTTGAAAATTCCATCTATATGCTTTGTCCTTTCTTGTCTTAACATGCAGTGTAGCTTTACCTTTCTGTGGTTTGACAGATGTGCAGTGTTAGTTGTAAAGATCTTTTTTTTCTTTTTTTTTTCTTTTTTTTCTTTTTTTTTTTTTTTTTTTTTTGGTGGGTGAGAGGGGAGGTTTGGGGTATCTTCAGCATGGCATTTTTTCAAACATTTTTCATGTGCTTAGGTGCATCCAAGCAGAAGTCAAGTTCCCTGCAGGTAGCAGATAAGGACCTACTGCCACCTTTTCACCCATACCAGCCTTTGGAATGCATAGTAGAAGAGACTGAAGGCAAGCTGAATGAACTTGGACAGAGAATTAGTGCTATTGAAAAAGCACAACTTAAATCATTGGAATTAATTCAAGGTGAACCTTTAAATAAAGATAAGATTGAAGAACTTAAAAAGAACAGAGAAGAACAAGTACAGAAGAAGAAGAAAATATTGAAGGAGCTGCAGAAGGTGGAAAGGCAGTTGCAGATGAAAACCCAGCAGCAGTTTACCAAAGAATATTTGGAGACCAAAGGTCAGACAGACACACCATTTCCCCTCCAGCAGCAGTTGCCACTTCCAGGGGTCTTCCCAGAGGTGGAGGCCGATAAGGGTTTGCCAGAGGATAACTTTTCAGGGTTATCTCAGGCTGATACAATCTTGTCTAAAGATGAGGAGCAACAACAGTCTCCACCACCTGCTGAACAAATAGAGTTTGTCCCCATCCAGCCTTTGCCAGCACCGCAATGTAATTTTTCTGGTAATTTAGGTTATAATGGGACAGAGTCTCTTGAACTTCAGAAAGCACTAGGGAATCAGCAGAATGTAGGAGAGCAGCAGCAGATTGCTGGGCAGGGGCTCTTAGTTCAAGAACCAGACGGATTAATGGTTGCCACTCCAGCACAGACGCTTACCGACACTCTTGATGACCTAATAGCAGGTGGGTTCAGAAATATACCTATTTTTGCTTTAATTTGTGTGCTCAGTTTCCCTCTCTCTCCTTCCCTCCAAAACCATCTTGGGGCTTTCTAGTTTGGGAGTACTTGCTTAAGAATAAAGTTCCTGATTAGTGCTTTTAATCCTAACAGTGACTTCCGATTCTAACACAAGACTTTTAAATATCTTTTTTTCCAAAGTGTAAAACTTTCCCTGTACTGGAGACTCGCTTCAGCCCCTGTGGCCTCATCTTTTTCTGTGTTTCTTTAAAAAGCTTTATCATGAGTGATTAGTAGTGCTCATTAGGAGACATGAAAGCATGACAGTTTATATCTTCTGTGGAATTTTTTACTTTCTTCAGTGTAGTAGCCATCTCTAGAAAAGCCAAATTTTTGCCACTTTTATGGACAAATGTGTCCTCCTTGCTACCTGAGGTGTTGCTAAAGTTTAAACACAACTTGGAATCTGCACAACTGCTGAGTTCTGGAGTGGCTTGTTAATTCAGAATACCTTCTAAACCTTGGTGGCTGTACAAGGAATATCTGCTTGATAGATATAACATATGTTATGTCCTGTTACCTGGATGAAAGGCAAAAATCCAGACACCCTTCCAGTTGTTGATAAGGGTGTGAAGAGGAATGCAAGTTCCCTCACAGTGGCTTGTGTGAGTCCCCTTGTGGAGAAAGAATTATCCTGTTGGTTGACTTCATTTCATGGATTTGACTAGGACTGATGTTTGCTCCTGGAGGTATGTAGGATATAGATAGTGTTATTTGGTCTGTAGGTTTGTTTTGGTTTTTTTTTAATTCAGTGTTTTTAACTTCCTTTTGCACCTTGTGTCTTTCCCTCAGCCCTTATTTTCCCCATCTCTTTTCTCCCTCCCCACAGTCCTCCCCTTAAATTCATGTGAAGGGTGTAGAAATGTGCAGTGAGAGCTTTCCTGTGAGTTTTTAGAATGGTGCTTGCACTGAGCTTGTGCAAGTTGAGGCTGCCTGACTTTGCAGCCTCCCATGTACCAGCTCCCTTCAGCTTTACACTGTCAATCAAAGAAATCCTCTTGTATTCTAAAGAATCAGTCTTAGTTCCCCCTTTCTGGTGGGGCACTGACATTCCTCCCTCCCCCACTCTACAGTGCTCTTCAGAGTATTCAGCTAGCATTAAAAAAGCAGTTGGATTATTCTTTATTTATTATGCAAGATACAGTACTGGAGTGAGGAGAAAAAAATGGAATGGTTAAATGCAAGAGAATCAGCAAGGGGTTGATTTTTCAAGTAGTTGGTGTTGCTGGCAGCTCAACCTAGCACAAGGGTAGGTAGTATTTATGTTTTCATGCTTAGCAGCTGTGTGTTCCATCCAAAATACTCAGTGTACCCAAATGAAGAACTGCCCCAGACAGCTGAGCAGGAGAACTGTGGCATTCTGAACAACTAGAAAAACTTTATCTTAAAAATAATTTTAACAACCTCGAATAGACAGTGGTTGGTTCATTTCCTGAAGCTGCTTCTTGGTTCTGCTTTAAATAATTGAAAGACATTTTTGCTAAGAAATGAGTTTTGCTCATTTTGAAAATTGACTCAAATAGCACACTCTTCTATTACAATTAGAAACTATTTTCACAGAAATGTGAAAAGCTGTCCAGTTCCAGAAGTCCCTTCAAAAATGCATTGATTTTGCTTTATTGAAATGTATGTTTTTCTGAAATTCCTAGGTTTGTTTTATTTCCCTCCTGCCAAAAGATTGCTGGGAGAGAATTAGGTATTTTCCTCACCTTTAGAATCTTGACTGTGAGGAAAAATAAAGATTAAAAAAAAGTTACTCTATTTAAATTATAGTCCTGCTATATCTCAAAGTTATGTGCATTTAAAAAAACTGATGCATAACTCTGCTCATATTCCGAATTTATTGATCCATATTTAAAACACACTTGAGTTTTGCCACAAACTTGTCTATTACTCCTTAATTTTGTAAAGAAATTTTGACTGGTAGAAACTGTTATGAGAACAGATTTTTAGATGCATGGGAGAGATGTCAGGTAAAATTATTCAGAGGGTTGTGTGTGGTGCATGGGAGCTCTGTCATCCCATCTCCAAAAATCTCCTGTGATCTCAGTACCAGTGGTGGAGCTGCAGTAATGGCTGTGAGTGACTCTGGGTTTAGAAGAGTTATGAACTTTTTCATTCCTTATGAGCATCCCAGTTTGTATCCAGGTCTACTTCAGAAAAAGAGGAATTTTCAATCAGCCTTCTTGCCCTCTCGCTCTCATCAGTGGTGATGTAAGAGGCAAATTTTTCAAAGCCTCTGTTGAGACTACTCTTAAGGGAGACCTTGCATTTCTACAAAGCCTTTATTTTGCTGACTAACTAAATTGTGACAACATACAAAAATGAAGCATTTACCTTCATTAACTGCTGACATCATTTATTGGCTGCTATGTGTTGAGATCAAACTGAGAAGAGCTCCAAGTTTCTTTGGCAGGCAGTCCCTGGAAGACATGTACCTGGGTCCCCTCTGTCACAAAGCCATGCAGGACTAACTGAGTAACCTTTGTACAATCAGGTGAAACCTACAAAGCAGCTCTTCCCACTCCACAGTGTTTAGATTGTAGTGGAGTTTGGTTAGATGTGCTAAAGTAAAAATGTTGCAACTAATCTTATCTTCAAAGGTGTGACTTCTTGCAGTAAAAACTTCAAATATATTCAAATGCAATGTGGACATTGTGCAATTCAGAGTGGGAAAGCAAGGTGGGGTTTTTCATCACACCTTCCAATAGAAGACAACATTTTGGGTCTTCTTTTTTTACCTGATACACATTTGGTTTTTTGAAGCATCTTGCTTTACGTAGTTGGAGTTTTGTTTCAGTTCACATTATGCATTTAACAGATTTCTCATTTGTCAGTGTCTGAGTAGAAGCTTTTTTGCTGTTTTAGGGTGCTCTAGATGAGGAATTCTCTTTGTTGCTAGGTTTTGTCTCTGCTTGGAGTATTTTCACTCCTGTTTCTTCTACTCTGCTGGTATTTTTAGTCAGGAAGTGGTGTGTCTGGGCTTCTTTCTGACTCCTCCTGTGAGCTCCCATTTGTAATGATTTAGGTGACATCTGAGTTGCTGTATTTAGAATTGCTCTTTGGAGTAAAACTGGTTACTGGGCTAATTTGTAGTGAGAAATGGCGATTCATAAAACAAAATGTAGTTACCAGTGTGCAAAAGCCTCTGTGTAGTAACCTGATATTGAGAAGCTGCATGGACAGGCTGGATACTGCATGAGCATGAAAAGGGTTGGGTTTTTTGTCCTGAAAATCTCAGTTGCTTTGAGGAAAGCAGTACTGAAATCCAAGTCCAATCTTCATGCACATCCATGCTCACAGCATGACAAGGGTCAGGGGAGATGCAGTTTCAGGCTACAGCTGCAGTCTTCTCCAGAGCTGCTTGCTCAAGGTTCTGCCAGTGCCTTCCAAGTTGTACTTGGATGAATTGCCAAGTTCTTGCTTCTTTTTGTTTTACTCGTGTGGTATTTTTTCACAACTTTTGAAAGCAATCATTCATGTCCTTGGAGACCTGTCTCTGACTTCACATTGATACAAAGAAGGTCCCTCTGGAAAGTTTCAACCCCTTCTTCAAATGTGGGGAACCTGGATTTTGTAACATGTAGAATATTTTTATTAAAGAATACAGGTTGTTTGAATATTAAGGACTTCCTTAGCTTCCCTGGGGGCAGTGTCAGACTGATGAAGACATCCCTGAGGGCACAGCTAGACTCCTCCTGGTAGATGGAGGCAGAGAGTTGTCCCTTTGTTGTGTCCCATCAGCAGGATGACCCCATCTCCCTGGGTGGGATTTGCTGGAACAGTGGCTGTCCCACCTCCCATGATCAAGGATGGTAATCCAGAAGTGGACTTGGGGAAATATGAGTTGACTCCAATTTCATACAAATATATGCAAAGGAATTTGGAACCATTGTCGCAAGGTCATCTTTGAGTTAGAATGTGGTATGTGGTTGTGTTTATTAGGCTGAGCTAAATCAGCCCCATGAAACTGAAGGGAGAAGTTCTCAGATATTCTCAGTTCCCCTGAGCATGAATTACGTTGATGCTGCAGTGGGAAAACAGAAAATTACACACTAAGATACCCTGCAATTTGGTTAGCTCAGTAGTTCTAAGAGGGAATGATTAATAAATGGGTGTTGTGGGACTGGCTCTTGTTAGATTTTATTTTATACAAGAGGTTGTGGTATCAGTACAGGGTTTGTCTGCATTTCCACTGCCTTGGGTGTTCTCTCTCACGTTTGACATGGTTGTTACAGTGCATGTGCACACTCATGTTTCAAGCAGATAAGGAAAATCTAAAGTATGCAAGAAATACTTGGACGTTTTCAGTCCTGGTTGTGTAATACAGAGAATTTGTGGAAGCTGTAGCAGCAGCACTGAGTCTGTTACATTAAGGACCCTTAAACTGGCTCAGGTGGAGCCAGGTGGTCCCTCTGTGAACCCCTGTTCTGTATGCACAGCATACAGATGTGGGCTTGGATAAATCTGTAGTTGAAAGAGAGACAAGTGTTGGGCCAGTGTCTTTCCTAAGGACCAGTTTGATTTACTGGAAATTCTTAACAGAGCATTTTGGTGTCTTGTATTTTGGAAGGAATAATCTTTAGAAACCCAGTAGCTATCCTGCATTTCAGTGCATTGAGCAAGCTAACATCTGTAATGCCTTAATTAGTGCTCATCTGCTGCTCCAAGTGGTAATCCCTGGGAAGCAGATGAAGCGTGGGAGCCTTGATATTTGAAACTTCTAACACAAACCTGGTTTGGATGTGGAAGTTGTAATGTGTGAGCTCTGAATTCAGCTACAGTGTTCTGTTGCTTTAATGTGGCAGCCAAAGGTTAGTGCTGATTTTTTCCTATGTGCTTTACTTAAAAAATTTACTTGAAGACTGGCACCTCCCAAATTTCAGTGACAAACCCCTCTGCCATGTTTCCAGAACCCAAGGGGGGGGACCCATCTGCACTTGCTTCAGTCTGTGTTTCCTTTGTTGTGCACATGTAATCCTATAAACTGAATTATTTTTATCAGTGGTCATGTTAACAATTTTTCTAAGCCTTTTCTGTCTGCAGTATTTTCTCATGAGTAACTGCTGGTGTGTAATTTGTCAAGGGAATCAGGAAGGTTGATCTGGGGAAAAGTTTGCAAAAGATTCTCTATTAGTCATACTCAGGTTTGAGTTCATCCTTTATCTTCCCATATTGCTTGGACAAAAGCAAAATGCTGCTGCTTATTTCTTACTTGCAGTTGCTAGTGGGTTTCATCAGTTGCTTGTTTCAAGGAATGTTACAAAATACATTAAGTTTAGGAATAGTTAGAGCTGACCAGGTGTTCCATCAGATGAGGCTGCACAGTACAGAAATTTGGCAATCCAGCAATGACAATACCTGCCCAATCTGGCTGCTAAATTAGCATGGTTTACTCTGGATAAAGTGCACTTGTAGCTGATGGGTGGGTTTGTTGGTTCTTCCTCCCAGGTAATCTCAGCTGAGCCTTAGGTTCACTTGAGCTCCCTTTGGCCTCCCATTTTGTTATAAAGGCAGGCAGAGATCTTGGCCCCAAGACACATATATATATATATATATATATATATTTATATACACATATACATTTATTTTTATATATGCAGGGATATTTCTCTGCTTCTTCTGGTAATGCTTCATTTAAAAGTAGTTGAATAAAATCTGATTCTCGATTATCTTTTTTTATTATTATCATTTTTAAAAAGGAAGATGAAGTTGCATTCCTTGTTATCCCTGAGCTATACTAAATCTTCAGGATGAAATCTTTTCCAGACTGTGGATCAGAGTAAATTTTAGGCAGTGCAGACAATTCTCAGCTCTCTTGTTTTTGTTGACTGCCCCCTCCTGTCTGCTTCTCTTCCCGCACTCCTGGGTTGTTTTAACTCTAAAACACAACTCATCGTGTAAGTTGCTGTCAGTCATCTTGCTTTGAAAACCTTCTCTGGGGACTAGGTGTGCACTAACATTTACCTCAAAAACTTCAGAATTCCAGGAGTCTGTGTTTCTGAGCATTTAAACTGTGTTCTGGTGATAAATCAGTTGCCTGCTTAGACTGAGTTTAAGGCTGAACTCTAACACTCAAGGTTACAATTTGAACAGGATAACTAATAATCTTAATTCATATTTGTAACGCAAAAAGACTAATTTTTGAAAATATTTTCTAACTTAAGGCAGTTTGGTGATGATACTTCCACTGTTTAGCTGCCAGAAAGCTGCTTTGTGCAAGACACCAACCCAGTTCTTTTTAGTCGCACTTAACTCTGTTCCCCCCCTCACCCCCCGTTCCTGTTTTGCTATTAGCCCATAGCAGTCTGATGGGACTGAGTATTTTTCATATGAAACGTGGCATTCCTAGGAGTGGGTCAGTGATGTGATGTTACTTTTCAGCTGTCAATAGCAGAGTGCCCAGTGGCTCCACCAGCACCTCGCACACTACCGAGTCCCCTACTCCTGAGCCGTGTTCCCAGCCCCCGAGCAGCGTTCCCGCCCAGTCCCTGCTCCCCATGTACCCTTCAGTTGACATCGATGCACATGTGAGTACCTGCACTTGGTTTTGAGTGGATTTGCTTTCTGATAAAGGAAAAGAATACGAATCTAGCATTCTAGTGTTGTAAAAACATTAACCTCCCCTTAAAGTATTTTTAATTTCTGAATATTCGCCTCTTTTTCTTCTCAACTGTGAAGACTGAAAGCAACCATGACACTGCTCTGACCCTTGCGTGTGCAGGAGGCCACGAAGAACTTGTATCTGTACTGATAGCACGTGGTGCCAACATTGAACACAGAGACAAGAAGGGTAAGCTGAAACACTTCGACCACAACTTGAAGCAGTGAATTTCAGATTGGGATTTGGGATTCAAAGTACCCCAAAGAAGCTTGCGGGATGTAGGACTGCATTCTTGCACTTCATTTAGAAATATTTGCCATCCAAAAAAGGCTTTGTATGCCTTTCTACCTCTGTTTTTGAGAGAAAGTGCATCTGAGTGGTTTCTAAAGTAGTTGTCAGGTTGGATGTCCTATTGTTCCTTATAACAGAGTTCAGCAAAATCTAAAATCTGATCTGAGACAACAAAGCCACCTTGGCTCTCTGCCTGGGACTTGCACTGGCCATGGGCAATATGTGCAGTGCAGATGTGGTCACTTACTGGAGCTTTAATAAATAGAAATTAAGTGGAAAGCTGTTAGTTTTCTAAAGGGAGGAGCTGGTCAGAACAATAATCCAACCTGATCAGTACAAGTACTATTTAGGTATATTTTGCAGAGCCTTTTGTTATTTTAAGGTGGGATCAGAGCCTAGATGTGTCAGGGTCAGAAGAGGACTGGGAAAGGGTCTGACTTTGTGGCCCATACCAGGAAACCCCCAGTCTGAAGGAGACACATCTGATCCATAAAGTCATTGCGAATTTAACCTTTTGTGCATTTCCATTTCTGCTCTTTAATGGTACTTTGGGGAGCCTCAGGATTGCTTTTAACACGATTGCTTGTTACTAGGTTTTACACCTTTAATTCTGGCTGCAACTGCTGGACATGTTGGTGTAGTGGAAATTCTTCTAGACAAAGGTGGTGATATAGAAGCCCAGTCTGAGCGCACAAAGGATACTCCTCTGTCCTTGGCATGCTCTGGGGGACGCCAAGAGGTACTGACATACTTGTTGAATTCTTTTTTCTACAGTGTTTCTTTGGTCATGGTGTAATAAATAGTCTTTTTCTTGAAGGTTTTTAAGATGAGTATTTTTCAGCTTGTTTTCTACTTCCAAGAAGAAAAGGAAATCTGTTCTTTTCTCTCTTTGCTTTCCCAGTTTTGGTAGTTAATTGTTATGATTTGTGGTCATTCTTTAGTCAATGTATCCTGTAAAGATAAGTACTTCTGGGAGGGAGATAGAAATGTTTAAGGAATAACTTAGGGCACTGAACACCTCTTTTATGAGTCCTTCCTGCTCCCAAAACTTAAACAGTGCAGGCACACAGTGATGGGAGATCTCTGTTTAAATGTTCCAGTTTTCTCAGCAGTTTGATTGGGTTTTTGTTGGTTTTTTTTGTGGTCCAAATGAAGTTTGTTAAATCCTTCCTACTTTAATCATGGGCATAGTAGCTTAAGAGGTGGCATGGAGACGTCAGAGGTCTCTGTGCAGATAGGGGAGTGGCAAATTTTGGAACTTGTAAGGATTAAAACAGTTGGCCAAAATAAGAAAGTTTCCATATTGATTTTTGAAATGCAGCTCTTTACTGGTAAAAATGCTGCTCAGAAATAAAACCAGAGATCAGTGTGTCCTGTGACAGCTTTCCTTATTGATTTGACTTCTGTCCTTCCTCTTTATTTTTTTTTTTTCTTATGCCAGCTTCTAACTCTTATGCTTAGCATTTTGAGAGGCAGCCTTTTTTTCTGGCTCATTTGAAATCTGCCTATGTTGGCAGTAAAGTGAGGCTCACTTTATACAGTGCAGTGCCTCACCAGAATGGTTTTAGGGTTTTTTTCTCCACCTTTTAATTTCTCTTAAGCTGCTTCTGATAGAGGAGGGAAGTCCTTCTTTATGCTTGCTCATTACCATCAGTCAGACTTTTTTTACTGTGTGTCTTTTTGGAAAGACCTTGTCATACTGGTGGTCAAACTTGGTTCAAATGTCATTTGAAAAAAAGTTGTGGGAGTTTCTGAAATAGAGAGACAGACAGACAGTGTGAGACATTATGGGAGTGGGATAAATCCCTTGTTTGCAAACTGAGGATTCACAGGAAGAGCTTCACTTTAGGGCCTTCCATTATTGTTAGGCAAGATAATCTTTCTGGGAGACAGGCACTTCACTGCTGCAGCCCACACAGAGGAGCTGATGTCTGAATCAGGGGCTAAGTCTGTACAGCATTCATGTAGAAGTGAAGCAAAAGAGTGTGTTACCTGTTGACAGTGGGAACTGGAAGGTTTGAACACTTGTTATGATAACATCATTTCACTTCCTGGATAACTGCAAAGGCCAAAATAGGTCTTTTAATACCCATATGCTGTTTTTTCAGGTTGTTGATCTGCTGTTGGCCCGGGGAGCAAATAAAGAACATAGGAATGTGTCTGATTATACACCACTGAGCCTTGCTGCATCTGGTGGCTATGTTAATATCATCAAGATTCTTCTGAATGCTGGGGCAGAAATCAACTCAAGGTAACTGTGTACACACCATCTGAACTGCAGCATGGCACAGACACCTGGTGGCTACATACCAAGGCACAGGCTGCAAGCTCTAGTGCCTTCAGACTCCTTGCAGCCTTTCAAAACTGATGTTACCCTTCATGTTCATGTAATCTTAGTGCTTTTAAATTGCCCTTTACTGTCACAGACTTAAGCTCCCTTATGTATAAATGGTAAGGGACTATCATAGTTTGCAAACATATTCCTTCACATTCCCTTTTCCACCAGTCTGGCATCTAGAAGTCAAACTGTTACCAATAGAACCAGGTAAAGGAACCAGCCAAAGCACTCAGGGCATCTCTGTTTATTTGTTTGAAATTCTCTTTTTCAGTAAGAGGAAGAAATTTAGGAGGCTCTTCAGCTTCCTCTTTACTTACTTTAAGAAAATTTTTCTAGTGATAGAATATATGTAAGTGAAACCTGCAGGTGTGCTGTTGCCTATTGCATATAGTTACACTGTAGTTGCTCTCCCAATCAATTAAAAAAATGCAGTATTTCAGATCAGTGTCTGTGCATGTTACATGTTCCTTTCTGCCTTACAACAAAACATTTTGTTCCTCCTGGGTACATTTACATTTCCCAGGGCATTCCTCCCATTCTGGGAACTGGAGTTTCTTTCTTTCCCTGTAGGACTGGCAGTAAGCTGGGCATTTCTCCTCTGATGCTGGCTGCTATGAATGGCCACGTCCCTGCTGTCAAACTCTTGCTTGATATGGGCTCTGATATCAATGCCCAGATTGAGACCAACCGGAACACAGCCCTCACCCTGGCCTGCTTCCAGGGCCGAGCAGAGGTGGTCAGTCTGCTTTTGGACAGGAAGGCCAATGTTGAGCACAGGGCAAAGGTAAGTATGTGAATTACCTTTCCTCATCTCTTATTTCTAACAGGTGATTTTTCTGAGTTGTCAAGTTTCTTCAGATTTTCCTGTTACTTGAGCCTCTGTGGGCTCAGAGGATTGACTAAAGGAGGATGACTTATGTTCTGGGATAAGTTAGGGTTGGGGTTTTTTTAGGCTTTGGTTTTTTGTGGGTTTTTTTGTTTGGGTTTTTTTTTTTAAATAAAAGCATCAGTGATGGTTTTTTTGTATTAGGCAAAAGCTGACTGGTCCTTCTGAGTTCATAATGAAACTTGGATTGATTCTTGTTCTCTAGCACTGAGAAACTTCAGGTTGAAGCTTGACATGCTACTCATTAGCAGAACAGATAGATGTACATATTTTTACATATAAGTGAAGTCAAGGCAGGAAGAGAATAGTGTAGTTTATAGTGATTCTCATATAGAACAGGTTTCTTGTCTGCAACAGAAGTAGTGCAATCAAACTTTGTAAAACTTTTATGTTGCTGTAGAACCCGTGGCTTCAGTACTGTGACTTTCTGTGCCTCTGAAATGCTCCACAGGTCCCATCCTTTGGTACTCTGGGACAGCTTTGTGTCTCCTGCCATAAAGCAAGCTTAAAGCTTGTGTAGACAGCCAGACTGATTTCCCCAGCACAAAGGAATTTTTGGTAACTCCTAAGGCTGCTGAAATAATTGCTGTGTCTGTCTACCCCGCCTGCTTCTGGAATGACTGTGGCTGGAGAAAAGGGGATATGGATAAAAGCCAGCTCTCAAATGGTCAGTTGGGCATGTTAGCAGCTGGTGTAAGTGTATTTAACAGTCTAGCCTGGCAACTAAGTTGGGCCCAGATCAGTCTCAGCACTAAGGGAGGCTAGGGAAAAGCTATAAAGCCAGTTTCTGAGCATTTTCGTAGAAACACTTGTGTCTTCATTTGGATCTGTTCTAACCTGTTTTTTAGACATCCTGTTTTCTAGAGATCCTGTTGTAAACTTTGTTTTCATTGTTGAGACAGGTGTCTGGTGGTACTTAGTCAACAGTTGGCCTGGGTTTGTATAAATCAAAGCCCAAGAGTATTTGGTTTTGGGGGTTTTTGTTTCGCTTGTGGGTTTTTGGGGGGGTCGGTGTCTTTTTTTTTTTTTTTTTTTTTTTAGAAAAAGACTGCTTGAAGATAGGCTTCCAAACTAAATATAACCAGCTAAATAATAAAAAAAATATTTCCCTATGTAGAAATCATGTATGTCTTATCTGAAATATACTGTACACGTTTCACATTGCATAACTCATTCCCTTTGCACAGACTGGTCTGACACCTCTGATGGAAGCAGCTTCAGGAGGATATGCAGAGGTTGGAAGGGTTCTTCTTGATAAAGGAGCAGATGTTAATGCTCCACCTGTGCCTTCCTCAAGAGATACAGCTTTAACAATTGCAGCAGATAAGGGTCACTACAAGTTCTGTGAGCTCCTGATTAATAGGTAAATTATTTCTTCATATTAGCAGCATACGAGGGTGCCCTTGTTTATATTGCCTTGTGCCTCTGAGAGCAAAGGGAATGGGAAGCTTTGGAAGTAGGATGTACCTCTTTCTACTCCCCAGTGTTATCCTGGAGTATCCAGGATACTCCTGGATACTCAAGTATTAATTAAGTTAAGCAGGCAGCTGTGACCCAGAGGTGAGCAAACAGTATCTGGCTTGGCAACTCTGGCAGTGTCTTAATCCAGAAATTCCCACATGTGCATTTTCCCACTGTCACTTGGAGTGCAAAGCCTGGAAGAATTCTTGATTTTCCATCATACCCCTATGTGCTGCTACAGTCTCAAGAGGCTGCTTTGTCCTGTGGCTGGGCAGCACATGAATGATAATTTAAAGGACTGATGGTTGGTAGTTGCATAGTTGTGATATGTAGGCTACATTACAGAATCACAGAATGTTTAGGTTAGAGGAGACCTCCAGGATCATCCAGTCCAACCTATGACCAACACCATAATCTAACTACTAAACCCTGTCCTTAAGGACCAGCTCCAAACACCTTTTAAATGCCTCCAGGGATGGGGACTCCACCTCTGTCCTGGGCCATTCCAGTGCCTGACAACCCTCTCAGTGAAAAAGTCTTTCCTAACATCCAGCCTAAACCTTCCCTGAGGATGAGTTTTTACTTCTGTAAGGGAAGCTTGAATAGTCCCAGTGTCACTATGTTGCAGATTTCAGGGACAGAATTTCTCTAGCTAGCCACTGGATTTTAGTAATTATATTTATTTATCAACCGTATTCTTACCTTTCACGATCTTCCCGACTTCCACCTCTGCTCACCTTTTGTTTCCCCTGGCAATGCTTGACTTTTTCAGAGGAGCACACATTGATGTCCGTAACAAGAAAGGCAACACCCCCCTCTGGCTGGCAGCCAACGGTGGTCACTACGATGTGGTGCAGCTGCTGGTGCAGGCAGGAGCAGACGTGGATGCTGCAGACAACCGGAAAATCACACCCCTGATGTCAGCGTTCCGCAAGGTAGGGAACAGCTTCATTACTTCAGTTTGGGCTGCAGTAATAAATGTTTGCAAAACAGCTCCTCGTTTGGTCTGAAATCTGAATTCTTGGTTTTGGAAGAATTGAATATAAAATGGCAAAACTACTGCTTTGATCAAATGCCTGCATTGTAGTCATAATCTGTGTACTTCACACAGATCTAATTTTTGAGAGGTGGAAAACTTTGTTCCGTGAGCCATGAGTTTTCCCTGCTCCAGATTTCACTGTTTTAAGGTTACCATAGTCTGATCTAGATTTCTGTGGATTTCTATGATCCTATTTTTGTGATGAACAGAACACCAGTCTGTGATAATCCTGATTCCTTTGTGCTTCTCCTGTTACATTCCTAGTTTGTTGTTGAGTGGGACACTTTGTGTAATCTGCTCTTCTGCCCCTGCCACTTTTCTTGGCAGGGAGAACATTGCTTTGAGGTGATTCCATCAGTTAGGGTTGTGGGATGCAAGGAGAGTGTATAGCTGTAGCAGAGGGGTTTTTTTAACTTTAGCTGCTTTGCCTTTACCAAAGTATCAAACAAGTGTACAGCTTTTTCTGACAAAGGGGAATGCTGAGCATGTCACAGCTGTCCCTCCACTGCTTTGAAATAACTTCAGAGGTAACCCAGGATACTTTCTGGGTGGTTGGATTCCATCAATGAGTGGATGGAGCAGCTAAAGAATGTGCTTGCCAGGAAAATTCAGTGTCTGAATTTAACTGCTCAGACTTACCTTGTAACTGAGCAAGTTAGTCCTGTGGCACGAGTGGCAGGAGTGGGGGTTGAGGTGGCAGGTGGGGTCTAAGGAGGGTCTTGTCTCTTACTGAAAAAGTGAACAGCTGCCTCTGCCCTTGGGCCTGCTTTGGTCCTTGCATTTTAAAATCAAAAGTTACTTTTGGAAAGAACTTTTCTTTGCCACTGTGATGCAGAACAAGGCAAGCTGTCAGCACTGAGCAAACACTGCTTGCTACTTATGTAAGCAGACACTGATTTTCAGACTTCTGCACTGGATTAAGCAGTACCAAACTGCTCTTTTGATGATGAATGTTGATAATCTTATCCAAGAGGTTAGAATTTTTCTTTGCTATTCTAGGGGCATGTGAAAGTGGTTCAGTTCCTGGTGAAAGAAGTTAACCAGTTTCCTTCAGACATTGAATGCATGCGATACATAGCAACCATAACTGACAAGGTGAGTTGAGCTCTGAGTGAAGACCCTGTCCCTTATTTTCAGCAAAAATACCAATTCTTAAGGGTTCAAAATCTGGATGCACATGTTTCCTCATGTAGGTTTGTTTTAGAGGTTTGTGCATTTTTCATTTTTAATACAGAATTTGAAAAAAAAAAAAACCAAATCATCAGAGTCCTATTCTGTTGAAATGGTTTGTGTGTTTATGAATACAGAAAAGCTGCTCTCATGTTTGTAGAGCAATCCTCATTCATCAGTCTTTGTTTGTTATGGAGGTAGTAAGACAAGTTTGCATTCCAGGACCTGTTGAAAAAGTGTCACCAGTGTGTGGAGACAATTGTGAAAGCTAAAGACCAACAGGCTGCAGAAGCAAATAAGAATGCAACTATATTGCTGAAGGAGCTAGACCTGGAAAAAGTGAGTAGAGAATTGCAGTTGTATAACACAACTCTTAGAACTCTGATCTGTAGGCTGTGTTTCCTGTTCTGTGCTTCTTGGGGCAGTAGTTCTTCAGGCTGTGACTGGATGTGCTCTCCTTCTAATACACAAGAAGTGAAGTTCATACTGTGAGTGGTAAATCAGACCTGATTTCTGCTGCTGTCCCTCCATTGCTCTTGTCAGGAAAGCTTGGACTTGGCACTAGACCCCATAGCTAACAGCTCTCTTGCATTGCTTCAGCACAGCTGGCATGTGAATGAGGTCTTCAGGCTCCATGGTGGGATGTGTGGGATTTTATATATGTTCTAAGATGTAGTTCATAAGCATTTTACTGACTTACAGTCAGTGTTATGAAGGAGAGCATAGAAGCTGCCTGATGAACTGTATGAAGCTGAGCAGACAGTGGAGTAAATCAGCTTCTCCCTCACTGAGAATACTGTGAAGTGTTGTAGAGTCAGGCAGACACTTGTAAAGCACTCTTTAGCTGGACTCTCTTACAATTTTTAAGTTCCATATTAGCTTATTAAATTTCCATGTTGCTTTGTTAAACACCTATCAGTTGCTGTGCAAAGCTACAGTATAGCATCCATAACTTGACTGATTCTATACATTAAATATAAAGTGGTTAAAATGATAGCAGTTTTTTTCTGTAACTTACTCTGGAAGATCCCTTTGAGTAAAAGATGTGAACATTGCTGCAGAAATATTAATTATGTTAATAAGTGATTTTTGAGAAGGGAAGATGATGAGAGATTTTGCTGGTTTTTCAGTACAATTTTATTTTTATAATGCCTCTGGTTTGGTTGTTCTTTTATTGTCATTCTTTAGAAGTTTTGGAACCAACCAGTCTTGGTGTTTGATAAGGTCTGCCCAGTTTATGTGTAATGATTTAGTATGTGACAGTCATTCCAGTTGCTTGTGCTCTCTTCTCCCTCCCCTCAGATTTCTAGGCAAGATCTGAATTATAAGTATAGTTTAGTCTGTGTGAAAATGTTTAAATATGGGTCTTTTTCTCCTACTCAGTCAAGAGAGGAGAGCAGAAAACAAGCTCTTGCAGCAAAAAGGGAGAAAAGGAAGGAAAAGAGAAAGAAGAAGAAAGAGGAACAAAAAAGAAAGCAAGAAGAAGATGAAGAAAACAAACCCAAAGAAACTCTGGAACTGCAAGAAGATGATGATGAAGAAGAAAATTATGATGAAGGTAAAGAATAAGTGTTTCTATGAGCAATATACTTGTGGGGGTGCCTTTTTTAAAGCCATCTAGGTAAGAGAATCTGTCTGAAAGCTGGGACTGGGACATTACTGGATAACTTCTGTCCTGGTTCTTCCCTCTGCAGTCAGGAGTTCTGGCAAAACTCCTTTGTTCCCTTTTTTCCTTCTTAGTTCTGAAAATTCTTTCAGTCTGGAAGGATTTACAGCTGAATGCAGCCCAGATAGTCTTGACAGCTCAGCAAGAAGCACAACATCAGCAGTAGTGTCCTCAGTCAGGGCACTGATTTCTGTATGTTGTAGATTTTGATTGTATAACAACTGTTTTTCTTTCAGTGGAGCAAGAAGTTCCTATAGAGCCTCCTAGTGCAACTACTACAACTACAATTGGAATTTCTGCAACTTCAACCACTTTCACAAATGCCTTTGGGAAGAAGAGAGCTAATGTTGTGACTACCCCCAGCACAAATAGAAAAAATAAGAAAAATAAAACAAAAGAGACTCCTCAGAATATGCAGATCATTTTGCCAGATCAGCATATATCTCTAGCACAGCAAAAAGCAGATAAAAATAAAATAAATGGCGAGCCAAGAGGTGGTGGTGCAAGTGGGAATAGTGATTCAGATAACTTGGATAGCACAGATTGCAATAGTGAAAGTAGCAGTGGGAGTAAAAGCCAGGAGCTGAACTTCACAATGGACACAAACTCCTCGGAGCGGCGCTACGCCTCTTTGCTCATCCCCTCTCAGGAAGAAAAAACAGGCACCTCTGCTTCCAAAACCCCAGCCCGGTGAGACTGCTCTGTTCCTTCCCTACAACTTTCACAGGGTTTATCCGTGTAAATTTTCCATACCTGAAGCATTACACCAGTTGCTTATTCCCCAAGTCTTCTGAGACTGAGTTGGCTTTATTTGCAAAGCTGTTAAATAATAGTGTCAGGTCTGTTGGATGCAACTTCTTCAAAATGGTAAAGATGAGATCTTTTCTGATTGCTGGGGGATTTTCAGTACTGCTTTAGCAAACCACCCAGTTTGCTCTCCATGTTGGATTGTCAGCTTTATTAGAATAGATTTTAAAGTGAATATGCTGGGAATTGAAAAAAGAATGCCAGCTTGACTTATAATTTAGCTACAGAAGTAGTTTTCTTACCTTGTGATCATTTTATGGTTTCATCATTAACTCACCAGAGTTGCAATCTCTTTGTTTTAAGGAGAGAAGAAGTTGATGACTCAGAGCATTTCAGCTGCCAGGTTGATGGCCAGTTTGATTTAACCTTGTCAAGCCAGAGGTGAGAGGCATAAGAACTCAGTGAATGTACAGGGGCTGTGTGAGTGGTTTGGAAGATCATTCAGTTGCCAGAAAATGAGCTAATAACTTTGATCATGCAAGTTTCTGGCTGGGTCATTATTCTGAATCAAAAAGCTTAGACCCCATCTGCATCTGTAGTCTTTGCTTGTTTTCAGGTCTAAGTAGTATGAGTCTGATCCTTCATAGTTTTGTTCTGTAATTTCTTTTCCTGCATTAAGGGAGGGAAGAGGGCATGGGGACTGACCTACAGGACACCTGACTGACTGAGAACCCAGCTTCTGTCAGGCTTCTGTGAAAACACAAACATGAGATCAGGAAGTGCACCAAGCAAGAGGGCAGTTTCCTGACTGAGATATTTGTCTGGGAGTTGGAAGAAAGTCAGGATTTTATTTTTCTGGGGTTTTTTTCCCCAGATGAAAGTTGGGTGCAGAATGAGTGGACTTGTCAGCCCTTGTGGCTGAGGGAGTGTTTATCATTACCCTTAGGAATTCTGGAAGTTGGATTTTCTCTATTTTACATTCTATATTATGAAAGTAAATTGTTCCTGCCTTGGACCTTTTGTCCAATGTCTCCTGCAAAAGCCATGGAATATTGTGCATTTCATTACATCAGTGTTAACTAAATGCATCATTCTAACTACTTGTTTGAAGTGGTGCTTCTCTTAGGTAAAGTGCACCTAAAAATCAAGACAGAATATAAATATCAAAACAGGGCTAGCATATTTTATTAACTCTTGCAGGTGCTCCTTGCCTCTTGCACTGGGCACACTTTGTCTGAAGATCATTTCTAAATTGGCTTTTCCTGAATTTCTCCCCTTTAATCATAGATATGCCAATGATAAGGCTGCTGTAATGCAGACTGAGACTTCTCAGTGATGCTTTTCTGAAAACATATCTAAAGGCTTTTAAAGTCTTATCTGAAATCGAGGCTCCATAATGGACTTAATTATTTTTATTTGTATGCATTTTTTTCTCTTTGCATCAATCCTATAATTACCTGAGGCCAGGTAAAGTTCTCCATAGAACTTTCAAATGCCTTCAGCAGCTTTATTATTAGAGAGTTAGAGCTTACTCAGGTAAAGAGAGAAAATGCTGCTGTTTAAAAAGGCAGATTGTCTAAATGTTGCTTTTCATAGAACCAGTATGGTTGGGTTACCTAACTGTGAACAGATCTCTGAAGTTTGTATAAAGCATAATATAAACAGTTTGCCTGCAAAGATCCAATGAACTTAAAATGTTGTAAATAGTGAAAACAATGGATTCATTAACCCTTGTATATAATAAAGAAGCAGAGTGATGCTCTGCAGGATAGCTGAAGCATATGAGATCCTATGTAAATTTTCCAGCTATGCCATAAATTTGCTGGATAAAATCATATAAGGCTGTTTTTTCCATGACTTGTGAAGATTCCTACCTATTTCAGTGCTGCAGATGAACTTGTAAGCTCAAGGTGCTGCTTTTATTTCACTCCCACATAGCTCAGTTAGCCTAATAAGAGACTGACCATTGTCTCTTTCTCTCTGTCACATAAACTTTGTGTAGTTTGTATCACTGTTACTACAGCTGCATTAGTACATGTGGCAGTGTTTGGGCACCTACTTCAAAACTGGTACCACTGGAACTGAAATATATAAATATGCTCAAATATTTGTGCCTCAGCCATTCATAAAATGGGAGGTAAGGGAAGGGTAGAAGCACTTTCCAGGGAATTTGTAACAATAAAAGCTGAAAACCAAGACATTCTCAAGTAAGAAAGAGACATTATTACCAAAGTAACAGTAGCTTAAAAAAAGCTATTAGCAAGTAGCTTAAAAAGCTATTAAAAAAGAGAATGCAGCATAGACACATGATCAGGATGTGCCTAATTGGCTGTGTACTGCCTTTTACAAACTGATTTCAGTTTATCCAGTTATTACTTCATTCAGTTCAGCATTAATTTTTGGAAGAAGGGTTTAGGCTGTGGACTGAAAGGTAAAAACTCCCTATGAAGTCAGGAAATAGTTGTTTCTGGTAGAAAATAAGAACAAAAATTGTTCATGTTGGCAGTTTTAAGCTGCAGAAAGAAACTTACACTGCAGTTCTGTAATTTTATTCTGTAATTTGTAATCCACACATTTCTGTTCCCAGACTGGATGGTGAAGGTCATTCAAATTCTTTGTCAGCTCCTTATAAGCCTGTTTCCCTGCCTCTGGCCTCTCCAAATGTAAAGCTGAATCTGACTAGTCCAAAAAGAGGCCAGAAAAGAGAAGAAGGCTGGAAAGAAGTGGTTAGAAGGTAAATATTTTAATTCTCTGTTTGAAAAACTGTGATCTTTTTAGACTGTAAATTAATCTCAATAATCCAGCAGGGTTATTTGATTATATGTAATCAAATAATTAATTTTTTAAAAATCTACCCTCCTTACTCTTACAGTGCTGTTAAAACAAATTGCAGTCCTAATTTGTAGTAACTCCTCACTAACTTAACATCAATATGACATCTTATTTGGCACAAGGGTTTTCTTTACCTGTGACTTCAGTGGAATTAGAGGATGGGGGATGTAAGATAAAAGGAGGGATGAGCAGATGGCAGTGAAAAGCCCCTAATGATTGCTTGGACATGAACTCAAGGCAGGGTGGATGTTGGTAGAGTAGAGGAGAGGTGGATGATCTCCTCAAGGCTAAAATGCATTTTGCTTTGGGTGGTCACCTTGATCATTAGCTACATGCAAAATTTTGTCACCTTAAAGTGAGTGCTAGAGGTGCTATTAGATTTAAAGATTTTCTGTGAAGCAAACTTGACTTTTGAAAATGTACAGGATTGTTAATTATATGCCTGGCAACACCCCAGTCTCTTTTCTGTAACCTTTATGATGTAACTACTTGTAACTAGAAATTATCACCTGGCTTTTCTTTTTTTTGTCCTCTTTATCAAAAAGGAATAGAGTATGAACACAGAAGTGTCAGGTGCTTTGGGTTCACTTATGACACCCTCCTGCTTTTGTATTCTGCAGTGGTTGTGGCCAAATTCGCTCATGTTAGAGAATTTTAGGCTATGTCCAAAGAACATAATTGTGTGGAGTATTTAGTGCATTTGGGTTAGTGGAAGCCACAGACTGTTACTAATAAAGGTTAAAAAGGCAGTTTAAGCTGAAAATGCAAGCACTTGATCCCTTAAAGCCTTCATTCAGTCTCTGCCTTTTGTTGGGTTTGCAAATGGAGTTCTCCACTGTGACTTGGCCTTGCTAGAGGTTTAGTTGCAGACTGCCCACCACTTACTGATTTCTGCAGGTGTTAAACCATTCAGCAGAGAGCTGAGTCTTCCAGGGCTGCCCACTGACCCTGGAGATGCTCCATCTCTCCTCCTGAGTCTCTTGAGTCTCAGAGTTGCAGCTCAATTTCTTGTTTGGGTATCATCTACTCTTCTGCTGGAGACAGCAGACTTCTGGAGATGGCATCCAAACCCTGATCTCTTCTCAGCCCTGAGGAATCAGGCCTTGTGTCAAAAAGAATGAGTCCATTAAGTGTTTTCTGCTGGGGTTTGCTATGTGCCTTGCTGATGGAAGCACACATCCTGCCACAGAGCTGCTGTGGGGACTGCAGATGTTTGTGCAACATGGCTGGGACCTGCATGCCTTCCTCTCCTCCTCTCAACAAGAGTTCTTCTCCTCCCCTCTCCCCATGAGTATGCCCCTGTGGAGAAGGGATGTCTGTCCAACAAATAACCAATAAAAACATCCCTTCTGCCCTTGACAGGCAAGTAGGCAGAGTTTTGAAAGACCCTCCCCCCAGCAACACTCTGCAGCCAACACCAATTGAGCAGTTTCAGCTGCAGAGAGGAGGGCGCTGCTGTTCAGGAGCTAAAAGGTACTGTGTGGGCCACTTCTCCAGGTAAAAACCATCCAGCTTGGTGGGTGGGGAAGGAAACAGCAGTGGGTGATGGGTGGGCAGGGGCCTGGGCACCGGGGTGAGCTCTCCTGGTGCAGGAATATCTCCGTGGGTGGTGGCTTGGGTTTCCTGGTGAGCTGAGGTAGGAGCAGAACAAGGTACAATTAGGAGCCTGGTGATTAATGTCTTGAATGTTCGGGAGTGATGGAGGCTCTGATCTGGGGAGGGAGTGACTGGGATGTCTGGACTGAGAGAGGAGCCTTGAGGGCTGCAGGGAAAAGAAAGTCCAAAGCATGAAACAGCCTTGGAAGGAGAGCCAGGTGCAGGCTGAGGACCTGGTTTCTGGGGATGAGGAGGGTTGGTTGTAGCAGAGGAGTCAGGGGGGAAAGGAAAAAACACCTCAGCAAGAGCTGTTGATACTTTAGAACATTTCTGTATTTAGATGTGTTTAAAATAAAATGGATTTCTTTTAAATTCTGTTAAGTGAGAAGCAATTTCCTGAGGATCAAGTTACTTAGAAAGTTTCCAAGACTGGACTAGCTGGGAGAAGGTGGCAGCCTTTTCAGGGGTGGTGGTGATGTGTTCAGAGATGCCTGCACTGTGATCACTGTGTTTCTGAAACCCCTTTGAATATCCTCTGATTTTTCAGTGTTCAACTATTGCACACCACTGGCAAGCATTAAAGTGGTGTAAAGTGGGCTTGAGAAGTCCACCCTTTAAAGTCTGGGGATAGTAGTGGCTCAGATAGAGCTTGGTTGGGATCTGCCTGCAAACACAGCTTGTGTTAAAAGCCATGCCAGTAATGTGTGTCTGTGCTGGCTCACCAGTACCAGGTGAATTAGAAAAGTCTTAAATGGACTTTATTCATGGAACACAAGAGTTAGTGTTGTGACCTGATAGTGAGCCTGCTTCTGAAAATGTGCTGCCTCCACAGTGGCTTCCAGCAGCTCCTTAAATCACAGAACTGAGCAGTTTCTCTGGCCACCAGCCACTGTGGTGGCTCATCATCTCAAATGATGAGATCTGTCACCAATTAACTTCCAGATCTCGTGGTCTGAGAGAGGTGGGTACTAAAAGGGTTGTGAATGCATGTGGTGTGGCAGCTGGTCACTGGGAGAACATAGGAAAACCACTTACTCCTTGCTGTAAACAAAGTAAGCCCTGGGCTTTTATATTTGAAGCAGCACTGTTTATGTGAATTTAGGTTGAAAAGCTAAGGATTTTCACTTACTTTGAAAGTACACAAGATAAGTACACATCCAAAGTGTTCCTGAAGCAGTGGGAGGCACTTGCATCTGTGTTACAACAGTGGTGGAATAAATACTTGAGAATCCTCAGCAGGTACTAAGGATGATGAGTAATTGGAGTCTGAGAGCTTTAGAGAGGCTTCAAAGGGTGAAAAAAAAAACTGCAAAAAACCACTTGCTGCCCTGAAACTTAAGGAAATTGCTTCAGCCACCTGCCAGACAGCAAGGGCTTTTTACATGCCTTCAACGTTTGAACACCTTTAACAGATTTGTGATCTTTGTGATATAGGTCAAAGAAATTGTCTGTCCCAGCTTCTGTCGTGTCTAGGATAATGGGAAGAGGTGGGTGCAACATCACAGCAATTCAAGATGTCACTGGTGCCCATATTGATGTTGATAAACAAAAAGATAAGAATGGAGAGAGAATGATCACTATAAGGTACGGTACCTTGAAATGAAAGCCTTAAGTCCACAATGCCATTTATTAAGAATTTTATTTGCTTTTCAAGATGGGACTTACTGATACTAGAATAAACAGATATTACTGCTGCCAAGATAGCCCTGAAGGTCTTCAAAGATGGTCCTTAAGATACTTAAAAATCAAAGAAATAACTACTGGAGTAAACATGCACTAGACTTGCAGATCAGTATAAAGTTGAGTCTATGGAATGTGGCACAAAGTAGAACAAACCCTTTTGATTAAGAAAAATATATTTGTGTTTCTTCTAGGGGTGGTACAGAGTCAACACGATATGCAGTGCAACTCATCAATGCCCTTATTCAAGATCCTGCCAAGGAACTGGAAGACTTGATTCCTAAAACTCACATAAGAACACCTGCTTCGAGTACCAAATCAATCCATTCAAACTTCTCATCTGGAGCCAGCACTGCGACTGCTTCAAACAAGAACTCCTTTCCTCTTGGAGCACCACCCCTGGTCACTTCACAGTCATCAACACTATCTACTTTCCAGCCTACTAACAAATTAAACAAGAACGTCCCAGCAAATGTACGCTCATCTTTTCCAGTGTCTCTTCCTCTTGCTTATTCTCACCCTCATTTTGCCTTGCTGGCTGCTCAAACTATGCAACAGATCCGGCACCCTCGCTTACCTATGGCTCAGTTTGGAGGAACTTTTTCACCCTCACCAAACACTTGGGGACCATTCCCAGTGAGACCTGTTAACCCTGGCAGCACAAACAGCTCTCCAAAGCATAATAGTTCGAGTCGTGTGGGTAATCAGAACGGAAATATTTTACAGACAGAGTCTCCTGGATTAGCTACTTCTAGCTGTCCCATTACTGTGTCTTCTGTAGCTGCTTCCACCCAACCTCTGTGTGTCACCAGTAACCGGACTCCCTCTTCAGTCAGAAAGCAGTTGTTTGCCTGTGTTCCCAAGACAAGTGCTGCAACAACAGCCATCTCGACTGTGACGAGCACCTGTAGCACTCTGCCTTCAGCTTCCTCTGCTCCCCCAAACAACGGGCAAGGGCCCACAGGATTTCTGCCATCCAGTGCTCCACAAACGCAGCATTCTGCACTTAAAGCAGACTCTTTCTTGGCTGCCTCAGCACCCAAGGAGAAGGTGCCAGCACCAGAGCAACCTGCTGCAAACGTCTGCACGCCATCCTCGGTCGCAAGCAGTTGCATTATGTCAGCTAGCAGCAGCTCAGGGGTAACTGAATCTCACCCATCAAGCAGCCCTGCACCACTAAATAATGTCCAAGATGAAATACTGCCAACCAGCATGTCAGAGATCAATCCTTCCATGACGATGCCTTTTTCATCCAGCTCAGAAACTCCTTTAAGCTTAGCATCACCCAGGTCAGTTGTTGCCGATAATCAGGACAACAGTAACTTACCTCAAGTAGCTGTACCAGCACCTCGAGTCACTCACAGGATGCAGTCCAGAGGTTCTTTCTATTCAGTGGTACCAAATGCAAACCTCCATCAAGATCCCCAGTCTATTTTTGTTACGAATCAAGTTCCTCTAACACCTTCTCAAGGTCCACCTGCTGCAGTGCAGCTTTCATCAGCCATGAACGTTATGAATGGTTCTCAGATGCACATTAACCCAGCAAACAAATCATTGCCTCCCACCTTCGGGCCAGCAACGCTCTTCAATCACTTTAGTAGTCTTTTTGATAGCAACCAGGTGCCAGCTAACCAAGGATGGGGAGACTGTCCACTCTCTACCCGAGCAGCAGCTGACCCATCTTTCACTGTCCAGTCTACCTTTCTGAATAACTCTGTGCTAGGACACATGGAAACCATGCACCCCGACAACTCTAAGGCTCCTGGTTTCAGGCCACCTTCCCAGCGGGTTTCAACTAGTCCTGTAGGTAAGTCATTAAGATACTGAACTGGACAGAATTCCTTCTCCAGCCATTTCATTTTGATCATCTCAAACTGGTTGAGTAGTACTTGACAAATGACAATTAGAGGATATTAATGTAGCAAGGATGGCCTATTTTTTTCTAAGTGCTCTTTGTAATGTTGATGATTTTTTCGACCCCCTCTTTTGCTCAGCTCTTCTAGGATGTTTTGGTGTTGGGAACATTACAGACCTTACACTGCTTGTCCTCTGGAAGACAGGAGTGCCCCCACCTCTTTGTAGAGGACAGAATAGCCTTGAGTTCAGCTTTTGGGTTAAAGCAGTACATAGGGTCAGGTGATAGTAAACCTGGAACAGTGGGGCTAAGGGCTCTTGACAGGTTACAACTTCAGGAGTGATTATGTGCAGTTGTTCAGTATTTTACCAGAGGTTCAACCTTCACCCAGTGAGGGTAAACTCTCTGCACATTTTGTCTCTTCATATGGCTCTAGGATTTTATTAAGCTCACACTGTGCTTTATGAATTGGTGTGCTACTGCATGGTGTATTTTATTAGGAAGTTGCAGTCCTGCTATTAATTGTAGCCATTTAAACTTATCTGCATTTATTTGAAATGGGTGAGGAATACTCACAGTGAGCTCCTTGTGCTCTGCCTAAAGAAGAAGCTGTGTGGAGAATGCATTGAGAGCAGCCCTGAGGACTTGGGCATGTTGGTTGATGAGAAGCTCAACATGAGCCAGCAGCTAGCACGGGCAGCCCAGGAGCCAACTGTGTCCTGGCCTGCATCAAAAGCAGAGAGAAGAGCAAGGGGAAGAGGGGATTCTCCCCCTCTGCTCTCATGAGACACACACACACACAGTGCTGTGTCCAATTCTGGGGTCCCCAACAGAAGAAAGACATGGAGCTGTTGGACTGAGGCCAGAGGAGTCCCCAAAGGTGATCAGAGAGCTGGAGTGGCTCAGCTCTGGAGCCAGGCTGAGAGAGTTGGGGGTCTTCAGCCTGGAGAAGAGAAGGCTGCAATGGGGAGACCTTAGAGCACCTTCTAGTGCCAGGAGGGGCTCCAGGAAAGCTGGGGAGAGACTTGAGAAAAGGGCCTGGAGGGATGGGATGAGGGGGAGTGTTTTCAAGGAGATTTAGGTCAGACATTAGGAAGAAATTCTTTGCTGTGAGGGTGCTGAGCCCCTGGCCCAGGTTGCCCCCAGAAGCTGTGTCTGATCCCTGGCAGTGTCTCAGCCCAGGTTGGATGGGGCTTGGAGCAGCCTGGGCTGTGGGAGGTGTTCCTGCCCATGGCAGGGAGTTAGAATGAAATGGTCTTTAAGGTCTCTTCCAGCCCAAACCAGCCCATTGTTCTGTGAACTATTACCATCTTAATGTTCAGAGTTTGCAGGCAACTGGCTCTGCTCTCATGTGGCCAGAAGGGACTCTCATGACCCAGTGTGTGCCCCCCTGCTCCCCCCTTCATTCTTGCCATAAAGACTTAATGATGCCTTGAAGATGGGGAGCTACAGAGCCTTGCTTTGAAGTTGTCTTTCCCTCAGCAATGTGTATTAGATAATTGGGTAACACTTCAGGACCTGATGCTGTACTGGGACAAGTCAAGTGGTTTGACTTTCAGGCTAAAGGAGGAGGGGGCTTTGGGAAGACATAGTAGTGAAGAAATAGGATTTTTAGCATTCCCTTTCCTCTCTGTTGATTTTTAGGTGTGCAGGACTTCTGAAAACAACAACACATAGAGTTTTAGCCACAAAACTGGGGTGAATAATTTTTTTAATAGTTTGATTTGGACTGTAGAGCTCTGCAAAGCAAGTGAATCCCTAGGGCTCTGGTGCCACATCCCAGCACAGTAAGCAGAACCAGATGTAACTAAGGCTGGGAAAGGTGAAATAACTGGACCTCATTAGTCAGGCTGTTAATGAAGGAATTGCCAGACCCTCCTCAGCAGACTCCAGAAACACTGAAGGCTGGCACAGCTTTTTCTCTGCAGTGCTCTAGTCTGGAATGGGCAGTTGCTGGAATAACCCCTGGGGAAGGAAGCTTATGGCAAATGAGATGTGCTGATTTTCCTGATGATTGCATTGTGCATGTGCAAAGACTGGGACTTTGTGTAGGAGCAAAAAACTTTTCCCTTATGCTAAGGTTGCCTGTTCATCATTGGGAAAAATTTCTTGGTCCTTTATATTTCCTTAAGTGTCTGTATTTAAAAGGGAGTCCAAAGCTGTTTCTTCCCTGTTTTAAGAAGATTAGGTAGGTACCCAAGGAGAGCTCATTTGGTTGAATTTGGGGAGATAAAAGATGAAAAATATGAAATATGTAGACAGTACACTTCTCTTTTTTTATTTTATTTGTTTGTTTGTTTGTTTTTGAGCTGGAGTTGGATTAGGATATTGCAGAGTAAGGAAAACCTGCAAATAGGTAGATGAGTTGCTAAAATTCTGTCTGGCAGGAGGTGACTGGTTAGTCAGGTCCTTAGTTGATTCATTTTATGCCATTCTTCTCTTTTGATCACCTTTGTTTCAAAGTCCTAAGTTATCTGCACATGGGAGGAGGGGGGTTAGGGGGGCCTGGGGAGAAGGGGGTGTTCTAAAGGTGTGATGGTGAGGAAAGGAGTGGGGATGATAAGCTGAGGACCTCTCTGGTGCCTTGCTTTGGAGCCTGAGTGTGTTGCTGTGGTCTGTCCACTGATTTTCAGGAGGAAGCAGCTAACAACCTGCTACAGCACTGGGACACCCACAGCTCTATAGGGCCAGATGGAATCAACCTGAGAGGATTGAGGGAGCTGGCAGAGGAGCTCACCAAGCTTCTCTCCATCATCCACTCACGGTCTTGGTTAACAGTGGAGGTCCCAGATGACTGGAAACTTGCCAGTGTGATGCCCATCCACAGGAAGGGCCATAAGGAGGATCTGGGGTACCACAGGCCTGTCAGCCTCACCTCAGTGCCCAGAAAAATCATGGAGAGGTTCCTATTGAGTGTGCTCACATGGCAAGTGCAGGACAGGCAGGGGATTAGGCCCTCCCTGAGGTCTCCCCTGAGCCTCCTCTTCTCCAGCCTCAACACCCCCAGCTCCCTCAGCCTCTCCTCATAGGATCTGTGCTGGATCCCTTCACCAGCCCAGTTGCCTCCTTTGGACCTGCTCCAGCACCTCAATCTCCTTCCTGAGCTGAGGGGCCCAGAACTGGACACAGGACTCAAGCTGTGGCCTCCCCAGGGCTGAGCACAGGGGCAGAATCCCTTCCCTGGACCTGCTGGCCACGCTGTTCCTGAGCCAGCCCAGGATGCCATTGGCCTTCTTGGCCACCTGGGCACACTGCTGCCTCCTCTTCAGCTTCCTGGCAATCCAGACTCCCAGGTCCCTTTCTGCCACTCCGTGCCCAGCCTGGAGCTCCCCATGGGGTTGTTGTGTTGAACCTCATCCCATTGGGATCAGCCCAACTCTCCAGTCTGTCCAGGTCCCTCTGCAGAGCCCTCCTGCCTTCCAGCTGATCCATACTTCCCCCCAGCTTGGTGTCATCTGCAAATTTACTGATGATGGAGTCAATCCCCTCATCTAAATCATCAGTAAAGATATTAAACAGAACTGGGCCCAGCACTGATCCCTGGGGGACACCAATTGGATCAGCACCGTTCAGCACCACTCTCTGGTGGCCTCCACCAGTTCCTAACCCAGCACAGAGTGCTCCTGTCTGAGCCTTGGGCTGACAGCTTTTCCAGGAGAATGCTATGGGAATGGTGTCAAAGGCTTTGCTGCAGTCCAGGCAGACTCCATCCCCAGCCTTCCCCTCACCCCCCATGCAGTCACCTGATGATAAAAAGAGCTCAGGTTGGTCAGACAGGATCTGCCCTTCCTAAACCTGTGCTGGCTGGGTCTGACCCCCTGTCCCTTCTGTAGGTGCTGTGGGATTGCTCCCAGGATGAGCTGCTCCAGAACCCTGCCAGGCACTGAGGTCAGGCTGACAGCCCTGGAGTTTCCTGGGTTCTCTTTCCAGCCCTTTTTATGGATTGGTGTGACATTGGCCAACTTCCCATCATCTGGGACCTCCCCAGTGAGCCAGGACTGTTGGTAAATGATGGAGAGTGGCTTGGGGAGCTCTTCCAGGTACCTTAGAGGTGGTGGGTTCAGTTCTGAGCCCCTCTCTACAAGACAGAGATTGAGGGGCTGGAGTGAGTTCAGAGAAGGGAAACCAAGGTGGTGAAGGGTCTGGAGAGCAAGTCCTGTGAGGAGAGGTTGGGGGAATTGGGAATGTTGAGTTTGGAGGAGGCTGAGAGGAGACCTCACTGCTCTCTACAACTCTCTGAAAGGAGGGTGTAGGGGTGTGGGTGCCTCTTCTCTCAAGTGAGCAATGACAGGACCTGAAATAGCCTGAAGTGGCACCAGGGGAGGTTTGAGTAGATATGAGGAAGAATGTTTTTTTACTGAGAGTAGCCAGGTGTTGGAACAGCTGCCCAGGGAGGTGCTGGAGTCACCATCTCTGAAGGGATTCAAAACAGTGTAGATGAGGCACTTCAGAATGTGCTGTTGGGTGATACAGGTATTGATATTGATATTTATATTTATATATATGTATATATATACACACACACATATATATATATATTTTTTTTTTTTAATTGAGGTCTTTTCCAACTGTGACAATTCTGTGATCTCATTCACTGGCTTTTCTCAGGGGAACAGCTCTTTTTTGCTCAGCCTCTGAGGTGGATTGAACTGGGCTACCTTGGCTGTTTCCATAGAGCTTGGTGGCATGTTTCATGAGTTTGAGAAGAGGGGAAAAGGGCCAACAGCAGTATGATGGGCAAGCAGCAGCTTGGGCCTTGCCTGGCAGTTCAGAACATGCTTGTGATGAGAGGAAGTTGTTACAGCCACCAAAGCCTGAGGACACTCATCCTTTAGTGTCAGCTCTGACTCTACACTTGGTGGACCAAAGGTTTGTCTTTTGTGCCTGTCTTGCACAGTTGCACTGTGGCAAATTTCCCCACAAATCAGCATCTCTTGGTGATGTTAGCTGGTTTGGTGGAGATAGAATGTAATTTGATTGTGCACTAAACCAAGTTTGCTTAACAAGTTGTCACCTCAGGGGGGATGTTCAGGTGCTCTGCTTTTCCCATTCCTGGGTAAGCTCAGCTGCAGCTTAAGTTTTCTGACTCACCCATTCCTCTCAGGCACAGATACATGTATAGATCTGTGTGTAAATACATGTAGAGCTCTCACCAGCTGTGGGTCTGTTCTGGAAATCACCTTTTGTTTCATTATGTCTTTAGATCTCTTGTCCCAGCAGATTGAGAGCAGACTTAGCCCAACCATTTAGGGGGGGGCTTAGGAGAAGACCAAAAGAAGTCTATTTGTTTCCTCTGCATTTTAAGAAGGGGCTTGAGACCCTGCTCATGTGGCATTAAAAGGTATCATAAGCTGAAATATTCCAGCTTTGGAAACAGCACATGAGTGTAAGGTTGGATGAAATGGCTGGGCTCCTTGTTTGACATGGAGTGACCAAGTGTAACTCAGGGCTAATTCTCTGAGGGTGGAAGTAGCCTTGGCTACAGTTTCTGCAGAAGTGCCTAAAGGGTTTTGATAAGCTGAGCGTCTCAAGCCCAGTTCTGGTTTCAGAGCATGATGAAGAATTTGAATTTATGGCCCAAGTAACTGCACTGAATAGTATTACAAAAAAAGTTTTAGTATTACAAAACCTGATTTTGGTAAGTACAGTAATAATATGCTCACTAATGAAATGAGGATTATGTCAGCATTGTTCACAGGTGCCATTTTTAATATTTGTTGTTTTTTCATCCATTTCTATGAAAGGCAAGATAATAATAGAATGTTCTTTTAAACCTGTGGAAAACACAGCAGTGCTGAAATGGTCTTGGCTGCACAGTCATTGCACTTTGAAAGTGGTGTAGCCATCCTGTCAAGCCTTCAGAAGACACATCTGGGCATCAGTCTTCTGCATAACAGCTGTTTTTGTCATCATCTCTGCCTTGTTCTCTGTTTAGGATCCCAGCAGTCCCCATGGGCAGGAACAGCTCTGTTACTCGTTCTGTATGGGGCAGAGGCTCAGGAACTTCAGTGCTTTGTCAAAGAGCTGGAAACTTGGTGCTGATGTGTGGTGGAATCACCATAAGGACCCTTTTGTCTACCTCTGAGCTGACTTTTGTGGAGGGAGGATTGGCAAGTGTGTCCCATTGGTAGCTCCATGGCAGCTGCACAGGGAGGGCCCTCAGGTGGTGCTGCAGTCTGCTTACACCTGGGCTCTGTGCTGGAGGCCAGGCTGCAGCTTGAGACAACTGCAGAAAATCAAACTGCATTTCAGGCAGCCTGCACAGGCGTTTGCATCCTCCTCACAGCCATGGAGCCTTGCAGTTTGTGCTGGGACAGACCTTGAAGGATTGTGCTCTCAGGCTCAGGTTCCCTTGTCTGAGCACCCTGTGTTCTGGTGATGGGGGAGATTTATTTCTCCTTATCTGTACTGCAGACTTCTCTCTTTTAACCTTCATGTTAGGGCTAGTGGGAAAAATAGTACCATCAGATCAGTGGGCCATTCCTGTCCACGTGAGCAGGATGGATCTGGCACTTGTGGAAGCAGTAAATCAGGTTGACTTGGCTGATAATACTGGGGGGAAAAGACCTGGCATTCAGGAACATATCCAGGTGATAAAAGGTGCACCTTTAGTATATGACCCAAGGTATTGCCTGTCACCACTGCTGTTGCCTGTGGTGTAAGTAGGTACAACCTTCAACCTTGCTCTTCAGCAGTATAGGCTGGTCCTGGTTGTGGTCACTTTGAAATGTTTAAATGGTTTTGAAACTAGTCTTGTTTAATAGGCCCTTGAAACTAAACCCAAAACTCAGGTGAACATATGGCCATGCCCATTTCTACATCCAGGTAATAACTTGTGAGAAGAGCTTTTACAACACTTTGGAAAAGTACTTAAAAGCTTTGGCTTATTAAATAATTGTAACTCCCCCTTGCTAAGGATTTTTGCGGGACTTTGTACTTTCTTTCCATCTCTCCCTTCCTCTCACATAGCCCTGTAGAAAGCAGCCCCCTCTCCTGTTTTGCTGTGCATTGTCAGCCCAGTCTCTCTGGACACAGCACGTTCCACCTGATAGATATGTGAATGTACATATTGGATGGCAAAAACCCTACTGCAGCAAACTGCTTCCTTGGTGCCGGATTCCCGTGGGACTTTCACAGAGCCCTGTGTCCCTGACTGACTCGTGTGGCTTTTTTGTAAGCAAAGATCCTTGCCACTCCCAGCTTTCCTCTTTTGCCCTCCCTGCTAAGATCGTTTTCTTTCAGTGACCAAAGGGATGGCTGTTTTTGTTAAAACTTCAGGCCAAAACCAGAGAACATACAGCAATGCCTTCTGTTGGTTTCTAAGGGAGAATCGTGCACCTGTAAAATCAGCTTATCATGTGCAGATACCCCTGAAGGTGATGAGATGCTTTAATTACATTTGGAGTACTAGCTCTCTTTGGTGCTTTGAAGCAGGTTCCCAAAGAGAGATACTTAATCAAATTTATGTTTATTTCAGGCTTACCCTCTCTAGATCCATCCAACAGCTCTACAACTTCTTCTTCAGGTCCTTTGACAGGCTTTTCAGCAAACATACAAGGAGCACGGGTTTACCTTCAAGGGCCAGCGCCTGTTGGGACTCCCAGCTTTAACAGACAGCATTTTTCACCACATCCTTGGACAAGCGCAACAAATTCATGTAGGAACTTCATGGGTCTGTCTTAGTTAACTATAAATTCATAGCTATTGTCTTTAGTAGATTTGTAACTTGAGGGGAAATTACCCAGTGATGCACAAAATGCTTTCCGATTGCTTTTAGCAGCTGTGAGGATGGTGTGGAAATCCCAAGCTGTACTATTCTGTGTTTTTTCCCATGTAAAATGCCACTAGTTTGGGGTTGAAGGCATATTTGGGCAAAAAAAATCAGACATTGTAGGCTCTAAGAGTCGAGGGCATGAAGCTGTGGGGGAGTGGAGGTGATTATACCAAACTAAAGATTCCCCTCTAAGTAGTATGACTGTAATATTAGGTGAAAATGTCATATTTGCCATAGTTTGAAGTTATCTTTGCCTTTTTTTTGTCATTTTTTGGGGGGGTTTGTTTGTTTTGTTTTCTTTTACTTTTCTTAATTTTTCTTTTTTAACTTGATTCTGGAATTATATCATGTTACTTAAAATGTTCCAAAGTCTTTAAGGATCATCTGAGGTAACAGTGGGTCTTCTTCCTCATGGGAAGAACATGGAAGTAGCTTTACAGAAAATATGGGCTTTTGATTCAGAATTATAAGTGAAGAGGCTTTTCATGTCACTGCATGCAACTTCATTGCCACTCTGAGCTTAAGAACCAAAACATTTGAATGAGTGATCAAAGGAAGTTGGATTTCTCAAGAGGAATCAGTGACACTTCTGAAGGTGGTGGGATTTATGCTATTAAGTTACACATGTGGGTTTGAGAAGCTGTCTCATTTCTCTTCTGCTGGAAGTGGTGGATACCAAAACAAACTGTTTAGACACTTAGGGTATTTTGGCTGATGTTCTCACCTCTTCCTGAAACTCTTCCATGTTTCTTATTCTTTCTTGTCATTAATTTAGATGTACTGCTCTGTCATGAGAATATCCCATGATTCTGATGGCTGAAAGCATTTGTGTTATAAAGCTGAATTTAGAGTTAAGATTTCTACGTAAAGCTTGAAGAGTGCTTGTCAAAAAAGACTAAAACCTTTTTATCATTTCCTTTGAGATAATACTGGGGGATAGAGCGGGTAGCATTTATTCTTGCTAGCATCTGTGCTTTCTGTGTAATTAAGCAAGAGACATAATTCTTTTCAGCAGGTGAATCTCCTATTCCATCAGTTTCCTCAGGATCATCTTCACCCCTTTCAGCTGCTTCTGCACCTTCTAACCTGGGCCAGCCTAAAGTGGGCAACACCAACCAGGATCGCAAGGTTCCCCCTCCCATCGGGACTGAAAGGCTCGCCAGGATCCGGCAGGGAGGAGCTGTCACTCCTACACCCTTGGGAACCAACTTCACAGCTCCCGTGGGTCACAGTGGTATTTGGTCCTTTGGAGTTAACAGTGTATCTGGTAGGTCTCTTGTACGGCCTGGAGTTGTTTAAAGAAACTTAGAGGGTCTTTTGCAAGTCCTACACTTGAAACCTGGGAAGTTGTGGCTATGTCTCAGGGCAGGTTGGATGGAGCTTTGAGCAACCTGGTCTAGTGGGAGGTGTCCCTGCCCATGGCAGAGGGATGGGACTAGGTGGTCTTTTAAGGTCCCTTCCAACCCAAACTAGTCTGGGTTTCCATGAGAAGAAAGCTGGGAAGAGGGATGAAGATCCACAGTCTGTAATCAGCTTTGGTGTGTTACATCCTGAGGGGAAGCCTGGTGTCAGTGGGAGAGTGCTGTGTCAATGTGCTTTTGTCTCCCAGTGGTGGTGGTTTACAGCCAGCCTAGGTTATCTGCCAGCATACACTTGTAAACCTTGAGAACACCTCTGAAATGTCACATTGAGTCTGTTGAATGATACAGAATTTAAAAAGTAAACAACTTTTATCTGTTAAAGGGGGTTGTGTCCTAGTCTGACCCTTGGCTAAAAGGCCAGCTGTCTCCATTCAAGTAGTTTCTACACAGGTTTCCATTAACATTTAAAAATGTGATTTGTGGTGCAGCTGGTGCATCCAGAAATACATAGCTGTGTATGCTGATTTCCTCATGACTCTTGAGTATGGGGTAACTTCTGTTCCAGGCAGTCCTCCTTTCAAAAGAATGACTTCGAAAGTTTTGCATTCAGTTCCCTGATAGTTTATGGCTTTTGGGGAAGGGAGAAGCTGCAGCATTTGAGATGTGAAGTGTTTCTACTGGTGTCTTTAAAGACAAATGTTTAATAGTCCTATATTTTTCAGTGAATGCTTCCCTAATTTGATTAACTTAAGTGTCTTGGCATTAGCTGTGGTTTTTCAAAAAAAAGTGTGTATGTGCCCACAGACAATACTTGGAGGTTTATTGAATCTTAGTTGTTTGCAGTTAGTAACTTGTAGTTACTAGCTCTGTCACCATTACCTCCACACTTGTCTGAAGGATCAAGATAAAGGTACCTGCAGATGACATGTGGCTGAACTTCCCTGGCCTCACCAGTCTCTGTTCTTCCCCTTTTTTTGCCTCTTTCATAAGTGGAACTTTTTTCTGTGTTCCTTTGGTATATGAGAGGATGGGGAAACTGGAGGAAAAGGAATGTGTACATGTACCCAGCCTTATATAGTGCTTCCTGCTGCAGCTTCCCTGGGAGAGGCTTTGATGCTGCACGGAAGACTTGTGTCCTTGCATGGTCTGTGATGGGTTTTCAGCCTAAAACTGTCTTTGCCCAGAGCAGAGCCCTAAGATACCTCTGTGGCTGTGAGATTTTGGGAGCCTTTGGATGTATGTAGGTGTGTGCAGCTGCTGAATTCTACTCCAGGATATTTTCAATAAATTGTAACCAGCCATTTTCAATCTCCTTGTTTCCAGAAGGCTTGTCAGGTTGGTCTCAGCCTGTCATGGGAAATCATCCAATGCATCAGCAGCTCTCAGACCCAGGCACTTTTTCTCAGCATCAGCCAATGGAGAGAGATGATTCTGGAATAGTGGCTCCCTCAAATATTTTCCATCAACCTATGCCAAATAGTTTTGTGGATTTTTCTAAAGTAAGTCAAAGAGGGTTTAGTCTACAAAAGGGCTTTCTAAATTGTATCTCCTGTTCTGCTTCTTTATGCTGTATGTGTGCATGTCTTCTACCATTGCTTGCTGCACCTAGACCCCAGCTTCCTTTCATCCCAGTGCTGACTGGGAAAGGTGCCCAAGCCTGGTGGCTTGTCATTAAAAGAAAACCAGAATTTACAGATTGCAGATGTTCTTTCATCAAGAAGCTGAATGCCTCAGTCTCTCTCCAGTGTTTCCTTTGTCTCAGTTGCTCAGGAAGGTTTCACAAGGTTTGCACAGCTCTTGAGGCTGATCAAAGATTTGTTTAATGCTTTCAGGATTGCAATGTTTTCATCTCATTCAATCAAACTTCATTTCAGTGCTTTCAGATTTCATGCCTATGATTATCCCATGCCTTTCTTAAGGGGAGGGGGCAGGATGAGGGGACCACTTGTCTGTGCCTTGTATGTCAATGCTGCCAAATACCTTTAAGCAGATAGATGCAGCCAACCATACTCAGGTCAGCCACCTCCAGAGGAGTGTCCAGGGTGATGTGCACAGCAGCAGACCTGCTTACAGCATGTTTCAGAAGTAGCTGTATCATGTGCTTTTGGGATCTCCTAAATTTCAGAGCAGCAGTCATTCAGACATGGCAAAGAAATCTCTGATTTCAAAAAGCTACTCAGAAACTTGCTCTTTTTGAACTGGAACACCATTTTAGATGGCCCTTAGTAATTTACAGAAAATCTTCTAGTTGGAATCTTGAAGGCTCAAGCTGTACACAGCCCCTGGCTGCAGTCCTGCCTGCACTGGGGTTATCACATGCTGCAGAGGTGAGCAGAGGGAACACTGACATCACGTTTACAACTGCAGTGTCTGGCTTCATGGAGGTCATCTGAAAGTGCTTTGCAGAGATTGCTGCTGGCGAGATGGGTAAAAAAAATGGGTAAACTGACTTGAATCTCCAATTCTGAAAAGTCACTGTGCTCCATACTCTGCCAGTCTCTGCGGGGGTGCCCTGTTTCCTTACAGTGCTGAAATACTTGGCAGCAGGGGAACATTACACAGAGGTGTGAGCTGCCTCTGTCACCTTGACAGATGTGGTGCTACAGTCATCCTTCACAACCACAGCCTTCTTCACCAGTGATGCTTTTTCTCACTCCCTCAGGGTCTCCCAATTTCCATGTATGGTGGCACCCTTATACCCTCGCACCCCCAGCTCGCGGATGGCCCAGGAGGCCCCCTCTTCAATGGGCTCCATACTCCAGATCCTGCCTGGAATCCCATGATCAAAGTGGTCCAGAACTCAACAGAATGTACTGATGCTCAGCAGGTAGTGTGGCTGCCTTTTTTCCACCTTTGCTTACTTAGATTTTTTTGCTGTACTGTGCTTTGGTTTGGTTTTCTTCATTTTTGGATAGGTGGCACATTTTTCACTTCTTTGATAGAACTGAGATTGTTTGCATGACTTTTCCCCCATAGTGTGTGTGTGTGTGTGTGTGTTTATAAAAATACATGGTGCTATCCAGACTAAGCCTTCCAGGTAAGGTAACTAGCTTTTCAAGACTGTTTAGCCAGGTAATCAACTTTGTTATAAATGAGAGGGTTAATATCCATACTCAGCATCTTGCAGGTTGTCAGTCAGACCTTGGCCAGAGCTGAAGAGGGCTCCCAGCCTTTGGACAGTCTGGTTTGATTTCTAGAGGCAAGCCTTAAGCTTACCCTCTAGTGGTTAAATGCTCTGTTAAAGGAACTTTTATTTGTTTTCATAATAGCCTTGTCTTTTTATTTCTTGCTGTAGATTTGGCCTGGCACCTGGGCACCTCACATTGGAAACATGCATCTCAAGTACGTCAACTGATTTAAGGGGGTCTATCCTTTTTTAGCCTTGTTTGGGAATCTTTGTGGTCCTGAAGAACCTTGGGGATTTTTTTAAATGTGCCTAACTAAACGAATTTTCTGTGGGCTGGAACAATGGAAACTTGATTGCCCGTTGTATAAGAACAAATTGATTTAGCTATACAAACTGATTCTGTTCACCAGTTAGTTTAGCCATTTGGAACTTAAAAATCAGACTAAACTCTTGCTTTTGGCTAAACAGTACTGAACGCTCCTTGTATGCAGCAGAGAACTAGAGCTGATTACATGATTTCAACCTTTTAGGGTGGTAATTACATGTATAATTGTTTACATACTTAAAAGGAAAAGCTGAGTAAATTTCATGTCATATAGTGGCTCTCCTTTATGTAGCCTGTATTAATGTGAAATATTTACCTAAACATTCAATAAAAGGCGAACAGTATTTATAGGTTGTGTGTGAGAATTTTGAAAGAGGCTGTATCTTGGCATCAGCAGCTGCTTCTGTGCCCTGTGATCACATTATTATGTGTTCAGTGTCACATAATTAGCATGTGGATGCAGTCAGGGTTTGGGGAAGGGTTTTGATCCACAGGTGATTGCAGTATAAGCTCTCCTGAGTCCCTCCCCCTGCCAGTTGTTAGCCTTTTATTTTTTTTGTGTGTGTGAATATACCTGTGCATTATTTTTTCCTTCTGGGTTAGTTCTGCTGCTTCTAGCTTTCTGTTTCTCTGGGTGGGATGCCTGAGAGATCAGAGAATGTTCAGGGGCTGGAAGTAAGGGCTGGGTTAACAACATGGCAGTTGATGGCATCTTAATTTGCAGAAGGCAATCAGGCATCTTGCAGGTAAATACAGGGTTTCTTCACCTGACTCGCTGTGACCAGGTGCCTAGAAGGAGATCTTAGGAAAGCAGTGACCACATCCCAGTAGAGAAAAATTTAATATATTCAGTGTTAAGCTTCTTGTAACCTTTTAAATCTGGTAAGAGCTCCTCAAGTCCTTCCTGTGAGGGAGAAGGGGATTTTTTTCATGCTGCTTAAGGTGAATGTCCATTCTCTACCCTGGTGAAGAAGTTCTTGGTCCATTTCTTAAGCAGGTAACTACAGTGCATGTAGTGTCCAATCTAATGGACCACTTCTGGTGGTTTCTCAGACCAGATGCAGGCTTCCTCCACTTACTCCAGATACATCCTTACATGCAGCAGCAGAGTTTCCCCAGGAAAAGCAGGAGGAAGGGGTGCTGAAAACCCAAAGTGAACAAGCAGTATGCAAGTATTGCAGGCAAAATAAACCTCAGAAATGGTACTGGATGATATATTCAGGTATTTTTCCTAGTATTTGAGGAGGAAATGCAAAAATCATTGGACTGTTGCTGATAGACCCAACGCCAACAGAGAAAACACTCGTGTCATCAGTAATTGTGTTGAAAACATGGGATTGTAAGGCAATAGTGTTTGTGCTTGGGGTGAGTCCAAGGGGGAGGGACCTAAGGCCCCACCCACAGAGGCTCCATGGCCACAGCAGGCACCACCAGCTCCTCCTGCCCCATCCCGGGGGCCCAACATCCCCCCATGCCAGAGGGCTACAGCTCTACGCCAGGTGGCACCATCTACTCCACCACACCAGGGGGTAAGAACCAGCAATGGGACAGGGTTGTCCCTTGAACAGAACGGTGGCCTCAGCTGCCCCATCCCTGCCTGATGGAAGCAGCTCCATCCTTCTGGGGCTCTCCAGTTTGCAGCTTGGTTCTTGGGGACACGGGCAGCTGCTCTGGGCAACAGATCCAGGCAGGCCCACAGTAGGGTAGCTGTGCTGGCAGCCCAGAGGTGGAGGGGAACAGGGACCCCCAAACCTTTGTAGGAAGATCCTGATAGAAGTTAGGGCCACTGCTGTCCTGTGGTGCCAGGGGGGAGGAGACAGAGGTTGGGGTGTGGGCTCTGCAGTGCTGCTGGGGGGGAGCTGAGTGCAGCACTTGCCTCAGGGGGATGGGTCATGCCTGGGCACTGCTGGCTGGACCTGAGGGAGGCTCAGGACAAAGTCTGCTCCCACCAGTCCTGAGGAAAGGTACTGGGTGGCACAGCTCCCTCCAGAGTGTCCCAAGGCTGCCCTTTTGTCCCCCTTCTGACTCCCCGCAGAGCCCCTGGTTTGGCTGTTGAGTAGATCCTTTCTTTGCTGTCTGTGCTCAGGGCAGTGTGTGTGTTCTGTCCTGAGCTGGGTACGTTTCAGTTGAGCTGCAGGCTCCATTGTGTGCCCTGATAAGCTTATCTGGGGCTGGGAGCTGGGTGCTGGCGCAGGGTGTGTGATGTGGTTGGGGTGCCAGAAAGGGCCCAGCCTGGCCAGGTGCTCTGGGCCCAGCACTGCTGGGCTGTGGGGCAGCTGGGCAGGGGGACAGGCCTGGGCTGGGGCAGGGCAGAAATGTCTGGTGCAGCCTTGGAGGTTGGTTGCTGGGGTGCAGGGGGGGACAGAACTTGGCCCTGGGTGGACACTGGGCTGACCTACCAGAGGTGTCCCTGGAACCTCTGGCACCTTGTCCTGCAAGGCACAGCAGGGTGGCCCACTGGCTGAGCTGATGGGGATGGGTCCCCAGGTACAGCTCACCATGGTGCCAACAGAGGGGTCACCCAGCCTTGAGTGTTAAGATAGCTGCAGGGAGCACCCCTGTGCCAGCCACCTCTGGGCAGGGTGTGCTGGAGACCTGCCCAGCCACTGGGCTCAGGCTGTGCCCAGGGCTGGCCCTGCCTTCCAGGCAGCACCCAGGGGCACCCGTGTGGAGGACAGAGCCTCCATGCTGTGCCCTGGCAGAGCTCCAGGAGCCTCAGAGGGAGAGGAACAGCATGGGGAAGAGCTGCTGGGCAGGGTAGGTGTCAGTCTGCCACGTGGGAAGCCCCACGGGGGCTCCAGAGCCAGGTGTGTTGCTGAGCCTGTCCAAGCACTGGGTCTCCCCCCCTGCTCCAGGCCCTGGCAGTGGTGCTTGGAGGAGGGGGCAGGCAGGCAGTGCCTGACAGCTCCCTGCTTTTGCCAGGTACCCGCATCATCTACGACCGCAAGTTCCTGCTGGAGTGCAAGAATTCGCCCGTGGCCAGGACCCCTCCCTGCTGCCTGCCCCAGATCCCCGGTGTCACATCCCTGGCCCAGTCCAGCCTCGTCAAGCTGGAGGAGCTCAAGGAGCAGAATGAGAGTGAAGAAGCCATGCCAGGTGAGCAGCCCAGGCACGCAGCCCTTGGCACCTGACTGCCCAGAAGGGCGAGGGGAGATTCCTGCTCGGCCCCAGTTCCAGCTTCGTTTGCCTGCACACTTCTCCAAAGGCAGGTCCCCTCCTAACCTTGGCCCTGTGTCCCTCCATACCCTTGCAGATCAAGACCAGTTTGAGATGGACATCTGAGTTTCCAGGTCCCCGTCTCCAGGCCATGACTGGGCCTGTTCCTGGGCCTCGTGGAGGTGCTGGCATCATGACCAGCTGGCTGCAGCCCTCTCTGATGCTGGGGATGGATGTGTGACACCTCAGGCTCTAGCACAACTGGCTGGTGCAATTGCCTAGGAGCTCATGCTTGATCAATAAACACCATGAAACCTGAGCTGACCTGGTGCATCTCTGTGTTGGGGCTAACCTGGGGAGTGAAAAGGAGCTGAGCACCACCAGGAGCCCTTTGGGAGTACTGAGGATCGTTTCCTCTTGCACTGAGACCCTGCAGGATGGGGGTGGTGAATGCCAGGGCCTCAGCATCTGCTCCCACGCTCCGAGGGCCACAGTGCAGCCTGTCCCAGCTGTGGTGGGGACAGCTGTGAGGTCTTCCTGCAGGGGTGGTGGGGAGCAGCACAGTGCTGTCTACTTGATGTCCAGGGTAAATATCTACACCCTGGGCTTACGTGGCCTGATTGTCATCACTAGCACTATGATGACAATCTCACACTCTCCTCCTATGAGGAGAGGCTGAGGGAGCTGGGGGTGTTGAGGCTGGAGAAGAGGAGGCTCAGGGGAGACCTCATCACTCTCTCCAACTCCCTGAAAGGAGGTTGGAGCCAGGGGGGGGTTGGGCTCTTTTCCCAGGCAACTCTCAGCAAGACAAGAGGGCACAAGAGGTCTCAAGTTGTGCCAGGGGAGGTTTAGGTTGGACATTAGAAAGAATTTCTTTCTGGAGAGGGTGATCAGGCATTGGAATGGGCTGCCCAGGGAAGGGGTGGATTCTCCATCCCTGGAGATATTTCAAAAGAGCCTGGATGTGGCACTCAGTGCCATGGGCTGGGAACTGCAGCGGGAGTGGATCAAGGGTTGGACTTGATGATCTCTGAGGTCCCTTCCAACCCAGCCAGTTCTATGATTCTATGTTTCTCTGTCCCCAGCCACCCAGGTCTCTTGGGTCTGAGCTGTGCCAAGATGGGCAGGAGCCCAGATGGAAGAATAGGCTGTAGCTGCAACCCAAACCCTGGCCATGCCAGGCAGGCCTGGTCTAGCTGCAGGCCAGCTTCCCCAGCCAGCCCAGAACTCAAGCAGCCATGTGTCTGCTGCTGGGGTTCACCCCACAGTCAGTGAAAGGCAAGGCTGGGGGTAGCAGGCATTGCCAACCAGTACAGCACATGCAATGCTGCTCAGCCCCACTGGGTGAGGCTGGGGTGCTGCACTTTCCCTTCATCTCTTGTGGGCTGGGAACACCCTGCCCAGGCAAGAGCCTCTTGGTCAAGCCTGAAACCAGCTGCCTCCTGCTGCTTCAGAGAACCAGAACCCACCTGCTGCCAGAACCCCAGGGCAGGCTATGGCCAGGGGCAGGTTAGTGCTGTTTATTAAACATCATGTAGTGAATCGCCACTAAAATGTTACAGTGATTAAAATCTCATTTTCCTGGGCGAGGACTGGGAGGCAGAGGGGGTTCCCTTCTGCTGGTGGCCCTGGGTAAGGTGCTCACAGTCTGCAGCCCTGCCCCTAACATCAGGAATCCTTCTGGCCGTCCTGGGGCTCAGCGCTGCCATCTTCTGTCTCCGCAGGCAGCTCCGCAGCAGGCAGGCTCCTGGTCTCAGCAATCAGACGCTTGACACCCACCAGCCACTGGCTCACCTCGTTCACATGATCCACCATGAGAGAGCGGTGGATCTCATCAGCTGCATCCCAGTGCTGCTGCTGAAGCTCTGCCAAGAAAGGGGAAGCTGTCAGGGGCATGGGGTCAGCCTTCCCGGGAAGCTGTCAGAGCCATGGGGTCAGCCTTCCCAGAGGTGCCCCCTGCCCTGGGCCCTGGTGCTTGCCCCTCACCTTGCACCAGGAGGCTCATCCCCTTTCTCACCGGGGCTGACAGCTTTCCCTGAGCCCATGCATCCTCCAGCACAGTCAGCCGCCGCCCGATGTCATCACACACTTGTTTCTGGAAGCAGAGAGGAGCTGGAGGGGGGACCCGTGTCCCACCAGCTCCGAGGAACCCCCGGGGCAGCCCCCGCCTGTCCACGGTGCGTGGGGCAGGGCTGAGGGAGGGGGGTCCGGGGCCTCACCGACACCGAGGGGCGGCAGGAGTCGAGGGCTTCTCTGAGCGGGCCGAGGACGGCGTGGGCAGGCAGGCTGCACTCCTCCGGGCAGGCTGCAGCGCTCGGCCCCCTGCTCTCTGCCCGCGGGGCAGGGCTGATGGACCCCAAGGGGGGTGGTCCCAGCGCCCGGGGAGGAGGCGCTGGGCTGGAAGCGGAGGCAGAAGGGGCAACGGCCGGGTCTGGAGGAGCACCTGCAGGGAAGAGGCAGCACACAGAGCCCCGTCAGCACAGCACAGCCCGCAGCCGGGAGCTGAAAACTCATCGCCCTCATCGAACCGGCCCAGTAGGAAGCGGGGGTCCCCAGCCCCCTGCCCGTGCTGCCCCAGGGCTGGCACTGCCCGGCATCAGCACCTCAGAGCCAGGAGCAGGGACAGGTGCCACCAGCACCGCTCCTCCACCGCCAAGGAGCAGAAGGAACCAGGCCCCACACCGAGCCAGGCGTGGAATTCCCACCGCATCCAAGCGGACAGAAGGACCAGGACAGGGAATGGAATGGGAGAGGCCCCTGCGGAGCCTCAGGCCTGGGGACAGCGCTGGAGCCCGGCTCCGCGGGAGCAACCCCGGCTGGGCGGGTGGAATCCGGGTGGGTGAACCGGGGGCTTCGCGGGTGCTGACCTGGGGGGGCCCCCGTGGGCGGCGGGGGGGCTCGGCGGGTGAGCGGGATTCGCTTGGGATCCCCGGCCTGCGCCTGCAGCCCGTAGGAAAACTGGGGAGGGTCGTTCCAGCCACGCTCCTGGTTCCCTGCGGCAGCAAAGGGCACAATGAGAACCGGGGAGAACCACGGGCACCCGCCCCTGCCCGAGGATGGCCGCCTCCTCCCCACACACGGTCTGTCCGGGACTCCCCACACCGGACACGACCCCCCTGAGCCTCCCAAGCCTCCCCCCACCGGGACAGGGACCCGGGCCCGCCCCCTCCCCACCCGGTTACGGCTTCCCCGGGGTGTCCCACACCGAGCCCCCACCCCACCATGATCCGCTCTCCCGGGGCTCCCCCCAGGAGCCTCATCCAAGGTCCCCCCGCACCGGAAGCTCCCACGGCGCCCCCTCACCCGGCTTCACGTAGAGCTCCGCCATCCCGCCACGTCACGCCGGGCCCGGCCCCTTCCGCCCGTGGGGGACGGGACGCGGCGGGGGGGGCGGGGGAGCCCCGGGTCCCGCCCCGCCGGGGGACGGGACGGGGGGCGGGGGGCGGGGCGGGGGCCTCTGGCTTGTGGCCCCCGCCCCGTCCCCCGTCCCGGGCTGCTATGGAGTGTGGAGGAGAGCCCGCCGGAGCCGGAAGGTCTCCAGGAAGGAGAAGAGGCCCCGCTTGCGGGCTCCAGCCCCCGCTGCTCCGCCGCTGCCCACGCTCGCCTTCGCCCCCCCGACGGCAGCATCCCCCGAGGCGGCCGCCCCGGCCCGGCCCCGGCCCGGCGATGCCTTTGCCTTAGCCCCCGGTGCAGCGGCCACCAGGCACTTCTGGTACTGCACCTGTGGGGACAGAGCGTGGCCGTGGGGTAGCACCGCCTCTGGGGTCAGACACAGCCTGGCACGGCCGTGGGGTGCGACATGACACCGTGTGGCCGTGGGGGTGAATCGCAACGTGGAACGGCCACGGGGTAGGGACACGACACAGCAAGGCCGTGGGGCTGGGCACAGCATGGCATTTCCACGGTGTCAGATGCAAGGCGGGGTGCTCGGGGGGTCACGTACAACAGGAAGGGGTCGTGGGGTGACACGCGACACGGCATCACCGTGGGGGTCAGACACAGTGAGGTGGGCACAACACACAACCCAGCACAGCACGCCCGGGGGTCGGACACGGTACCGTGGGATCAACTCCCTCCAGCCCCCGCCGCCATCCCCAGGGCCAGGTGTCCTACCCAGGCCCCTCTCCCGTCCCCAGCCCTCGCCTTCTGTGGGGAAGCTGGGGGACACCAGGAGGAGCCCAGCTCCCGCTCACCATGCAGGCTGCCTGCACCGCTTCCGAGATGGTGCCGGCGTCTGGCTCGCACCAGAAGGCGGTGCACTGGAAGTGCCGGCCCGTGTCCACGATGAGGGCGAAAGTGTGGGCATCCCGGCCCACCCCCAGGAACGTCACGTACCGCACCTGGCACTCCCAAATGTGTGCCACCTCCTCGTCATCCTGCGGGGACCCCACGGGCCCATCCATCCCCGGCCACCCTGCCACCCCAACCAGTTCCCCCCTGCTGGCAAACCCAGGTCCCCACGGCGGGTGCCTGTTCCAGCTCAGTGAGAGCAGGGGACTCTGTCCCCCCTCCCCCCATTCCTCTCCCCACCTGCGCAGGCTGCACCCTCATGGCCGTGTCAGAGACACGGATAAGGGAGGGCATCCAGTGCTCCCGCCCAGGGCCCTGCGTCAGCTTCTCGATGGCCTCATTCAGCACATCCATCCCTGGGGAGCAGAAGATCCCATCCCATCAACCCCTGCCCCCCAGGCAGGGACCACCTGGCGGCTGCCGGGCCACTCGGTGTTGGTGGGCTCTCAGGTGGCCCTGTGTGGCCAGCACTTACCCATGGCCCTGGGCACGGGCAGGCTGCCAATGTACAGCGCCTCGTATGTCTGCATGGACTGCCTCACTGCTTCCAAAACATCCACTGCCAGGGAAGGAGAGGTGGGAGTGGTCTCCATGTCCCCCCCTTGTCCCCAGAGACCCCGGGGTCACAGCCAGGCAGGCCAAAGGGCTCTGGCTACTGACTGGGCAGGGGGAGCAGCCCGTAGGAATGTGGGGACAGTACCTTGCAGTGGCAGGTCCTCGCTGGGGATGGGCTCCAGCACAGTGTCCCGTGACGTCCTGCTGCTCGCTATGGCTCGCTCAGCCATGATCTGTAAGAGACAGGCAGCCCTGTGCCTCCCCTCGCCCCCCAGGCCCCCGCCCCATGCCCACACTGCCCAGAACCCCTGCGTCCCACCTTGGAGCACATCTCGTGCAGGGCCTTGGCGATGCCCTTGGCGGGCACATTGCAGTGGAAGACGTGACACTTGAGGACGCAGGTGTCCTTGTCACTGGCCACAAAGGCGAAGTCTCTGTAAGGCCAGGAAGAGCCCGATGTGAGGTGGCAGGAGCAGCCCCCGTTCCCCAGGCTGCCCACCAGCCCCTCGCTCCCTTACCTGTCCCTGCAGCCACGGTGGCAGTAAGGGAGGGAGGAGGGGGGACATGTTAACTGCTGGAGTGCTTTCTCCCCACAGCAGGCAGAGCCAGCCCCCAGCCCCAGGCTCTGCCCCAGCCCCGGCACCTGCCATGGTTGCAGCCAACACCCCAGACACGGATGTTGAGAATGGGCTGGTGGTGGATGAGGCTGCGGTCAAGGGGATCCACCAGGCTCATGGTGTCCTTCTTCAGGATCATCACCAGGTCCTGGCCCTGCAGAGAGTCAGCAGCTCCCTCAGCCTCGCAGATGTCCTGGGTACCCTCAGCACCCAATCTACATGTAAGGACACCCCTGTCCCTGCAGCTGGCTCAGACCCAAGTGTGGGGACAGTCCTGTCACACCCAACAGCCCTCCCCAGGTACCATTACTGTCTGTGGGTCCAGGCACACCTGGCACAGCCCCCAAAGGACAGGCCTCTGGGACTCACCTGCCTCACACTGCGGAACACCACACGGATGGGCTGTGTGGAGAGACTGGACCCTGCCACTGGCACTGCCTCCCACCCCAAGCATGCTACCCCTTGGTGGGGACAGCCAGCATCAGCAGTGGCCCCAGGGTGGGAGCGTGTCTGGCAGCACTGTCCCAGGCTCTCACCTCACCCCAGTTCTCCACAGAGCCCTGGCCCTTGCTGTTGGAGAGCTGCTGGATGCAGTTGTTGACAGCGATGCTGCTCTTGCCAGGTGCCAGGTCCTCCTCGGGGATCTCCACCCAGCCCAGTGAGCGCACAGCAAAGCACTGAGAAGACACACGTGGGGTTTCAGCACCTGGCCAGGACCACCATTCCCACCCCACACCCCTCACCGTGCTCAGCCCCAGCCCACCCATGCTGGAGCTGCCACGGAGCCCCTGGGTGCAGTACCTTGGATCCAGGCTCTCCACTCTGCTGGAAGTCCTCTCCGTGCCAGGGCAGCGAGGTCCTGCAGCAGGAAGGGGCAGGTGAGGGGACAGTTCCCACTCGTCAGCATGGACCTGGGGCACTCAGAGAAGTGCCAGGATGCTCTGGCACTGGCAGACCCCCATGCCACCAGCTGGGAAGCGTCCCATCGGGATGACCAGGACTGGGGTCCTGCTGACTCCAGTGTGTGAGGCTGCTTTGGTGATGGGGGGCATTTGGGTCAACAGTGCCCCAGAAGCCAGCAGAGCACAGGGGCAGCCCTACCTCCGAGACAGTGAAGCCATGGGGCTGGGAATGGGCCTGTCTTTTCCCGAGTGCTTCACCGTGGTGGCCTGGAAGTCCTGAGAGAAAGAGGAGAGAGGTAAGGGCAGCAAGAGAGGCTATCAGGAAGTACCAGGCAGCAGCTCTCCCTCCCAGGACAGCAGTGCCTCAGCTTGTGGCATCTCATGTAGCCAGGATGAGGCCAACATGGGACCTGCTTGGAGCCTTTCAGGGGGCTTAAGCCTGGACAGGAATGAGCTGAGCAGGACTTTGGGGTGACAGAGCCAGGCCTGCTCCAAGGGGAGTCCAGACCAGGCTTCTGAAAGGGAGTGGGAACCAACACCAGCCCTCAGCCCCCTCGCCCCCTACCATTCCTTGGAGTGCCTCCTCTCCATCAGCCTCCAGGTACCCTCCTGGGCTGGTGGTGCACGTGGGGTGCTGCCACTGAGTCGTGCCCGTTGGCACGTGCCAGTAGTAGGTGCCCAGAGAGTCATGGATTTTCCTCCAGCCCGGGGGGAGGTCAGGGTCTGTCTCCAGGCTCTGGTCACTCCAGAGGTTGTCTGTGCAGAGGGAGAGTGTGAGGCAAGAGGCAGGGGGGTCCCCCAGCTGCACTGCACCCTGAGAACAAAGCAGCTCCATCCAGCAGGGAAAGGGTCCTGCAGTGGCCTCTGGAGACCCGCACGGGTGCGCAGGCTCGGCGTGAGGCCAGAGAGGCTGCGTTGGTGGCAAACCCAGGGCACTGCAAGTGATCGGCCCCGGCAGCGGCCCCTGACTGGCGCCTGGAGGGATGGGGTGACCCCGGCAGGGACACGGAGTGCGGGCAGCCAGAGCCTGCTGGGAAAGGAGCCTTGCGGGGTGGGGCTGCCAGCACAGAGCTCCCGCTGCCAGAATGCGGTCCCCAGCCCTCTGCCAACACCCCGGAGTGCCCAGGAGCAGCTCAGTCCCAGGCTGGCCGGGGAAGGAGGACTGGGGACTGACTTCTGGTGCCTGCAGGAGGGAAGCACCCTTGGAGGACTGCAGCTCCCTTCCTCCCCGCGGGCCACGATCCGGACAGCCCCCGGGAACGCAGCCCCACATGCACAGGGCTCGGGGCACCCCGGTGGGTGCTGCCCCCTAAGGATGATCCCGGGGAGGGGGCCGGCGGTCCGGGCCGTAACCTCGGGCCGCAGCGGGGCCCCTGCAGCACCGCGGACAGCGCCGAGACCGCCGCTCCCTCCCTCCCGCCGACCCGGCCCGGAACGCGCCCTCGGACCCAGCCCCACTCCTCTTCCCCGGGTTCGGCCTCGGCCCGGAACTCGCCTCTGGACCCAGCTCCCGGCCCGGCCTCGGCCCGGAACCCGCCCCCGGACCCAGTTCTCGGGGACCCAGCCCGGGGCCAGGCCTCGCCTTCCCCCCCCCGGCTCCGGCCCCGTTCCCGGCCCCCGCCCTGCCCGGTCTGGTCCGCGGCCCCGCAGCGCTGCCCCGCTCGCTGTCCCTGCTGACCGTCGCAGTTGACGAGGACGATGGCCAGCATGTAGTCCTTGCCCAGCATGGCCCCGGCGCGGCCACCCCGGCCCGGACCCAGTGACGGCTGCGGAGGGAGGGGCGGGGCCCGGCCGGGGCGGAGCGGGACCGGGGGGAGGTACCGGGGAGTGGGGGGTGCGGAGAGGCCTTAGGGCACCGGGGGGTCTGGGGCTGGGGCGGGAGGAGAAGGGAAGGCTGGGTGGCCGGAGGGGTGATGGTGTCCTTCGGTTTGTCAGGGGAGCAAATGGGGCATTGGGGGGCAGGACAGGAGGTTTCTGACTGCGGTACCGGGTTCGTGCCAGCCCCTTGTGCCCTTCTATCCCTTCCCTTCCCCTTCACGCACCCTTAGCCTGCCTCCCATCCCCTCCCTTCCGCCACAGATCACCCTTACTCCTCTCCATCCACGCCTATTCCGTGCTCGTTCACTTCCATGCGTGCTCAGGTCCTCCCATTTCCTTCCGCCTGCGGTCCTGCCTCTTTTCCTCAGCACGGAATGTGCACGCCGGTCACCTTCCACCTCACCGGAGCCTGGGAGCTTTGCATCTCCCGTGTGAGGCTTCTGCACCGTGTTACATCCCACAGCGTGGGCATGGGCAGAGTTTCCCAGAGATGGGGGTCGACCCAGAGAGATGCAGCCTGGCCCCCCTTGCTTTCCAAGCCCCTTCAGAGAGGAGCCTTGGTGTGGCTAGATCCATTCCTTCTCAATTAATCTCTTTTAACAACCCATTTTGGAGATTAAGTTCAGGAATTCTCTGCTCGGTACTCTAAGACTAGGATTAGTACCCAGGAGGTTTGTACAAAACAGAACTTTACTTCAAGTGAGGAAGGTTGTACTCAGCCCTGGTGAGGCCACAGCTTGAGTCCTGTGTCCAGTTCTGGGCCCCTCAGCTCAGGAAGGAAACTGAGGTGCTGGAGCAGGTCCAGAGAAGAGCAAGGAGGCTGTGAAGGGATCCAGCACAAGTCCTGTGAGGAAGGGCTGAGGGAGCTGGGGGTGTTGAGGCTGGAGAAGAGGAGGCTCAGGGGAGACCTCATCACTCTCTCCAACTCCCTGAAAGGAGGTTGGAGCCAGGGGGGGGTTGGGCTCTTTTCCCAGGCAACTCTCAGCAAGACAAGAGGGTACAAGAGGTCTCAAGTTGTGCCAGGGGAGGTTTAGGTTGGACATTAGAAAGAATTTCTTTCTGGAGAGGGTGATCAGCCATTGGAATGGGCTGCCCAGGGAAGGGGTGGATTCTCCATCCCTGGAGATATTTCAAAAGAGCCTGGATGTGGCACTCAGTGCCATGGGCTGGGAACCACGGGGGGAGTGGAGCAAGGGTTGGACTTGATGATCTCTGAGGTCCCTTCCAACCCAGCCCATTCTATGATTCTATGATTCTGTGGAGGTTATAATGTGTGTAAAAACCACACCACAATATTACTCTCAAATCAACAGATTACAACGAGCAGAATTAGAAATGATGGTGCTTTCAAAGCAATGGATTTCAACTTAGCAAAACTTGAGGAAATTGTCAAAACAACAGGTTACAAGTAACAAAACTTAACAATGCAACCGGTTGCAAAACTTTAAAAAGTTAGAATCTATGTTACCCTTATGTGCCCAGATGAGATTAGAAGCAGGGAGAGCGAGATAAAGAAAAAAGGGGAGCTAGAAAAGATATCACCACCCTTGGATCAAGACATGATCCTGTTAGGAAGCTGTGGTCCTTGGATGGCAGGCATTTTGAGTGTGCCTTTTTGATGCTATCTGGCTCCCACCTTTTTGGGGAGGCTTGGCATATTTTGCACAGACTCGGTGTTGAATTTTGGAGTGTTCTAGGAATTAGTCACTTGGGCCTCTCCAGATGGGATAACTGGGCACTATCCCTTATTTCTGTGTGTGCTCCCTCTCCAGTGTCCTCACAGGGGGCACACACCAGATGTCACTCTGCCTGCCCAGGGGACAGCTTGCCTGTCCCTGTCCCTTACCGAGTGAGGACAGTGTCCTGCCTATCCCAGTGGCCACCAAAGAGGGCTCCCCCTGCCAAGACAGGATCCAGTTTATCAGGATGACCACTGAGGGAGGGGATGCTCTTGGGAGACAAGAGTCCAGGAAGCCTCCACCTGACCACAGTGCCCATCCTGCCAGGGTGGCTTTTTTAAGACAATTATTCCTTTAGGGACTCTAAAACTGTGTCCCAGGTGGACCAGGCATGTACAGGACAGGCAAGAAGACCTTGGACAAGGTTTCCCCAGGTGCTTTTCTGCAGACCCAGGGATGGGCCGTGTCCTGGTTCCCACAGGTCACCAATCACAGCTACTGCTAAAGCAAAATCCATTCACCCATGGCTGGAAGTGCTGGGTTGCTGCCTCAGTTGTCTGTCATATCATAAATCCTGATTTTTTTTAATGCCTGTGTGTAACCCTACAATTGGGGTGTCCCTTTCAGAGGTCTGTGGTGTTACTTTAATGTCTGGGCTTTTTCTTGGCTGGAGAGTGTGAGGACAAGTGTGTTCCTCTGTCAAATAAACACAGTCCCACTGCTAAGCAAAGAAGGGGCAAGTGCTTAGCATTGGAAAAAAGAAATATTTTGGGATATCAGTGTAATGGAAAAAGAGGGCTGCTGTCTCTGAGGGGTCTGAACAAGTCTGTGAAGTGGGTTATTGCTTAGCTTTAGGTACTCCTTGGGAATATGGCAAATGAGGCCAAATGAGCAGGACCTGGGACTGCCAGGTTGCTGCAGCTGCCTCATCATCTTCCTCATTCTGATTATTTAAATTATCAACATTTTTATTCCTGGGTCCTGACTGAAAAGTGGTTGTGTTTTTTTGAGTTTTATAAGTAAGAAGTCTTAACCTAACATTTTCTTAAGCTGGATTTTAGTCTGCCTGATACTACTTGATGTTTTTGCATGCAGTAAGAAAAACCAAGGCATTTTATTCCCCAAAGCTGTTCACAAAAGCTGTTCCTTGGTTGCTTCTGTCCTGCATAACACATACAGGTCTGTTTACAAATTCATTAAGGGTTCTGGCTCTGTATTGCCAATTCCTTCACTTGTTATAAAATCCTTTAACTTCAGCTATTCTTAAGAGTTTATTTTGGTTTGTGGCTGCTGAAGTAAGGAGTTTAAATAAAGTGGCCAGCACCAACAGTTAATGCAGCATCTCTGAAACTGCCAGTGAGCCTAAATTAGGTTGTCAGAGCCAACATTCCTATCTAGTGAGCTTATTAAAATCTTAATAACTTTTAAAATTGGACTCTGAGTAACAAAACATTGTCACTCTGCATTAGATTTTTCAGTAGACAGGTCCATTAAACTACCTCTGGCCACCTTCCTCTTCTCTTTGTCAGAGACTGCCCAAAGAAGACTTTTTAGAAATCCAATGAGTGCCTGTAATACTGGAGCATCATAAATCAGCTGTTGGAGTACACTCAGCTCCTCCAAAGAAATTCTGCTGTCTTAGGAAAATAGTCTGCTTTTCTTTGGGTTGTCTTGCTGATGGTGTTTGGGTTTCTGTGCCTGAGAGGAAGGTAGTTAGCTTTAATGAGGCAAAGGAGGGGAAAACAGCTATAGTGCATGTTGGAGGAAAATTAGGGAGGAAATTGTAGATTACTCATAATAATCAACTGAAGTTTGAATGTTAGGGTTTGCAGGAAAACATCTGTCATCATTATTACTATGTATGAGACCAAATCCATTTGCAGAGAGGAGCAAGTCATTAGACAGAACTAGGACAAGTCAAAGCCTTTTTTTAAAAAAAACTCCTGGCAATTCTTTTCTTTCAAGAAGGGTGATTAGTGGCATTTTTAATATTATGGTTTTAGTGCTTTCTGAAAGCAAATTGAAAAAAAAAACAACAAGCAAGCATGGTCATATGTGACAACAGTGACTGAAATGAGCCCTTCTGCTCTAATATCCTGTGGTCTTTGCCTTGTGAATCACTCTGCAAAGTGGATTCTAGCAAATCATCCAGGGTTTGGTGGTTTTTTTTGCACAGCGATTAATACCTAAAGCAAATGCAAAAGGTGGGATAAGTATAGCAGAGGTAACACAGATGTCTGAGTCTTGATTGTAAGCAATGTCTTAGAATGCAATTGTCAGTTCCTCTGTGAGAAGAGAACCATGGAAATGTGACTTGGGAGTATAGGAGGCAGACAAAAATATGGCAAAATAAACATGCCTGGCCTCAAGTCATCATCAAAGACTATGAAGTATATATCAGTCTTAATGAGAATTACTGTTCTGCTCTGCTCAGTCAGTGTTACCAAACTCACTGAGCTATTTTCAGACAGTTTTTTGTTTGGGTTTTTTTTGTTTGTTTGTTTTTTTGGTGGCGGTGTTTTTTGTTTTTTGGTTTTTTTCCTCCTTTGTGCAAAAGTGTGACCTTGATTTGGGGTCTCTTGAGCAAACACAAGTTTTAGCTGTCTTCAGTCCAAGTGCCAACATTTAATTATCATTAAGGCCTATCTATCAAGCAATCTGCACAGGAGGATATTGATGATTTAGTACTTTTTGGTACTAAAAGAAAGCATTCTGTTAGAAACCTGAGTGTCAGAAGAAGTGATAAAGACACTTGTGGTTCCTGTAGAGTGTGGTAGCTTGGCTGGATTTTCTCTTCATATGGTTAAATATTCCCTCTGCAGTTTGGGTTTCATTCAACAAAGCTGATCTCTTTTCTGATCATTCTTCTTTTAAGAAGGCAGTTGGTACTTCAGTCTGCCATTCATCCACATCCCTTAGAATCATAGAATTAGCCGGGTTGGAAGGGACCTCAGAGATCATCAAGTCCAACCCTTGACCCACCGGTGCGGTTGCTAGACCATGGCACTGAGTGCCACATCCAGGCTCTTTTGAAATGTCTCCAGGGATGGAGAATCCACCACCTCACCGGGCAGCCCATTCCAATGGCTGAGCACCCTCTCCGTAAAGAAATTCTTTCTCATGTCCAACCTAAACCTCCCCTGGCACAACTTGAGACCTCTTGTGCCCTCTTGTCTTACTGAGAGTTGCCTGGGAAAAGAGCCCAACCCCCCCCTGGCTCCAACCTCCTTTCAGGGAGTTGGAGAGAGTGATGAGGTCTCCCCTGAGCCTCCTCTTCTCCAGCCTCAACACCCCCAGCTCCCTCAGCCTCTCCTCATAGGATCTGTGCTCCAGTCCCTTCACCAGCCCAGTTGCCTCTTTTGGACCTGCTCCAGCACCTCAGTCTCCTTCCTGAGCTGAGGGGCCCACAGCTGGACACAGGACTCAAGCTGTGGCCTCCCCAGGGCTGAGCACAGGGGCAGAATCCCTTCCCTGGACCTGCTGGCCACGCTGTTCCTGAGCCAGCCCAGGATGCCATTGGCCTTCTTGGCCACCTGGGCACACTGCTGCCTCCTCTTCAGCTTCTTGTCAATCCAGACTCCCAGCTCCCTTTCTGCCACTCTGTGCCCAGCCTGGAGCTCCCCATGGGGTTGTTGTGTTGAACCTCATCCCGTTGGGATCAGCCCAACTCTCCAGTCTGTCCAGGTCCCTCTGCAGAGCCCTCCTGCCTTCCAGCTGATCCACACTCCCCCCAGCTTAGTGTCATCTGTGAATTTACTGATGATGGACTCAATCCCCTAATCTAAATCATCTATAAAGATATTAAACAGAACTGGGCCCAACACTGATCCCTGGGGGACACCACGGCCGCCATTTTGATGCAGCCCCGTTCAGCACCACTCTCTGGGCCCGGCCCTCCAGCCAGTTCCTGACCCAGCACAGATGCCCCTGTCCAAGCTGCGGCCTGACAGCTTTTTCAGGAGAATCCTGTGGGAGATGGTGTCAAAGGCTTTGCTGAAGTCCAGGTAGAGCACATCCACAGCCTTCCCCTCATCCACCAGGCAGTCACCTGATGATAAAAGGAGCTCAGGTTGGTCAGACAGGACCTGCCCTTCCTAACCCCGTGCTGGCTGGGTCTGATCCCTTGCCCATCCTGCAGGTTCTGTGTGATTGCACCGAGGATGAGCTGCTCCATAACCCTGCCAGGCACTGAGGTCAGGCTGACAGGCCTGGAGTTTCCTGGGTCCTCCTTCCTTGTTCCCAGGATCAACAACCCTTGTTCCCAGGATCTACAGCTCCTCATGTTCAGTACATTCATATCACCACAGAATGGTTGGGGTTGGAAGGGACCTTAGAGATCATCCTGTAGAGATCATCCCCACCAGGGAGGTTGCTCAGGTCCTGCCCTTGAGCACTGGCAGGGAGGGAGCAGCTCAGATCCTCTGGGATGTGCCAGTGTCTGGGTGCCCTCATGCCCAGCTGATACTGGGAGGTCAAACTGGGAGGTGTGGGGTTTATTCTCAAGCCACTGCTCACAAGTGGCCATATCTAGAGATGAGTGCTACTGGAAAATGTTTTGAGGTCCCACTTCTCCCAGGCAGCTCAACTGGTCATGCATAGACAAAATGACTCCATAGTGACCTAACTGGATGCCAGGGCATTTTCCTCTTTATTTTTTCCCCTCATTGTTTATAATGACCAAAACAGAAGCAACTAAGGCACTTGTTAGGCAGCAAAGCCATGTGTTAGGCAGCACAGCCCCATCACTTCGTTACAAGTTCACATAATAACAACCAGTAGGAAGCTGGGTTTCCTAAACTGGGATCAGTTGTGCTTTGTATGAATGCACCACATGTAATCAGTTACCACAGGATTGATTAACACCGTGGTAATCAATAAGTAGAAGCCTAAAGCTCTTGCCAGGAGCAAACTTGGCTAAAGGGCTGGAGGTGATGGATGGAGGGAAGTGATGGAGTAGTGAGATTCAGCTCAGCAGCCACAATCTTCATTTCTGAGTTCAGAGGAAGCTGTTTGGTCTGGGACAGTAAAAAAAGGTAAGGTGGTGGTGGTGGTGGGGCATCAGATGTTGTTAGTTCAGGGAAACCTGAGTTTAAGTGTGAAAGAATGAAGTGAGGTATGAGAAATAAGTAATTTGTGTAATGCTTTGTTAAATACAGGCTGCAGGTATTACACAGGACTTAAAAAACCAAATCAAAACAAAACAAACAACCAAATACCCCCCAACAATATTTAAAAAAACCCAAAACTAACCAATATGAAAACAGCAACAAAAAGCTAACGAAAAAAACCCCACTAACAAATAAAACCAACAAAAAATGCAGACCAGTACAAACAAAGAGAACCCTTATTGGAGCATCTCCAGACAGCTTGCAAATATCCATTAATTACCTCTCAGTGGGAAATGATACAAAGATCATTTCACTTGTTTTGGAATTAGGAACGAGTTCTTGTTAATGTGTAGATCAACATTTCTACCATCTGTTAAAATTAGGACAAAAAGTAGAACTTATGGACAAAGCATTAATTTGTGGTCAGGATCTTCAGAGAGAAGATGCAACCAGCTGACCTGGAATTTAAATTTAAAAAGCAGACAGTGGTTTTGGGTAGTAAAAACCAGAGCTCAGATATGACATCAGGTTTTTGACATGGAGATAGCACTTTGCTACATGGAATTAAAAAAAAAAAAAACCTGATTATGCTGGGACATGGAACTAATAGGCTATGAAACTGAAAGGGGTCAAAAGCCTCAGGGATTCTGGTGGCTGCTTGAGCTATGAGACTCTGCTATTTTTCAGGCTATTTAAGTGAGGTCCCAGCTGCTGCCCATCACTCCTGTGATGCATTGTGTACCTGCTCCATTTTTCAGTTCCTCACTTCTCCAGAATTGTTTTTCTGTAAATACTGAAGTAATTTATAAGCTATAACTGATGTTGCTGTGGTTTTTTGATTACACACACCTCAAAAGGCACCTGCTGCTCATCTCTCCCAAAGGATATGATCATGATACTGTTTTCAGATTTGGGAGAATATTCTGTCCACTTTGGCCTTAGTTTTTGTTCCAACAGCAACGAATTTTCTATTCTCAACCTTTGGGTTCTGTTGGGCAAACACTGAAATTGACTTTCACTGCTTGAAAAACTTGGCCAAAGTACCCAACCAATGTTTAACTTCAAATACTCTGTTCAGTTTGAATGAACCCTTCTGCCAGCTGCCTGGGTAAGGAATAGCTCCTGTTACATGTTAGCCAGGACCAATGCATGATGAAACCATCATTTTCCGTGAAATAATGCACTGGTGCCCCTGAAATAGCTGTAAAGTTTCTTTTATTATGGAGAATCTCAGCACGGGAATGAGGAGTGGATGTGAGTGTGTATGAGAGTAGGTTTACTACTTTTTTTTTCTTTTTTTTTTTTTTTTCTATATACACAGATTTAGACACCTGTCCTCCTCTTCTGTTCTTCCAGGTTTGATTAAGAGCCTCGTGCATTGTTGAGAAAAGGATGGGGATGAATTTTGTAGTTATGATGACACCACAGGGGACAAGGCTTTTCCTGACATCATCTTTGAAGGCACACGGTGTTATTAGTTGGTTTGTTTGTTTGATTTTTTTGTTTTTTGTTTTTTTTTATTGTTCTCAAGCTGCTAAGAGAAGTGACAATGTGCAAAGCAATTTAAGGAAAAGGGTGGCAGTTGTCTCAGTTTAGAGAAGTGGCAACGTGCAAAACATTCTGAGAAAGAGGGTGGCAATTGTCCCAGTTTACTGGTCAGAGCGAACCAGAACCTGTTTCACCCTGGTTAGTTTTTGTATTTTTGAGGATTCAGCTGCCTTTCTAATAACTCCGGACCCTCCAGTAAAACCGAGCTGCCCAGCCTCTGTATTTTAACTCCCAGATGTGCCTTGTAGTGAGATTAAAAACCAGAATAAGACAGAAATTCAGCTGCTCGCCACTTGGTGCCACTCGAGGTTTGTGAACCGGAGCATCCCCAGCGCTCCGCATCTTTTTTCCTCCAGGTTTTTTTCTTCCAAGCTCCTTCTGAACCCTGAGCACCCAGATCTCCCGGGGCAGGATGGGTGGTGGCTGGCAGGGAAGAACAGGAGAATGTGGGGGCTGTGAGGGGTATTTTAAGGTGATGAGGTGGAGCTGGAAGCAGGGCAGGGATTCCTTCCTTCTGGAATGCTGCTCTCAGCTCAAACCTGAACCTGGACTGTGCAGCATCAGTGCTGTCTGAAAGGTGCTTTCCCTCCCCTTGTCCTGGCTAAAGGGAATAGAAATAAATGGGGGGGTTTAAAAAGAAATCTTCATTCAATTTTTTACCCTTTTAACCCTTCTCCCCCCTCTGTAGCTTTAAAAAAGGAGATGAAGAGTTAAAAGGGTAAATGTTGCCATGAGACTAAGGAATCAAATAATTTGATATAGAATGATGAATCTGGTTTGTGTTCATTGTTATATAGATACAGGGTCATGTTAACATGGTTTGCTTTTTGTGCTTTTCTTTTTTTTTAAAAAATAAGGATTAATATAACCATCTTTTAGAATTAAAGGCATTACGCTAGAGGAAAAAAAAATGCATTATGTATACTGCTCCCTCCTCATTTTTTCTCTGTAGGTTTCCAGAATAATTTTGATAAATTCTAGCAAGATGTGCTTTTTGTATATTGCATCCAAGCTAACTTGAAAGAATTTAGCTGGATACCAGAAATAATTTTAATGCAGCAGTGTAGAAGTCTTTATGAGCTAATTTATTCATTTCTGTCTTGCTACAGCCAGACTGCTCTCCTGCATCAACTGCCTTGTCTTAAGCTGCTGTGGATTTCTGTACACTAAATTGAAGTTAGATGTATAGACATAGCAGAAAAACCTTCTCCTTGCCTTCTCTTGATTTTAGTCTGTGACTTCTAGTACAAAGCAAGGTACAAGCATGAAGGACCTATGTGCAGATGAATTTTCAAGCAAGATAAACAGCTCAGGTTCTGAATTAATTTATCAGTGTAACTATTGCATTCATCCCACCCATTTGTATGTGTGGTGCTCAGTGAAATACTTGCTAGAGTTTTAAAAATAAGATTAGGGCAGTGTTTTGCAAGCCACTTCTCAATTTGCAGTTCTGAGACTGCAAACTTTCATGGGAGGGAAATGAAATATTTTATGCACACGTTTATAAAGCAGCATTTGCTTTTGATGATAAAAGGCAATCCAAGTTCCAAAGGGACTCACAAAGTCTTTCTAAAGCTGTGGTGATGGGACACATGAAACAGTAGATCTTAACAATTAAAAAATTACCTTAACGTGTTCTCCCAGGGTGTAAGCAAGAAAACAGAAACCTGCTTAAAAAAACTTTTGCTGCTAAATAGCTCTAATAATTTGTCAGCAAAGGTGAGCTGGAAGAAATGTATATCTGGGATAATAGTGCATATCTGGGAAAATAGTTAAATTCAAAAAACTCAGTTATAGAGTTTATTTTAAGTTGTATAATAACAAGAAGTACTGGCTGGTGTTATTCTAGGAACTTAGTTCTGGCAAGCTGTGATATCACCAAGCACCTTTAATGCTCTTGTGATCTTTCCTGAACTTGAATTTCTCATTTCTCAGTGACTTTGTCTGTTCTATGGAGGAAACACTGGCACAATGGAGTTCTTTATGGGATAGAAGCTAAGGTGGGACAGCTGTCCAACTAAATTCCCTCCAGCAGCCCTGTGAGCAGTGCTCAGATGCTCTGAGTTGTTGCAGCATGGTGAAACTTAGGAAAAATGCAGTGGGTGCCACACTCATTGCCTGCCTGAACTCTTCTTTCTTTGGGATGATCTCTTGGCTACTGGGCTGAGCACCAATGGGAAGGCTCCTAAACAAATAGCCAGGGATTTGGTTTTGTTGGATTAGAGACATAAATGTCTGCTCAACATCAGGAATGAATTAGTCAGTCATTGATTAATGGGAAACATGTGGGGTTTGTCTCCTGAAACTTGGTGCTGCCCCATGGACTGAAAGCATCACAGCCCAGAGGTGAGTGGGCCCCATCCAGGTGGTAATTCCTCAGGATTTACCTGTGGGTGTTCTAGGGGAAGACAAGTGATCTGATAAATGGAAACTAAGGAGCATTCCATTCCTGCTGTGTGCTGGTCTGAGTGTTGAGAAAGTTCTAACAATCTCACCAAATATTAAAAATGTCTCTCCTGTAACAGCTGTTGAGATGAGGGTGTGGGGGTTGAGTCCTTTCGGGTGGGGTTTGGATTTGGGGTTTTTTTGGCCCCATTGAATTGATAGTTAATTTACATTGGCCGTTTTTTAGAGGTGTTTTTGTTTGTTTGCTTTAGATATTGAACGAGTATGATCCTTTATTGAAATTGTTTGTAAAGAAGTTGTATAGCAGGTATATAAAAAAAACTAAACAACAATTCTTTCCTCTGATTTGTAAGCAAGTCTGTCCTTATTGATTGCACAGGCATTCTACTGGGTGTAACAGCTGCTTCAGACCTTTGGCTCTTACCCTTTCTACTGTCTCAGGCAGTTCAGTGTAATTATTTGTAATAGTTTTATTTACTTCATGAGGTTAAGAGTTGACTCTCTGATATCACTGTGTCCTTATTTCAAATACTTTAGGATTGTTTCCTTTAGTAGCAGTTGAAAGCATTTGATAAAACACCTTTATGCTGATCTAAGATGAAAAAATATATTCAATTAATTTATATTTCCTTGTTCAATATTCAATTATATTCTTCTTTAGCAAAAAACTACTCAGTGTAGCTTTGTAACCACTCAACAGTTATGGGCTGAATTGTTTGGCATCTATAGGACTGCTGTGAACAGTAAAAAAATATGGGAAGAATATGTGCAGAGGTGAAATACTGTGCAGGTCCCTCAAGGAAACATCTCCATTTCTGGTTATTTGGTAGCAGGGACTTGCCAAAAGTTATTTCTTTGTCTTACCCTGTGTAAACCAGTCAGCAGTAAGTGCAGTAGTTAGACAAGGTGATAGTTTGCCAGAAGTTTGCTTTCTTGTTCTAGTGAGGCTCTTTTCTTTTAGAACAAATTTGTTTTTACAGGGGGCAAGAGTAGGAGGGAGTTGGGTTCACACCCTACAAGGAACAAGACCCTCTACATGAAGCAGGATTTCTTTTAAGGTTCAGCAATGTGCAGAGCTCTGGGCAGACAGATCAGTGCCTGGAGTCAGAGAAAAGTCAGACAAGAATTGAGATTGCTGCCATCAGACCAAGTCCAGAACCAGGTTTAAGCTCTTGCCTTGACTTTTATGCTGCAATGGATTCTACATCAAAGGAAAGTTCACACAAGGAGAAGCTGATTTTTTTTTTTTTTTTTATTCACCCATTCTTGGCTATTTGCTTGGTTAAAAGCATAGAGGGCAGAAGCTTTCCTAATGAGTTACAGACACAGTTCTACTAAACCCAAATTTTTCCTGAATACCAATTAATTATTTTGACCTCTAGAAAAAACATTTTCAAGATGTGAAATAAATTGCCATCTGTAGGTATACATAAAATGCATCTTTCTAGCACAGCACATACGAAACATGTATTTTAAAAAAAAAAAAGGTAAAGATAGCAGTGCACTAAGTACCAAACCAGGATCTTGCCTGTTGGTTCAGTTGACTCTGAAGAAGTTAAATCAAAACCTGTGTAGCTGATGAGATTAACCCTGGGGCATTTGAAGAATTGGCTGTGTAGGGAAGAAAGTGGTACCTGGGGAAAAGCAAGGATAGTGAATCAGGAAGGGGTAGGGAAGGGATGAGCTGAGTAATTAAAGACCAGTCTGTCTTAAATACAGCAAGGAATAATTGGATAGACATCTCATAAGCCCCTGCCAGTTAGCAAGATCAGTTACCAAGTAAACAGATTTCTCAAGGGCAAATAATGACAAACCCACTTCATTTCTTTGTGAGGTGTTTTGACAGCTCAGGTGCTTAGAAGAGGAGCAGCAGATTTGATGGACCTTGACTTGCCTGAAGTTCCTTGTGCTGCAGTCATGTAATGTTGTCCTAAGGCAGATGTGGAAGAGTGGTCAAGAGGGGTCTGCTACCTGGTGAGTAGAAAATTGGTCAGGAAAAAACTTGTCAAAGAATATGTGTAAGTGGCCAGATGTCAAAAGACAGAAATACATCAAGGAGAGTTTGTCAGTACCATTTGTGAGCCTGGTGCTACCCCTCCTACCACTCAGACATCAGACAGAAAAATTGATGCCTCTTCCCCTCTCCCCCAAAGTTTAGGTCAAACTAATTAGGGTAAAATGCTCATTTCTTGTTATTTAAATCCTCCCTTTATCTCATCTTTTGACAAATAGGTATAATTAGTTCTGTTGCATAATTTATTAACTTCCCTATTAAGTTGTGTACAGATTAGTGAGGCACCAGGCATGCTGGCAAAAAGGCTTCCAATTAGAAGGTGATAGATGGGTTTTTTGTGTTTGATGAACAGGCTTTGTCATCAAGATTGTCTTGTGCACTGCCATGATAGCTTTGCAAAAGGAGGAGGAGATTTAAAGGTATTAACATATAAAAAGAGAATTTAAAGGCTTGTTAATAAGGGTATAAAAAAGGGCTAGAGCAGAAGCAAAAGCAAAAATTTTTATCCTTGCATTGTATTCCTGACAGAGCTGATGTCTCATTATGCACTTGAAAAATGTCCCAGAAAAGTTCCTGCCCTTTTTGGGCACTCATGAGGACCAACCTGTGGCATGGCTTACCTTGGGCAGAGGGAGGGATGAAGGTGTGAAACTGAGCTGCAGGGCTGGCAGCACAGATCCTGCCATTCAGTAATGAAAAGTTCAACAAGAGCCTCCTGGCAGAATGCATGGAGCTGAAAATCCCTCTGAAGAATTTAGGGAATTTTTTCCTTTCCCTTCTTTTTTCCTTTCCCTTCTTTTTTCCTTTCCCTTCTTTTTTCCTTTCCCTTCTTTTTTCCTTTCCCTTCTTTTTTCCTTTCCCTTCTTTTTTCCTTTCCCTTCTTTTTTCCTTTCCCTTCTTTTTTCCTTTCCCTTCTTTTTTCCTTTCCCTTCTTTTTTCCTTTCCCTTCTTTTTTCCTTTCCCTTCTTTTTTCCTTTCCCTTCTTTTTTCCTTTCCCTTCTTTTTTCCTTTCCCTTCTTTTTTCCTTTCCCTTCTTTTTTCCTTTCCCTTCTTTTTTCCTTTCCCTTCTTTTTTCCTTTCCCTTCTTTTTTCCTTTCCCTTCTTTTTTCCTTTCCCTTCTTTTTTCCTTTCCCTTCTTTTTTCCTTTCCCTTCTTTTTTCCTTTCCCTTCTTTTTTCCTTTCCCTTCTTTTTTCCTTTCCCTTCTTTTTTCCTTTCCCTTCTTTTTTCCTTTCCCTTCTTTTTTCCTTTCCCTTCTTTTTTCCTTTCCCTTCTTTTTTCCTTTCCCTTCTTTTTTCCTTTCCCTTCTTTTTTCCTTTCCCTTCTTTTTTCCTTTCCCTTCTTTTTTCCTTTCCCTTCTTTTTTCCTTTCCCTTCTTTTTTCCTTTCCCTTCTTTTTTCCTTTCCCTTCTTTTTTCCTTTCCCTTCTTTTTTCCTTCGTCTGTTCCTTTTTTTCATGTTATTATTTTCTCAAGTGTGCTTTTAATCTGTTTTGCCAGCTCAAGATGAGCAACTCCAGCTCCCTGTCAAAAGTCTGTAGTGCTTAGAGGAGTGATGAGGTTTAATTGCCGATGCTAACAATTTTCTCTAAAGTTTTGTTTGGATTTGTGTTTGTTTTTTTTTTTTTTTTTTAGAGGGAAAAGGCACAGTTGCTGGATCAGGCTGTTCATCTTTTTTTTTTTTTTTTTTTTTTATCTATTAAAACCTGCCATGATTTCCAATCTTTTCTTGTCCTGTACTCACTGCATTTCAGTGAACCTGGCTTCCTCAGATAATTTATCTTTCAGCTGTTTCACTTGACTCTGTATAACTTTGTCCTTTCCCTTCAAGGGTTTTATTTACTTTGGAGGTCTTTATAAAGTAGCCAACTTTTTTTTTTTTTTTTTTTTGGTGTGTGTGTTCTAATTTGTACCCATCAGATAGATTTTCATTGAGCTTAAAACAACAGTTTTTCTTCTGACTTCAGGGATGAAGGGTTACTAATTTCAGGCAGTATTTCTGGTTCAGCTTCTTCCCCTAGGAATTTCTCTAAAGCTCACACTATGACTGCCAGCATTAAATATCCAAGCTGGAAGGAGTAAAGGAGCCTTGGCTGATGCTCCTCTTTCTCTGTCTCTCAATTTCTTCAAAGGAAGAGGTAATAAAAATTCTGTCTGTTTAATTGCAGGCACCTAAGTGGTGTGGGTGATCTGAGGTGCAAAAAGTAACGAGCTGGGTGCCCAAGTGACCTGAGGGGGTGTGGGGTGCCAAGTCCTTACCAGATCACCAGGGCTGTTTCTTGTTGCTGACACTTCATAGAAGCATCAGCATGTGCAGAACTTCTCCAGCTTGTTACAGAGAGTGTAAAAATTCAGTAGCCAGATCTTACTCTCCTTGTGACATATCCTAGACACTAAACACAGCTTTCATAACTCTTAATCTGGATTTTCAAGTGGGATTTAGTTTGGCACCAAGATAGCAATAGATGAGTAATTTTTCTTAATATACAGAACACGTTACAGACCCAGAGAGAATGTTCTCAGATGGGATACAGCAGTGACTTTGGAACTCTCTTAATAGTTCTAAAATCCTTTTGTCATTTTCATTCCTACTGTGCCTTTATTGCCCAAACTCAATGTGATGTCCTGGTCTGTGGATGCTTCTGGAGAGCCACCAGGTATTATGGGCTCCTGGGCTTTCCAAGTCATCATCTCACATACCATTTGAAATGGGTTTCCTTTTTAAGTCTAGTGGAGCCAAAAATGCTGTTCTGGTTGTAGTGTCTTTTATTTCTCCTTGTAGTATCTCAGAGGCTCTTTCTAGCATGGATGCTTTCTAGTGTAAGCTGTTTGGTTGCTATGGTAACCAGCATCTATCTACTCGCTTGTTCTGTTGCTGTTTTAACTTATCTTTTGCCTTGCCCATCACCATGTCCTTCATTGACCTTAACAACACAGAACTGATTTATTCCAGCATCAGACCTCTCACAGGATTTAGAGGCTTGGAGCTTTCTGCTTGAATCAGAGGATCCAGCTTGGGCTGCTGGTCAGAGGGAAAGAGGAGTCAAGAAATCCTCTTCTTTTCAACAGGGATTTGGTTTTGTCTACCTTTTCTCTGATAGCCAGTTATGCCTCAAATACACTTTTGGAAATACTTTCTTTTTACCTTACATGGAACATGGGTTCAGGTCCTTGATCTTAGTACTGGAAGTGCTGGAAGTACTGGAAGTGCTTTGAGACCTCATCACTCTCTCCAACTCCCTGAAAGGAGGTTGGAGCCAGGGGGGGGTTGGGCTCTTTTCCCAGGCAACTCTCAGCAAGGCAAGAGGGCACAAGAGGTCTCAAGTTGTGCCAGGGGAGGTTTAGGTTGGACATTAGAAAGAATTTCTTTAGGGAGAGGGTGCTCAGGCATTGGAATGGGCTGCCCAGGGAAGGGGTGGATTCTCCATCCCTGGAGATATTTCAAAAGAGCCTGGATGTGGCACTCAGTGCCATGGGCTGGGAACCACGGGGGGAGTGGATCAAGGGTTGGACTTGATGAGCTCTGAGGTCCCTTCCAACCCATCCTGTTCTGTGATTCTATGATTCTATGACTCTAACCCTGATTATTTCCCCTTGATTATTTTTCTTGGAACACTACTTCATCCAGGTCTTGCTCACCTGTGATTAAGAAGGAGCTACCAAAGAGAGGGTTAAATTACATCAAAGTGGTATTTGCAAGTGCAGACCTTTTCCTTGTAATTTCCCACCCTTCCAGACAGGGAGGAAAGTTTGCCTTAAAAGTAACCTTAGAAGCAGCATAATTGTATTCTACAATTGTTGTCATTTAGTGACTTTAATTTAAGAAATGTTTTGTTTATTTTTGCAGACTGAATTAATTACAGTTGGAAAAGAAAGCTGCCCATCTGGCACTTGCAGTGAGAGAAATGAAGAAATGGTTCAGGAATAATAACTTTTTTAAACAAAAAACCAAACCAACACACTTGAACTTCAGTGCAGTTAGTTTTACCTATTGGGTCTGGAGTAGCAAGTTTAGAAAAATATAATCTTCCTGTCACCTGGTGCCTTTACCTCACTGTAAATAATTTCACAGAGAAATAATTCAGAGACTCTGAGAGTTGTTGTACATAATGGTGATGACAAAGTGTATATAAGGATGCCTCACATTCTGGAAAGAAGACATCCAACCTCCAGTCTCCATTTTCAATGGAAAAGAATTCTCCATGTTCCTAGCAGGAATGGCAGTTCCTTTCAGAGATACTTGACTTACAATTGGGTTTTTTTCATGGGTGTTAACAGAATCTTTGGTGGTTTCTGTTTTAGTGATCTTAAGAGAGGAAACATTCAGTCATTAAGGTGATATTTCAGGAGAACTCTATTATCCCTTAAACGGGGTGCTAATTACTGCACTGTGTTTCTATGGCAATTTTTTTTTTTTTTCATTACTGAGGGTATTTATTGTGGTTGTTTCCCTAGGTGTTTATTTGTTTAGGTGTGGATCCCTTTCCACTGCTTCAGGCCAGTCTTATGTATTCTAAATCATTAACCTTCTGCTCCAGGGAACTCAGCCTTATGGCAGCATCTTTGATATCAGATTGAATCCCTTCCGGGCAGAATTTAATTGACTGGATTTCTAGAGAGGGAACTGGTTCCTCCAGTCTCTCACTGCTCCATCAGACCACGGGTTTTGCAGCAGCTGATTTAGTAGCCAAGTTCCTGCTGTCAGATGAGAGCAAAGGGGGAGCAGGCAGTGAATCAGAGAGCAGGGACTCTGAAACATAAACTGCTGGTACAGCTCTTCATGTAGACATTTCTTTATTCTAAATGTACTGGCACTTCACAAGTGTTCAGACCAATAAAACCAGCATGAGATGAATGAATACAATTTTACAGCACTTGGTTGTGGATTACAAGGAAACCTTAATTCTGTCCGTGGTGAGCCACGGAGAAAACCATCCCAGCAATAAGGTAACAAGGGGATATATCTTACCCCAAGCTTGGTGTTGTGAATTGTTCCCAGTTTCTACCTCTGTGACAATTGAGAAGAAACATATTGATGTTTGGTTTGCATCAGTCATGGCTGGAGAATCACTGACACAAGCAGCCCCTCATGATGGAGATTTGCTTGTCCAGGCAGCTCAGGGAGCACTTGCAGAATCCCTGTCATCTTCATTCCTAAAATACAGAGAAGTGCTGGTGGGAGCATGGAAGTTCCATGAAAGCCAAGAAGTTGTGTATCCTTGTTTTATATTGGTAACCAAACCCAAATGTTCTCCTTTCTGTAAGTATTTTGAAGTGAAATGCAAAATAAACTTCCCTGTCACATTATTTACATCAGAACTAACAAGAGGAGGAACCCCAGGTGTTGTCTTCATCCTTTGGGATATATGTTCCTGTCTACCTGTGTTTAGCTGTGTCCAAGCCATGCCACGTAGCTCAAAAAGCCCTTGATATCTGACATATTTAGAATTATTCTTGAAGATACTCAGTTTTTTTAACTGTGTGCATGTTCAGGACAGGTACAAGGTTTTTCATAACAGTATAAATGCAGTATTGGCTGATACAAGTGAAGTATCATCTGTGCTGCCCCTTTTAAGAGGCTGGGTGTGTTTGGTTTTTTGTTTGGGTTTTTTTTGAGGTATAAATGTTTCTAACAGTGCTGATAGTTTTAACATCATTTTTTGGGGGTTTTATGTTTCTAGTAAAGTACCTGTGCTAAGCCATTTTTTTCTGATAACCATTGAACATAAGCTCTGGGTGTTTCTTAATGTTGAAATTTTCCCCTAGAAATACTTTAAGTTGGTGTCTTATTAGCCAATCTAAAATGTAATATCTCTGAGAGTGAACACCTGCAGGTGGGAGGGAAAGCTGAATATCAGTCCTTGGCCTCTTTTACTCCTGAAGGTGAAAAATCACTGCATTTGGCACCACAATGTGGGCACTGGTTTTTAATCCTTGTACTTCTATCACAGCAAAAAGGAGGTGATCCAGCTGCATGAAATGTGTCTCTCTGAACATTTCACAGGTAGGAATGATGACTAGAAATTCACTTTGAAATGAAGGTTAGAATACTCCTGTAATGAAATGAGCACTCAGACTACTAACACTCCACTTTACAAACTTGCAATCTTCATGCATGTCAAACCCTCAGGAATGCCTTTCATTTAAGCCATGTCCTTGCAGACACAAATGAATGAAACGTGCCTGTTCAGCTGTATTTAATTTGGATCATTAATTTGCATGTTCTAAGATGAGCTAACAGAATTTCACCCTTCTCCCCATGTTCAGATGGTTTAGATCCCTTCCTTCCTTAGCTAAATCTGGGTTAGTTCTGCTTTACCCACAAGCAGTTTCCATCAGAGAAAAAAACTGGCTTTCTACTTTTCAGCCAGTAATATGTACACACGTGTAAAATGTGAGGCTGAAAGTCAGAGTTGAGATGGAGCCATCTGCATCACTTCATCTCTATCTGAATGTTATTTGGGTGATTATCACAGGGCTCTGGCTCAGTAGGGAGGGAGGCTGTGCAGGCAGCAGATGGGAATTATATTTGGGGGAAAAGTGAAAATTTTCTCAGTAATTACTGGATGCCTTTACTAGATTTTTTTTGAATGGTGGAAAAGTAATTCTACCGGGTTGTTTTAGTAGTTTGAGTTCAGGTGTCAGGGTTTAACTCTGGCCTGGCAATTAAACCGAGTGCCAGGTGCTCTCAATTAATCCCCTCCCCTTCCTGATAAAGGAAGGAGAGAGAATAAGGGAGAGAGACTGGTGGGTTGGAAACTAAACCAGATAGCTTTAATGAAACTGCTTTAATGATATAGAGGAAAAAATTACTAAATATATAAAAATATGCAGGAATATGATACCACCTTCCCCCCAATAACTCTCACGTCCCCACTGAGGCTGCAGGGCAGCCCTGGGAAAGTCCAGGCTGGAATCCTGGGATCAGCAGCAGTTGGGAGCTGGAGGCAGGAACACACAGATTCAGGCTGGGATGGATCAGGAGCACAGGCAGAGGAAGGGATGGAATCCTCCCAGGATGCTGAAACAAACAGGAGCAGGTAAAGAAGGAAGGGGTTTGACCCTGGTGATCCCTCAAATTTACCCTGAGTATGAGGTGTATGGGATGGAATCCTCTGTTTGGTCAATTCTGGTCATTTCTCTTGTCTGTTCCTCCCTAAGGGAGGGTTTCAGGTGTGACCTCTTGACTCCTTTTCTCCTTCTGGAGGGCAAAATGTTCCTCAGAGCTGAGCAGTGTCCCTGGTTCTGCACCCCAGATCCAGCAGTAACTATAACCATGGAGTGGGCTCAGTCCCAGCAGCAGCCACTGCCTGAGAAACTTGCTGTTCATTTCAGCAGTGCAGCTCCTGACAAGAGACTGAGCTGGAAGCAAAAGCACAAGGCAGAAAATCCCCTTTATCCTGGCCCAAAGCAGGACATCAGGGGAGGGAAAATGTGCAGAGGAGAGAATGCAAGGGAATAAAAATGAGACAGTAGCCCTCTAATTTCTGTTAAAGCAATCTGAGGCATAGGAAAGTTCAGAAGTAGAAAATGGGGATTCTTCCTTCCCCTCCCCATAGCTCTTTGGAAAAGTAAGAGCAGAACCTGATGCTGCAGTGTGTAGTAGCTTTTTATGTTCTGTCACTGTAGTGATTGGTGCTAACTGAGCAGCAAGGGAGTTTTGGTTTGCAAAGACAAATTCAAGACAGCGAAATAGCAAAGAACACTAAAAAGAGCAACTGTGTGGAATTAAAGGAAAATAACCCTGAAACTCAGTAAATACAACACAAAAAGAAATAAAATCTATCTACTGGAGTTCATCTTCTCAGAGATGGCTGCTGTGTGAGCCAGACACTATCTGTGTGCCAGTTCTGTCATTCTGTACCTCTTCTTTGTTTCCTTTGCATCCTTTTCTGACTGACTGATTACAGACCTGCTCTTTGCAATCCCTGCTCTGTCTGGATGAGCCTTGTCCTGGGAGAGCAGAGAGAACAACTTCAGAACTTGCTGAAAAGGCACCTGTAATTATTCCAGGAGCAGGCAGGTGAGTGGGTTGAAACTAATATTTTATTTACAAAAGCCATTCAGAGAATTCTATTGGGCAGGTGAAGTTCTTCAGCTAGCAAAGGTCTGAATGTTTTTCTGGAAAGCTTTGATATATTCCTCAAATAACTCCCATGCCAAGACTTAAACTCTGTCCTACTTCTTTCCCCAGTACAGCAAAAAAAGGTCTGAGTCTATCACCCTAAGCTCTGCAATGCACATTTTTCTGAAAGAATCTAAATTGTAGGTTTTAGGGTCTCCTGTCTCTCTCATGACTTATGTCAAGGCCCCATCATTTTACACCAACACTAATTCCTTTTCTTCCTCACTTACACAGCAGCAGCTGTGAGGTTTGCAGAAAGAAAGGATGCTCTGAATCAACTAAGGGAGGTATTTAATGTTTTATGAATTTGTCCTTAGCATTTGTTTCTCTTGGTTATTATTTTTTTTTAGGAAAACAGGCAGAGTCCTTCATGTTTCCTAATGTTGCATTTGTTGTTTCCCATTTTCTGTTACTGAGGATGCAGGCAGATCACATGTGGCACTTACAGCTGCATTTACCATAAATTGCAGCTGATGTACAATCTGCCTGAATTAAAAAATAATTATTAGAGATGAATCCACATTCACTAGGATATTTTTTTTCTTCAGTGGTGTTTTCTTTTCTGCTTCTTTTGTTTGTTTTCCCTCTGGAATAAGGTAAACTTGGCAGTATTTGCATCAAATTAAGTGTGTTCCACATTTGAAATGGGGAAGTATAATTTTGTTTACCCTTTTCTATTCTCTACCATTAGGAGTTTTAAACAGGCTCTTGTAACTTACCATCTGGATTACTGCAGCATCCTTGCAAGCTGCTATCAAAGCTGTAGCACTCTACTCCACTGTATAGGAAAATGCAACAGCTCTGAACATCCTGCCTGTGGTGTCTTCCCCTAAATGAACCCCATCTGTATGCCTCAGCAGATTCTCTATTTGCTTTCTGTTCTCTTTACATCTTGTGCTACACAGGTTCTTTTTTATGTAATCTTTTATTGCATTGTTCATATTCTTTGTACTTTACTAACGCTCATAACCTCTTTCTTGGTTTTTCCCAGTTAGCTGCAGCTTTCTGCCATATTGCTCTGGTTTTGGAGGATTTCTGTGCTGAGTCACAGAGCTCCTTATAACACAAACTCCATGCTGAGACCACATTCTTCTTGAAGGAAACTCTTCTATCTCTAGTGTTGATAGCAACGAAGACAAGAAAACAGTGCAAAGTATTTTAGTTCCCTCCATGGTCATTTGATCTTGTTGCTCTCACAGTCTCTTTCCCTCTGATCTTGTCAAGCTGTCTTTTGTTACCTGACCCATTGGATCCCAGCTGTGTTTCTGTCTGGTTCTGAGCACACTGCAGGTGTGAACTGTGCTGGTGTGAAGTCACTGACACCAATGGTCACATCCATAGCAGTCTGCAGGTGTTGCCCTTATGGACTCCTCAGAACATGAATTATGCATCTTCATCTGCATTATGCTCTTCCACACTGAGACTAAAACTAATAATAGATCTGGTAGTAACAGAGATTTATGTTTTAACCTCAGTTAAACTCATGAGATGGCAATCTGAGATGCTTTAATGGAGAAATGGTTTATGTCACTGTCTCTGTTTCCAGGCCTCTTATTCCAGGTTTTGTAATATACTGCTGAAGTGTACATTTAATTTTTTTTTAGAAGGGGTGAGTGAAATCTAAATTTTCTGTGGCACTGAAAATTGCACCTGTCAAGGATTATTACTGGCAAAATGGGTACTCTGATTTTGTACTCTCTTGAAGAGAGCACTTGTGAAACTTTCACTGCTGCTGTACAGGGCTGCCCTCAGCTACCACTTGTAAGTGAACTTTGCAGCTTCACAGTCTTCTACTTGGCTGTGAAATTGGTGCTTATGCTCTGTTCTGGTTCTGCTGCTCTTGCCAGGACTATGGAGTTGCTTTCATTGTGATGTGAAGTGAGGGGAAGAATTTCTCTCATTACATCCCTCAAATCCAATTAGTGCCCCTTATACTATGGGAAACCCTTGCAATATCTAAGAGAAAAAAAAAATCTCGCATCCCTCTCTTGTTTGGGCTGCTTAGAATTTTTCTGGAGCCCTGCTCTGAATTTAAATTCTGTTCAGTGCAACTGTCACAAATGGGCAGTTGTTAAAATGCGTTATGAAGAAATAAACATTTATCAGATTGCCTTTTGAGCAGGTGAATAATTTAGCTAGAAAAATTCCAACAACAAAAGCATGCTGCTGACTGACAATTTATTTTATCCCTTTGGAGAGATGCAAGGAGCTGTTGCATGCTGAGTGCATATTGATCTGCTATATACAGATAAATTAAATTCCACTTACAATCTTGGGTTGCTTACTTGTCACCAATTAAAACTAAAGAGCATGGTCATGCACTAAAATTATTAATTAACTCTCTTCAGTTGCTGGTTGTCTGCTGACCCAAGAGACTCCAGGCTGGGCTGTGCAATGCAGCTGTGTCTGGCTTGCACTCTGTGCAGGAGTTGTTTTGTGGTTCATTTCCTTCCCTTCCCACTCCTGTTGATGACCAGGATGATGAATACCATGGTGTAGCCAGGTGGGGGGGAAAGTGGAATTACTTGTTCCTTCTTCCCCTACTTCCTTTTAGATTTATCTGATCATGGTTGTTGTTGGACTCCTTGTAGCCTCTGTTCCTCACTGGTAACTGCACAGCCAGTGGTCACATTTAAATCTGCCTCCTTTCTGTGTGTGCAGTCACAGAGGCCTGAACTGAAGAGCAACTGATTAAAAAAAATGAACTTCTAAGTAAAGGATTTGTTCTCTGGATTATCAGCTTTTGGCAAGTCACAGGAGAACTTGGAGGAAAATATCAGATTGCCAGAAACTTGGGTAGTATTACAGGACAATGAAAAAATAAATGATGGAACAAAAGCTGAAGATCAAAAGAAGCACAGAGTTTGCTGGAAAAGGTTTTTGGCTGGTGTACCAGCTGAGGCATCTGCTCTTTTGATGATGTTTCTACTCATTACTGCAGCAGAACTTTAACAGCCTGCAAGGGGGTTGGTCAGTAAAGAATTAAGAAACTGTAACAGCTGCCTTAATAAGAGTCAGGTCTCTGGCTTCTTGCCTTCCCTCACAATTAGAGGTTCTAAAAATAATGGCTTATAAGACAAGGTAGAAAATAAGGTGGTGAGGCTGAATTTTGAGCAGTTTAAGTGGCAAATCCTGAGTGATTCTCCTGACATCCAATTATACAAGTGGGATGGAGATCATCAGCATGGCCTTGATTTGAGAATGACATTTAGTGTTTAGGCAGCTCTAAAAATATTGACATTTCTAGTAGCTGGAGGCCATAAAAATATTGATTCAGGAACAGAATTGTTTTGTAAAGCAATGCTAGTTGGCTGTCTTCTGAGCTGTAGCATGTTGCTCCAGGCTCTAACACTGCATTGCTAACAAGGAAGGAGTTGGGGCACTGCAAGCCAAGCACTTGTTGGTGGGGAAAGTTCCTGAAGGCATCAGATGTCATCTACCACTCAGGATGTTTTGTTGCAGCTGTCTGACTGTACACCCCATTGTCAGATGGTTAAAAAAAGCTGTTGATAAAACCAGCTTTGCCTAATACCTGGCAGAGGAGTCCCCAGATTCCTCTTCCTAAGGAGTGATCTTAAATCAGTAAACTGGAAAAATTGTGCGTACCCAATGGGAAAATATATTGTACAATCTACAGCATTTGGAAATATTAAAATGATAAAATACCATTGGACAGAGCAAGCTTGCTTGTCACTATCAATTTATGTGATTCTGAGCCCAGCAAAACAGAGGTGAAGCACTTACAGGTGTCTGCAGCATGTGGGCTGTGTAGTTAACTTGTCATTAGGAGAACAGTATGGGACAAAGCCCATGACATACTTGGGTAAAAATGTGCTTCATGAATACTGTTTTTTTCAGAAAGAGCTTATTGAGCAAACTTTACCATGCTCCAGAAAATCCTGAACTAGATCAGTGCAACTCAGAGCATTTTTGGGAGCTGAAACCCCTTTCAGTGTGTGTATCAGAGCAGCAGAGGCATCTCAGCTGCTGGACCAGGCTGCTTTATTCCTGTTACCATGCCAGGCAAAGAACTGGAGAGATGGCAGTAAGGCAGGAGTCTCTTTGCTGTGTTGTTCCCATGCTGGTGGAACAAGAATTGACACAGATTGGTTCCTTTGATGCCATAGATTTCTCTGAATTTATTGTTCAAGCAGCACTGAGCCCTTCACCTTCCTTACCTCCTGCTCTCTCCACAGCTCTGAGCCTGGTCTGCTCCCATTCTGTCCTCTAGATAATTCATGTTTCATCACAAAAACCCCACAGCAACATCCTTTTAGGGGTGTTTATTTATTCTCTTGTCTAGGAGTTTTGCAGCCCTTCCTCTAACCCAAAGGAGCCAAGAGGTTCTTCATTTGTTGCTTCTGGGGACACCAAGTTAGAGGTCCACAGTCTTTTTACTCATTTTTAGTCCTGTCCTTTCTGGAGCTGATGATTTTGGAGAAGGAGGAGTGTTCAGGGTCATGGCAGCACAGATTTTATAGCTGAGTCACTTCAAAATCTGCTGAAGAGGCAATTTAATACTAAATTAATAATTTAGTATAATTTAGACTAAATACTAAGTCCAGCACCAACTAATGCAGTTCTCTGGGAGTCTGATCAGTAAGTAGGGCAGTTGTCTGAGTCTGTAATGAGAAGAGGGCTATCAGCACATCTCTTCATGCTCTTCATGCAGGCTTGAGCTTGGATAATATCTGTAATATGAGATAACTGGTGGTGAGGGAAGGGGAAGAGAGCCAGGAGAGTGGGATTCAGCTCCTGTGGGAACAGCTCACCCTTCTGATGTCTGAGCAGCATGATTGCTCCCATAGCAGTAACTTAAAACTTGATGATCCATCGATGAAACTTGTGAATTGCACACAATGCAGAAGGGAAACCAAGTGATTTTAATTATAATTTCTTTTTCTCCTAAAAGTTGCTTGTATTTTGGGGACAAGATACTTCTGCTGTTGTGCGACCCAAAGGTGAAGGTCCAGGAATCCCTGGGAGGAGACAGTCTGGCTCTGAAGGACAAGGCATCATGTCTGTGGTTGTTGTGAGCTAATCCCTTTCTCTAGAACTGCTCCCAGCTCAGTAAGATTAAACTCTTCAAGACCCCTTGGATCTTGAGGAATTTTTCTTTTTTTTTTCAGGCTATTTTTAATGCCTTGCACATTGCATCTGGCATAGGAACAGGGTAGTGGTTGAGTCACCATCCCTAGAGGGATTTAAATGACATGTAGATGTAATGATCTTATGGATAACATATTCCTAAATTTGGTTATTGATGTTTGCCTAATAATCTAAGACATCATCACACCTTTCAATTTAAAACCTTGGAAAAAGCAACACGTAGAAAGTTGAAGAAAATGGACCCCAGAGGCTCTTTTCTACTGATGGGTTTGCTTTCTGCTTATACTCATATAGCTCTAATATTACACTGAGGCTTCCAATTTACACTGTCTTGGCCTAATTTGAACTGGAAAGCCAGCATTTTTTTTTTTCTGTAGAGAAATCTTGACACTGAAGTCTAGATGTCAATTTTTTATCAAAAAATAGGAAGAAAAGTTCTTTCACAAAGACCTGTTTTCCCCCATATGCCAGGGAACTGGGTTCAAAAATATACCACGAGACTGAAATTTCTCAAAGTGCTTCTTAAACCTTAGCTGCAATTACTGTAATTCACAATAATAGGTCCAGTACTATTTTTAAAAGCTTTTGAAGGCTGCAAGAAGCACCCATAAATTGTGGGTTGTGGGCAATCAATGAAATCGTAGGTTTCCCAGGGCTTTTATTAAAATGAGAGAATGAGAGGAAAAGATATAATAAAAGTAGCTATGAAAAAACACAAAAGTTTGTGTTGTGCTGAAGAATAATGAAAAGACAGGAAACACCTCTGCCTTTTTAGAAGATACCTGTAGGTTGGATCATGCACTTTCAGCTGTTCCCCTCTCACCTCCACGTCACCTTCAGATGTCCCATACCCTCTTCTATTGAGTTTGTACAACACAAGAGTGTGGAACTAGATTGTGCTCTGCTTTTTCTGTAGCCAGGGTTAATTACATGGAAGATTTTTGATCTGAAGGAAAAAGACTTGGTGTCTGTGTTACTGCAGATCAGCTGTCCCAGCCCATGGGCCTTTCTCTATTATTGTGAATATGTAGAGAAACATCTGTAGACTTAAGAAAAAAAAAAAAAGTTTTCTTCAGTCACCTCCCAGTAAAACTTAACACACTATAGAACAATATGTTTCATTGATAAACACTGGTGGAGATTTAAACACTTGGGATCATCTTCTTCAGCTGAAGTCTTTTTGGGGTTTACACGTCCCCAGATGACAATAAAAGAGAAGCTGTGGCTGCAGGGGAAGTGTCTGTGTCCTAACCTTTGGGAAGAAAATTCCTGGTTAACAGGGCCTCATAATTTCTTGTCTTGTTCAATGAAGTGAATGCTCTGGACAAACTTGGTCCAAGAGTTTTGTCTCCCAGTTTCCCTATTTTTAAAGATGTCTACTTTTAATTTGTACATTCTGATGATTGTACTCATCACCAAAGCTTGTGGCTGGGAAGTGGAATTGGAGAAACATAAACCCAGCTAAATAGAGTTTAGAAACTCAGGTATTTTGAATTTTAGTAGGTGTTGCAGATCTCAGCCTCCTTTCAATTGAGGCAGAAGTTAAAATTCAGGTTTTAAGGGTATAGCCCAGTTTCCAGCAACTATGCTTGGGAAACAAATGGTTAAAATAAATATCTTGTATTTATGAGTGAGTCTTAGGATGTGTTTGGATGTTTGAACCCCAAAGCTACTGCTGAAAAGATTCTTAACTAATTTCAAAAATAGTGCATTCCTGTAATAGTACTGACAAATGAAGCTGTATTATATTGCACATTTATGTTGAAAAACTGAGGCAGGGAAAGGTGAAGTGTTATACAAAAGGGAGAAAAAGGGAAAAGGGAAAGAGGAAAATGAACAATGCAGTACAGTAGGATATCTCTTGTTTGTGTTTGGAAATGCCAAATGAAAGGCTGAGGTGTACAGTGTCAAGGTACCATCCCCAATTTTAGTTCAAACTGTTCTCTGCTCTGTGACTCCTTATTAGTGGTGGGATGGAGGAGTCAGTGTGTGGCATCTGCCAGATGCATCTGAAGGACCTGGGAAGCCTTCAGCAAAGGGAGCTCCAGAGGGAAAATTAAAGAATTGCTGTCATGACAGCAATCTCTGCAAGAGATCTCTCTCTGCTTTGGCTGATGCTGTGTGCTGGGGTTTGTCTTGTCAAGTTGGAACAGTTCTATAGCAAGGTATGAAAGGATGTGACATGGCTCTGTTGTTAATGAAGCAGCTCCTGATTGGAGCTATGGTGTTATGTGTCTCTTCTGACATGGCATGAAAGAAGGAAGGGGTTTTGGGTTTGTTTTTTCTTTTTGTCTTTTTTTTTTTTTTTTTTTTTTTTTTTTTTTTTTGAGAAGAAGTGCCAATGAGACCTGAAAAAGAAACAAACTGTTGACAACACTGCCTGTTCCTCAGTGCTCCTTGTTTTGCTGTCCCAATGTATTGCAGATAATGAGGTGTCTCATCTAAGACACCCCCTACCTGCTCAGGTGTTTTGGTAGGTGGGTGATTGCTCCCAGCCTCCTAGATGAGTGAATTTCTCATCAGCCATTTGGCATCCCAGGCAGTGATGTAGATTTTCTGACAAGAAAATCAATTGCATAGCTAAGTTTCACAATTTGATTACTTGATAAAAAGTCTCTGGAGCAGCTCTCTGTGTGATTATATAGACTTACTGCTGAACTGAAAGCTTATTCCCACATGCTTCACAGTTCTAAACAATTTGTTGTAATTATTTCAATTAGACATGCACTGAAATGCTATTTCAATTATGAACAAGGTGACATGCAAATTATAGAGGGCACAAAGCCTTGAAAATAAACAAAACAAGTCTAAATTCAGCTCTGAAATAACTGGATAAAACTCCCTTAAGTTTATGTTCACTGCTTTTGAATTAAGATCCCTTGGAGAGCTTGGATGTTTTAGCACTACGATCAGCTCTGCAGATGAGATCCCCTTACATTTTTATTTCTTGTTTACTAGGTATTTTGAGTGAACAAATATTTAAAAATAATGTATGTGCAAGAAAAAAGGTAAATTGGTTTATTGACAGTTCTGACCCTCTTGTAGGATAAAAGTTATAGACATATTTAAGCTCATTTAAAAGAAAATAATGACAATCTCAGGGAAGAAATGAAGAGCAAGACTTTCTTTTTGCTGAGTGTGAGTGCAGAATGTGCAGGTGTAGCAGAAGGGAGGCATCCAGAGTTGGTGTGCTTTGGGAGATGGGAAAGTCCTCAAAATGGTCTGAATGGGAACCAACCCCTAAATGGGTTCCTGTGACCATGTCTGCTGGGCCTTGGCATCTATATTGACCTAAGGAGATTTTAAAGATTCTAGGGATAGCTTTGCAGAAGAGTTAAGAAGGATGGAAGGCCCAAGACTGGAGATTTCAGGATGTGGGAATTTCGTACCTGTTCTGCAGCAGACAGGATGAACACACAGCTCCCTGGGGGAGAGTTTAGATGTGGCTCAAACCACCTCTGGATCATTCCAGGTTTGCTTTCAAGAATGAAGATAAGATTACTCCTTTACAACATAACCTCAGGAGCAAGAGGAATTGTTCACAACCCCTTTTTTATTCACAATCCCTGCACTGAATGTTTCTCTTTTATGTGGAGCAGGCAGGGACTGGGACAGGGACCAGACTGTGCCCTCTCAGCTCCCCTGGGCAGAGCAATATCCTTTGCTCTTAGAATCATAGAATCATGGAATTGGCTGGGTTGGAAGGGACCTCAGAGATCATCAAGTCCAGCCCTTGATCCACTCCCGCTGCAGTTCCCAGCCCATGGCACTGAGTGCCACATCCAGGCTCTTTTGAAATATCTCCAGGGATGGAGAATCCACCCCTTCCCTGGGCAGCCCATTCCAATGGCTGATCACCCTCTCCAGAAAGAAATTCTTTCTAATGTCCAACCTAAACCTCCCCTGGCACAACTTGAGACCTCTTGTGCCCTCTTGTCTTGCTGAGAGTTGCCTGGGAAAAGAGCCCAACCCCCCCCTGGCTCCAACCTCCTTTCAGGGAGTTGGAGAGAGTGATGAGGTCTCCCCTGAGCCTCCTCTTCTCTAGCCTCAACACCCCCAGCTCCCTCAGCCCTTCCTCACAGGACTTGGGCTGGATCCCTTCACAGCCTCCTTGCTCTTCTCTGGACCTGCTCCAGCACCTCAATCTCCTTCCTGAGCTGAGGGGCCCAGAACTGGACACAGGACTCAAGCTGTGGCCTCCCCAGGGCTGAGCACAGGGGCAGAATCCCTTCCCTGGACCTGCTGGCCACGCTGTTCCTGAGCCAGCCCAGGATGCCATTGGCCTTCTTGGCCACCTGGGCACACTGCTGGCTCCTCTTCAGCTTCCTGGCAATCCAGACTCCCAGGTCCCTTTCTGCCACTCTCTGCCCAGCCTGGAGCTCCCCATGGGGTTGTTGTGGCCAAAGTGCAGGACCCGGCACTTGGCCTTGTTGAACCTCATCCCGCTGGAATCAGCCCAACTCTCCAGTCTGTCCAGGTCCCTCTGCAGAGCCCTCCTGCCTTCCAGCTGATCCACACTTCCCCTCAGCTTAGTGTCATCTGTGAATTTACTGTTGATGGACTCTATCCCCTCATCTAAATCATCTATAAAGATATTAAACAGCACTGGGCCCAACACTGATCCCTGGGGTCACCACAGCCGCCATTTTGATGCAGCCCCGTTCAGCACCACTCTCTGGGCCCGGCCCTCCAGCCAGTTCCTAACCCAGCACAGATGCCTCTGTCCAAGCTGTGGGCTGACAGCTTTTTCAGGAGAATGCTGTGGGAGATGGTGTCAAAGGCTTTGCTGAAGTCCAGACAGACCACATCCACAGCCCTCCCCTCATCCACCAGCCGGGTCACCCGATCATAAAAGGAGCTCAGGTTGGTCAGACAGGACTTACCCTTCCTAATCATGTGCTGGCTGGGTCTGATCCCTTGCCCATCCTGCAGGTGCTGTGTGATTACACTGAGGATGAGCTGCTCCATAACCCTGCCAGGCACTGAGGTCAGGCTGACGGGCCTGGAGTTTTCCGGGTTCTCCTTTCGGCCCTTTTTGTGGATTGGTGTGACATTCGCCAACTTCCAATCATCTGGGATGTCCCCAGTGAGCCAGGACTGTTGGTAGATGATAGAGAGAGGCTTGGCAAGCTCTTCTGCCAGCTCTCTCATCACCCTTGGGTGGATCCCATCCAGTCCCATAGACTTGTGGGGATCCAAGCAGCTCAGTAGGTCACTGTTTCCTTCTGGATCACAGGGGGGCTGTTTAGATTCTTGTCACCTTCTATAAGCTCCAGAAGCCAGCTATCCTCAGGATAACCTGTCTTACTCTTCTTTGTCTCTGTACTAGTTCAATGAAAAATGGAATTGTTTCTACAAGAGGGTCACCTGGTGGTACTCCTCTCATCCAGGAGAAATTGATAGCTTGGGAGTAGGAAGTTGTTGGGTGAGATCAATCCTAGGTAGCAGGGACAGGACCTGGAGCTGTGAGGAGAAATGAGCCCAGAGCTTTGCCTGGGGCTCTGTTAATGGGAGATGCTCTGTGAGCTCCTATTTGGAATCAAATATATAAGCTGAGCACCTTTGTGTTTAAGTAGACAATTCCAGGTTTTCCAGCACCAAATATGTGTGCAGAAACAGTGCTCGAGTTGGGTATGGAGGCACAAAAGTATTGACTTTACCTGTTTTTTGTTGTTTCATGTACAGGAATGGTTATGGTAGAGCTGGGTAACTCCTCTGCTCTTGCACAAAATCCTCAGAAATTAATCAGGGAAAATTGCCTTTCTTTATTGTCCTCAAAGTGTTAAACAAAACATGAACTTTTATGTAAAATCAGTAAATGTTTTTTTTCTTTTTTTACTTAACGAACAGTGAAAAATTAATGTCTGTCACAATCATTTGTGATGAGCTGCAGCACAAAGCTGGGTGAGAGGGCTCTGCTGTAATCCTTGGATACACCTCAAGTGCAGAAAGTCACAGGGGATAAACATAACCCAGAGAATGGGATGAGAATTGTCTAAAGTCCTACAGAAGCAGAGTCAGATTATAAAATAGCATTGAATAAAATGAACCGAAATATAAGTACTTATTTTCAAAGCATTGCTTGGAATACTGTGGAGAGAATGAAAATAAATATTTTGGAAATGGCAGGATGGTTTCTGTTCACTCTGGTTTTTAAAGGAGAAAGCTTTGTCACTCAGTTGGCTTTTTTGAAATTTCTGTTCAGCATTGAACAGCCCTCATGTCTATGAAAAAAACCAAGAGAGTAAAACCTTGAGAGGGAAGCCATGCCCAGCAAAATGTTAGCTGTGGCAAACATGTTCACTGTGAACAGATTTCAAGTTCTAGAGATCTTTTTTTTGTGGTTTTTATTTCTAATGCTTGTGAATTATATAATAGCATTTTAAAGTATATATAATTTCCTGTCATATGTTTTAATGACTCAGAAGCTTGGTTGCCATCACTTCCAGTCATCAGGTGGTTACAGCATAATGATGGATATGTTACCTCTGAGGTTTTATTCCTTTGTTTTAAATTCAAAATTAAGAGGGCTGTGTAACTACTGGTCATTTACTCACCAATTCTAAAGCCTAATTAGAAAGGAGAATTTTTTGGTGTTATGTGGCAGACAGAGCTTACAGCAGGTCCTGTTGTTTTTTCCCCAGGCTGCTCAGTGTGCATTATTTGGTTGCTGTAGCCATTAGGAAATTTCCCAGTTTGGCTGGCAAAGGTGGTAAGGATAATAATGGGAAGCCAGCAGCAGTTGTAGGATCAAGCAGTTGGTGCTTCTGGAAAAAGATGAAGTTTTTGTGCACTCGTTATATGACAGTAAAGACTTTCCCTCTAATCATAGCTGCATTATTTTAGGGGTAGCTGGTTAAAAAGATTGTTTGCATAAGAAAAATGAAGAGCCCTTGTCTGCAAGAAAATAGTTTTCTTTTATGTAAATGACAAGACAAATATGTATGAATTAATAGTGTGATTTCAGTTTATTTTTTTTCTTCTTTCTTAGAATTCCTAAAAGTTCTGTTCTCACAGATGAAATGTACAGACCTTATCTTGACAAAAGGAATCCACAAACTGGTTTTAAGTAATATCTGGATCTTGCAGTGAAAAATGTCAGCAGAAATGGTGGGGACTGGGAGAAGAATAAGGGTATTAATTTTGAAGGCCATTTTGCTTGGAATGAGTTTTAATTAATACTTTTTGTCCGATTCTATTTTCTTTCCAGCAAAGCCATGAAATTCAAATTAACAAAAAAATACAAAACCTGGAAGTAAGATGAGAAGCTGGACAATGCAGTGCAGGTTTGGTGCTGAATTGAGGGTGGAACAGACTTTCAGAAACCAGTAGGGCAGCATTAGTTATTACTTTAGGTGACAACAATATTGGATAATTAAGTTCCTATTTTTTCATCACTGTGGGAGACTGTGGATATTACAGTGCTTCCACATATTCTGTCTCCTTTGCTTCAAGCTTGCATTCAACCTTTATTTTATGTGTAAGAGAAGGAGCCTGGTTTGAATTTGACAAGCTCTTTCTTCGTAATAGTCTGGCATAAGGCATAATTTTTGCCTTTTCTGCATAAAATTCTATGCATATAGCTTCTCTTTTACTTTCACATCCCACTGCTTTGTAAGAAAGAGAGCAACTGTTGTTCTTTGTGTAGAGAAATGTTCAAATACCTCTAATTTTTAAAGGTGACATTAGTGGCAGTGCTCAGTGCTTATGGTGTAAATTACCAGGATGCAGTTTGACTGTCACAGAACAGAATTTTTTAAAGCATCCCTTGAAGTATTTTCCTGACACTCCCCTGTGGTATGGGAAGTCTCCAACTTAGGTGAGGTCTAACCTGACCTCTTCCTCAGATAATTTTCAGGGACAAGTCATTTTTCCTCTTTTCCTCCTACACTAGCAAAGAATGCTCATGTTGCTCATTGTTAGACAGCAGCAATTTTAAGTTTTCACTTAAAAAGTGAAAGAGTCTTTAAGGTGCATTTACTTACCCTAAGAAGGAGCCCAAATCTTAGTCATGGAGGGCACTGCCTGGATGCTCTGGAGCTGTGTGTGCTCTTTGTATGGAGAGGCTCACAAGTTAGATGTGATTCTAACAGGAGTCCTTCCCCACTTGGCACAAAGTTCTGGTACTGAAATCTGGTTTTTAGTGAGTAAACAAATGTAACTTCTGCATGGAAACCTGAACAATCCCATAATAGGCTCAGGAAGAGATTCATCAGATCTGGACCTGTACCCTTTAACAGCTGAGAAGACAAATAAAGAAAGAGAAGTCTGATCTGATTAAAAAAAAAAAAAAAACCAAACAAATGGCAAAGATGTGCATATAGAATGCTTGGATCTAATCAGGTTAGCATTTTCCAATGATTTTTTTTTTTTAAAAAAAGTTGGTGGTGCTTTTCTGGACAGAACAACTACAAAATCTCAGCCTCAGATCTGTCAGGTAATGATCCCACACCATTAACTCTACCTGGTAATGGTAGAGTTTTAGAGGAGGAATGGGAATATGCCAACTCCAAGATGCTGATGTAGATAATCCAAATTTGGTTTTTAAATCTCTGCCCTTCCTCTTAAATGGCCTCTTCACCTTTCACTTCAACACAGTTCTAAAGGGCAAGGAAAGTGTTAAGAGCTTGGCAGGCACAGCAGTGTCTGTAATGGACTGGGTGTTACCATTCTGTGTCTCTGAAGCATGTTGTACATGCACTAACAAGACTGCCATTCATTTTCTCAATAAATTCTCCACAGAGGTAGTAGGGTCTGTGAACTGAAAATTGATTTACTGCCTGGAAAATTATTCTTTATTGATTTATATTGCATGCATGCAACTGCAAGTCTATAGCAGCCTTAATCAGAGAGTAAATGCTCAAGTTGGTGTCACTCTTACTTAGCCAGACAATTACAAGTAGGGGAATTGGTTTAGTACCTAAGTGACATCTTTATATTGTTCAGTTATGAATCTCAGTAATCCATGAATTACAATACATAAGAGTGTGTGAGATCAGGTTAATTAATTTTTTTGTGAAATGAACAGTGCCCTTTGTGCAAGGAGGTGTTTTAAATGTCAGCCTAGCATTTTATTTGGGATTTGGCAGAAGAACCTTAGTTTGATTTTAATGAAGATTCTTGAGATCTTTGCTGATAGTTTCCTGATCCCTTGTGGGAACTGGACTGAACCAAGGAGCTGAGACTGTTTAGAAGATCTGTATATTGCATGTTGGAAAAATCAGCAGCTACCCCAGGTTTTTTAGGTTATGAGCTGAAACTGGGTGGTGTCTGATAGGACAGAGCCATCCACAGACACAAGATCTGTGCTGCAGGGCTGGGCACTCCTGAACTGTCAGGACAACAGACTGAATTCAGCCAGCAAAAGCCCTGAGGTCTGCATGGACTAAGCTGAGTTTTGCAGCCTTACCTCCCTTCAGCTCTCTAGGCTGGCTCAGATGGAGCTGTGCATCCCTGGCTGTCTTTGCAAACCCTTCAAGTCTGTGGTGCTGGCCTTGCACTGCACTACTAAAAGGATTTGAAAAGGGGGGGGCTGGTACCAAGGAAATGGAAGCAATAGGATAGAAAAGGCTGGATAGTTTTTATCCAGATGGATAGAAAAGCATCTTCACGATGGGGTTAAGATCTCTGGTGTTTCATGTAAAGCTTTGTAGATGGGTTTCCAAGTAGCCATTTGGAAATTTAGCTTTTTAAAAAAAAATTTTTTTTTTCAGAAAAATATTGGAGAATCAATGTCCCTCACTCCATCTGTTAGTAAATTAGAGGTCCTGGTGTTGTTTTGTGATGTGGGTAATTCCCAGAGTACTTTTGTACTTAGGGAAGAAAGTAGGTGATTCTGAAAGGAAAACAGACTGTTGTATTTTGCAACACTTCAGCTTTTCAAAATTATTTCTTCTGTAACAATAGGATGAAACTTTACCTCTGTTAATGAATTTAACCTCTTCTGCAGTAGGTGCAGGTTATTTTCCTGTTTTGCTGGCAGTGATAATGTGGTACTTCCCAGAAGTTTTCTTTGGACGTGGTCCTATTGATACAACTTAATGGAAAATTATCTGGAGGCAAAAAATAAATGGTGGTTTGAGAGTGAACTGCCTGTCTTCATGGTTCATCCTACTAAGGCAATTTCTCCAGACAGAGTGGAAGAGCCTCATCTTTTGAGGTAATTCCCATAAAATACGGAACACTCCTCCAGGTACATCTGTTTTTTCACCAACTGGCATCATTGGGACTCTTGAGAACATTTTGGGCTGACCAAGGTATTTGATCAGTTCTGCACACTGTGTCCTGACCCAAAATGCAGAAAAGGTGAAATCCAAGCCAGGTCTCTGCTGTATGAGCAAAGAAAGCAGGAGTCCTGCATGCCCAGTTCTTGGCATTCTGCACCTCCAGCTCTGTGCACTCTGTGCTGCTACTTCCATGCTGTGCTTGGCAGTTCCAAATAGTGGCCAATTCTCAATTTCCAGACCTTTTGCAATGCAATTTTCCACCATATACAATGTTGGGGCTTTTTTTTCCATTCCGTTACTTATTTCCAAAAAAGATTCTGGGTTTTATAAAAAAGAGATTTGGGAGAAGGAGTGGTAATTGTTGTTGTAGACAAGTAGTTTAATGAAAATGCTACTGAAATGTCTTCTCTTCTATGAAAACTACTAAATCAATTACAAAAGCAATTTCCTAACCCAGTGTGATTTTATTGTGTTTGACCAGGGCATTTGATAACCATTAGTTCTGCTGAGAGCTCAGGGTGTTTTCTTTCAAGCTTTGCTTTTGTGTGTTTGGAAAAGGGAAGGGGCAGCTCAGACGTGTGGGTCTGATGTCTGTGTTCAGGGGTGGGTGGGTGGCTCTCTGCAGCAGGCTGACAACTTGGTAGTAACCAATCTAGAGAAAAGCAGAGAGTTTTCCAAAGGTATTTAGGCACCAGGCTTCAGGAATTTGTTTAAAACTGTTCCTTCAAGTTTTCACCCAGTTCTGTGGTTTGCTGTTATTTGTTTTATTTTTAAATTCTGGGAGCTCTTAATATTCTGCTGGAGTTCAACATAGGAGAAGCTATTTTTAGCTGAAAAAAATACATACTATAAATCATGTTCCTCCCACTGCCTGGTAACATCTTTTTGCATGGAAGTGCTGAAAACAACAGAGAGTGCTGGGTAGCTATTTATAGTTATACACTATTGAAAGATATGCAGGTGATTTCAAAGTCAGGCAAGGACAGGAACAGCACATCTCTGCTTTGATTTATGGCAGGGTGTATTAGGAGTGCTGTAAGGAAATACAAGAAGGTTGTTTTCTCCAGACATGCATTGAGAAGTCACTGGAGAAGTCAGTGCAAACTCCTGCTCACAAATCTGGGTGCCCATGGACTAATTCTTATTAATGGTACCAGGACCTGACAGGTCAGCAGTGCTGCTGTGTCCCACTTGAAATCCCTGAACCTCTCCATCCTGTCCTTATCCTTATCCTACCCTGCCATCTCACCCAGCCCAGGATAAGGTCCTGACTCTGGCAGTTCTCAGTCTAGGGATGAGAAGACTCTGGGGTCACCTTGCAGCTTTTCAGTGTCTGGAGGGGCCACAGAAAAACTAGGGAGTGACTTTGGACAAGGGCATGTAGTGATAGGATGAGGGATAATGGATTTAAACTGGAAGAGGGAAGATTTAGTTTAGACATTAGGAAGAAATTCTTTGCTGAGGGTGCTGAGCCCCAGGTTGCCCCCAGAAGCTGTGGCTGCCCCATCCCTGGCAGAAGGTTGGATGGGGCTTGGAGCACCCTGGGCTGGGGGAGGTGTCCCTGTGATTCTTAATGTCCCTTCCAATCCAAACCATTCTAGAATTTTATGAAAGAGTGAACAGAAAGGTTTCAGTGCTGATGTCCCTGGGGTCCCTGTGCCATTGGTGCTGGTGGGGAGGTCCCAGGGGAGGGAGAGGCTGCTTCCCTTCTGCTGCCATCCCTGGCTCTAGGCAGCTCTGCAGGAAAAGGCTCCTCATGCTTGGAGGTTAAAAAAAAAAAATAAAAATCCTGAATACATAATAAGCAAACGGAATAATGGGAAGATGGCAAATTGTAAATATGTCATTAATGGATTTATACTTGTAATTTTTTTCTTGGCAGACTTGTAAAAACTGCAAAAGATGTGCTAAATGTTCAGAATGATTGATTCCTGTGTGACCAGAGGAAAGTCCCTAGGATTAAGTTTGAAGACATTTAGAAAATCCCAGTAAATTGCCTGGTTTGTTAAAAAGGAAAAGCGGTTTCAGACCAGCCACTTGTCTCTCTGGACCTGGGCTCTTGGTTGTTTTGCTTTTGTTTTGTTGTTCTGTTTTTTGGTTGTTTTTTTTAAAGCTGATAATTGCATTTTTCTGGCTTTTGGGGATAATTTTTAGGATCCAGTTGGTTAATATCCTGTGTCACAGGATATTGGGTCTGTATAAACACGTTAGGTGTGAAATAATTTTCTTCCCTCTGTAGCCTTCTTTCCATTCAAACTGCACTGTAGGAGATTTAGGGAAATCTTTTTAAAGTATTTATTTACTGGACTGTGGATTCAATAGAAGAATAAATAGTAGAGATTTTTCTTGCCACCTGGGATGGAGTCGAACCTTCCAATTACAGAGGGAACTATTGCTTGCTCAATATAGGAAGTAAATGGTGACAAGCTATTAAAATTTCAGCTGAGTGGTGGTGCAGATGTCATTACTGTGCTTCTGATTGCATGGCTGGGGGGGAGCTCAGGACTTTGGGGGGGAAGTTGCAATGGGACAGGAGAGAGGAGGCACAACACCCCCTTCTCTCTGCCCAGCACCCCAGGAATGATGTGCAGCATCAAAGAGTCTTCAGCTGAGTGAAACTCCTGGTTTTAAGGAGGTCGTTGATGCACTTCAGTTATTCAGAGTCCCAGCAGCACAGCACTCTCTAGAAGCTAGTTCAGTATTTAAATGTAAAGCTAGCAAATAAAGTTCTTCCTGTAGATTTTTTTATTTTTTTAATTTATTTCCCTTTCCTAAGAACATTTTATGGAATAGTACATGAGTTGTCCTTTAAATTTGAACAAAAATCCTTCCCTCTGCATCTAAGGTCTTAGCTTTTTGGTGAATCTGAAGATCACTCAGTCCACTGGCTTAAAAAAGTCCTTCCAGCAGCACTGTCCTCCAGAAACTCTGCCACTTGCCAGGTGAGAGGTGTTCTGCTGGATGGGATTCAGTGACCTTGAGTGTTCTGCTCATAGATTCCCATAGTGTCCCATAAATAAATGCACAATTACAATAAAACAAGAGAGATGGCATTTTTCAGGAGTCTTCACTTCACTACCACTTGTCTCATTTTGAGCAGCTGTACTGTTCAGTGTATTAATACAAGATCTATTTATGATTAATATTAGAATATTGTCAAATATTTTATTCTAGCAGTTGTTTGACTATTCTGAAAACCTTTTGGGAGAGGATTGTATGAATGATTTAGTCACATGTGGATTTTGGCTTGGTCAGCCTCTCACAGTAATGCTTTGTTCAGTCATCTGGACCACTTTGGAGATGTATTTCTATTAAAAATAAACCCCCCTTTATTATTCTCTAACAGCATTTTGATCTTGGTAAAATGGCTCATTTTCTCTGAACTCAGCTTGACTTTGTAGTATAGCAGTAAGAATCTCCTTTTTATATCAGTTAAAGCCCCCCCCTTCTTTTTTTTCTTTTTTGACCTGCTCTATAATTAAGATCCTGTTTATTAAAGTTAGTAACATATTGGAACACTAATTACATTACAAACACACTTTGTTATTCCTGAACTCTTTCTGATTTGACATGTTTAAACAAATTTTCACGTCTCTGTGCAATTAACTCATTAATTGAATTTATTTATACATGCAAATACCAATACATCACCCCGTTGTACTAATAATGATTTAAAAAATACCAATCTGTGTCCTAATTGGATGAGTTATTTGGTGTGTGTTGTGCAGTTTGGTAACACTTAGGAGTTCTACCACCTCTCAGACTGCTGCATGCAACCAGCTGAGATCTGAAGATACAACTTAGAGCCTGGATTTTGTGTGTGAACAGCATCCTTGTGCATAATGAAATAAAAAGCCTTGATCAGGGAAAACTCCAGTAATGTTAGTAAGGAGGTACCTGATTATGTTTGACTGGTTTCATTATTGAGACTGGAAGGTAAGAAAGCAGAATGGAAAGAAGAATGTGAAAAGCATCAGGGGAGAAAAATTCGCATCGTGTGACATAAAAAAAAGATTTTTTTAAAAAAGTTGAAACCCATTGTGTTCAAGAGATCCTTTCCACTGACTTGAAGTGATTTTAGTATTAGATGGAGATTCTAGACATTTCTCTGTCTTGACCAAAAGGTCTTTCCTGTAATAAATTGTTCAATTATACTGAACCTGATGGGAAGGGTAGCTGGTTTAGCATGTGCAGTAACAGCAGAAGTGTGCTCTGGGAGCAGTGACAGCTCATGAAAAGGACAGAAATTTCTGATGTTGTGAATTTACTGCTTTTACTCAGGTTCAACCAGAGCATCGCAGTGGAAAGCTGACCCAGCAGTTTTTCATTCTGATGTCTGTAATGAAATTAAACCTCATCTTAGGGAAAAATTCAAGGCTAAGTTATGGGAGGAAAAAAAAGAAAAAAAAAAAAAAAAAGGGAAAATGTTGCTGTCTGTGCAGTTAAGATTTTTGATACAGATTAAAGGGTAATGGTGCTGTTTCATGTGCATATGTGGGACAGAAACCAGGAGTTAATAAGTATTCCTGAAAAAAGGGGACAAGTTTCTCCTGGTTTACCTTAACTGTGTGAAATGCCTCAGTGGCCCACGTTCTCTGCAATGAAAAGTTACTCAGTTGACTTCAAGCTTCAGCTCAGTTCTCTAAAATGATTGTTTAAGGCCTGGTAAGGGGAGCAGAATTCTAAAGCACTGCCAGTGAGCTTCTGAGGTTGGAATGTGCAGAGAAATGAGTGGGAGCATGGACTGGGTTAAGTGGGCTCTGAGCTCTTGCCCGTGTTCTGCTGTCCCTTGAGGCACAGGGATCCCATGGGATCTGCAGTTCCACTGCTTCCCAGCTCCCAGAGTGAGGATAAAACTTCTTTCTTGATCTCCTCATATCTTAAGGGACAAATGCCACACACACAGGAACACACAGGAGACCTCTGAGTATTTGTTTTTATTCTTCCCATCTCTTGGGCTTTAATGAGTGACCCTTTCCAGCCTGTTTTCAAACCATAAAGTGTGTTGGATCTGACTGTTCCTTTCCAATTTGACAAGCACAAACACTGGCCTAGAAAGAAAGATGTAACACTACTTCTCAGTGTGTGGAAGCCACAATTCAGAGAAATAACATCTAAAAAAATCTCTTATCTCTTTAGAACCTCAAAAAGGCTTTTGCTTTCATGCTTCCATTTGTATTGATGTGGAAAGACTTGCTCGAGTGACTGAATTCCCTAAATAGCAACAAAGCTCTTGTGAGAAGAGTAGGAAGTGCCCTTGACAGTGTGTGATGGAGCAAGTCCAACCCTCCCAACACTTCCTAGTGCTCAGTATACAGCTGCAAGAAATGATTTCATGGTTTTAGTGATTTGCACTTTTATTTTAGCTTTTGGCTATGGATTATAAAAAGCAGGAAAATAATAAAACTTCTAAGCAACACCATATTATGTTTATCTTGAATGGTAGAAATGCTGTTTCTTCATTTAAGATCCATTTCCTTACAGCAGTATCAATAAATGCATCACTCAATAAATTAACACTTATTGATGAGCTAGGATTACTAGCCTGTTTTTTACAAGTTACACAAACGTTTTCCATCTATGAAGAATGATTTTCTCATGAAAGTATTCCAATAAATAATTCTAGCATAAAATGGCAATTTAATTAGTTGTCAGTAGAACCACTGCAGAAATATGGAACTGGTAGTCCTGGGTAAAGTACCAGTCCATTAAAAACAGCTTAGGCAGAAGGTACACACTTGTAATTTTTTAAAAAGGTGTCGGAATTTTCCTTAAAAAAAAAAAATAAATCACACCTGGACAGAGATTTACCTTAAAACAAAAGGAAATCACTATTAAAGTTTATTGGTATTAAAAGCTGACCTGCTCCACATGAGTACAAGGTGGTAGCTTGCAGCAGGCTAATTTGACTTGGGTCATTGCTATCCCCACTTCCCAGCATCTTGGATCCTGCTCAGTCTCTATGTGCCAGACAGTTCCCCAAAGCTTGCTGGGTTCTTCCTGCAGGGTACTTGCTAAAAACTTTTATCTTTGCATGTGAGACTTTGCTTCTCTGCTTAAACTGGATTTTATGTGTATGAAATTCTGGAATAACATGGGCCAGTCTACTCCTGCATGCCAGAGGAAAGAGAAGCTCTTAGTTTACTGTAGGAGTCTCACTTGCACTCCAGGTAGAGCCTGAGATTGTGTGGTATTCAAATAAATTCTGTTCACTTTTGGCTTTTGTTTGATATTTTAAGTATGAGTGGAGATAAATGGAAAAATAGTCTTGCATATATAAAATAATATTTTTTTTCCTGATGAATGTGGGACATACCTTTTCTGTCTCTGCACAACTCTTCCATTGATTGCACAAGTTTAAACTTGTTGTAGCTGTCAAGATATGGATTGAAACCTGGGTGATTCTGCTAATTATAGTTGGTAATACAGTGTTGATTAATACCACCATACCATCCATTTTTAGTGTTATTTAGCAAAGTGATAACTTTGCAGGTGCTTGCTGTCCTTGAGTGCAGTTTTTGTATAGATAACCTGATGTTGTTAGTAGAAAAGAAGGCACTGTTTTTGCTGATTGCTATGGTTGTCACTTGAGCAGGATATACCATGAGTGTGTTTGCTCTGCTGGGTATTTATTTCCATGTACCATCTCCAGTAGAGGAATCTTTTGGAAAAGAAAGATTATTCTTAAGGGTTTAGGGTTAGGGTTATTAGGGTTACTAGGGTTAGGGTGTTACCCTAACCACTGTCAGGTATCTGAATAGAATCCTCAGAAATCAGATTTTTGCCAGCAGCTCAGTCTGTGTCAAAACTCTGTGGAACTTTCAGCTGAGTATAGAGCTGTTCCCATCAGCTTCCAAACTCTCTTATCTTAGGGGGTTGTATTTTAGGGATGCTGCAGCCAGGGGGCCAGTGCTGGACACAGAGGATTTGTGTAGGGATGCCAAGCAGAGAGAGAACTCTGGGCAGGGATCCCTGTTCAGGTGGGCTCAGAGAAAGGGAAATTTTGCATGGGTGCACTTGGCAGTTTTTACCAACTGGGGATGGAAAGGGAGTTCCTAGGGATTGAGTGCAATCTTAAAATGGATTCTTCTGGGGCTAGGCAGCCCTTAACAAGGTCAGACAAACCTGTAATGATACAGGAATATGAATTCCTTCCAAAAAAATCCCTTTCCTTCTTAAATTCTGCCGCTGTAAATATGGAGTTGTCTTTTTCTGTGTAGCTTCCCAGTCTAACTCTGTACAGTACTGAGGTCTCAGTTCCAATCGTGCCTTCTGGCAATGGGCTTTACAAAGTTATTCTTGCAAAGATTGTACCAGGGAGAGGATCTTGTTGCTGGTTAATTATATCTTTGGCATTCAGGGGGGCAAAGAAGCCCCAACCCAAACCTGTGTGTGCTTCTCTCCCAGATACCAGACCTATCAACTCTGTAGGGGGGACTTTCCCAGCTTCTTAATTCAGCTTACAGAAGAAAAAGTGCCAAATAAGAGCAAATGTTTTAATTATAAGGAACAGTTTTCTTAGGTAAGACAGTTGCTATGTTTGCAAAATGAATTTAATATGCTATGAAGTCTAACAGAGTTTTTAATGAATGCTGAGCCTGAAAACACTGCACAGAGCAGCTATGGTTGTATTTGCATATTTGCTCAGGATAATTGATAGAATTGTTAATTAAATATTGTAAAAAGCAATAGTCACAGTGCTCTGTGAAAGAAAAGGGAAACCATGAGATTCAGTAATTTATCAGATTGAATGCTTTGTATAATTAAGCAATAAGTCTTAATAGGCTCTGCACTTGTGGGTAACTTTAACTCAGCTTGGGTGGTAATGGCAAACTTCATTATACAGAAGTAGGAAAAGGATTTTACTAGATATAAGCTTACATCAAAAACTTATTTTTACTTCTAAATACAAACTCAGACTGGACTTGTCTAGAATAATACCCAAAATGGACCATTCAGCATACAATGCATTGTTAGATATTTATAGGTTAGTGTGTATTATATATGATACATCTATAATTATATGAGTAATCAAAAAGTGGTAGCTATAAAACAAGCTTTCTGAACCATTAGAGTTATGTATTTGAGATTAACTATTTTTTCAAGGTGAAAAAAGAATAATACATTTTTTGGAACATCCTTTGCAATTGCTTAGTGTCCCTGAAATGACTCTAAAAATCACTTGCTTTAGGAAAAGTGATTGATTCATAGAGCTTTAGTGAAGCTCTGTATGAAAGGAGAAATGGACCTGAAAAACTAGGCAGATAAAATTGTCTGTCTGAAGTTCCTCTGCTGCCTAATAGATCAATTGATAGAGAATTTGGCCTCTTTAACATAATTTAAAGCTTAGGAACTAAACACGTGTAAGTGATGAAAAATCTGTAGGATAGAAGGGAAAGGAGTTGGAAATGTTGCATTCAATCAGCTATTTAAGTGGGTACAAAAGAACTAAGAACTGAAAAGCACAACCAGGGTGCTGGGAAGAATTTCCCCAATTTTCTCTCTGTCTGGGTTCATTTTAGACATCTCACAATGAGCATGTTTAGTTACAGACTTAATTGGGACATATTTTTAATATCAACAAAATTATATAATAGTGGTAATAATATATAAGGCAGACTAAGTAGGCCCCTTAATCCTCAGGGCTCTTTACTGTCATTAATGAGGTAATACAGATCTTTAATAAGGATTCTTGTAGTTGGGTTTACTCTGAGCCTCTTTTACAGGTTTTTATGCCTTTGTAATAACAGTTTCTTTATGATATGTAACACTGTTTGCCCCAATATGCTGAGGCAATAATCACAAACCTCTGAACAAAAAAAGGACCTGCTTTTTTTTGCAAGGTTTTTTGGGGGGTTTTTTTTTGTTTTTTTTTTTAGGGGTTTTTTGGGTTTTTTTGTTTTTTTTTTTTTTTATTTGATTTTTGGGGGGGGTGTTTTGGCAGTTTTTTTGTTTGTTTTGGTTTTGGGGGTTTTTGGGTTTTGGGTTTTTTTGTTGGTTTTTGTTTGGTTTTTTTTTTGTTATTCAAATAAATCACTCTGTGGGTAAACAAGTTCTTGGCTAATTCTTCTGTTTGGTTGCTTGTGGGGTTTTTTTGACTGCTGATTTGAGATGCTGACAACCATTTGTTCCCAAGGAAATAAGTACCCAGTCTGGTGTATCTATTAGGCTACAATTTTTTTTCTTTGAAACAGAATGCTTTTTTAATTAATAACACTGTCTTGTGACCACTTTCCTAATGCACATTTAGTCTGGCAGAAGGAATATGATGCATGTAATCTGTGAGTGATTTGACAACTTCCTGGCATTATGGAGACTGAGTTGGTGAATTCCTTTTCCAAGTAGAGTAACTTCACATTCCAGCAATTCTTTAATAGTCCATGGATAGGGAGACCTGCCTAAAAGGTCTGGGACATCTCTGATTGAATATGGAGCTCTCTCATTTTAATTGCATCAGTAAGACACCCTTAAACAAATATGGCTTTTTTATCCTTTAAATTATAACTTTGGAGTGCAGTTGGATGTGAAGCTATTTGATTTATCATGATTGTTGCCTGCAAGTGAATAGCCAGACAAAGAATACAAGACTAAAATAAGATTATTTAAGCATTCTGAGCTGAACTATGCATTTTCAGTAGTTTCCCAGGTTTTCAATATAGAAAATGCATCTTTCAGTATCAGACAATAGAAAACCCAGTGTAGCCCTAGGTTATTACAAATCATTCTGTTGTGTCTGTGACACTATAAAACATCTATTTTGTGAGGTCATTTCTTTTTTTCTAGTGACCTATAGCAGGAAATGAAGAATTGAAAAGGTTATCAAGCAGTTCCTGTTTGGAGGACTGCAGAGAGAGGAATTAAAGAAGGGTCTCTAGGAACACAAACTGTTCAGCCTCTGAGGAGTCAGAATTAAATCTGAAGCTATAGCATAAGGCTTAAGAAAGCACTCAAATGGCTACTAATGGATTTTATTAATTACACAGGGGACTATCAGAGCCTGGGAGCCCTGGCTGCCCCAGACCTCAGGGAGATAGAGATTGAAAGGACAGAAAGAACAAATCCCAGTGACTGCTGCTACTGATTTTGGGGGAAGGGGAAGTGCCAAGGAAAATCTGTATCTGTGTTTGGGCTCTGTGAACAAAAATGATGTATAAGATGTCTTGTGCTCCACTGGAACAAGGAGATAAATACTTTTCTCTCAATGCAGCAGTGACTTAGCTGCTTACACAGTCACCCACAATGCAGTTTCTTCTCCTGCATTCCCCAGCCTCTGGTCCCCCTGACATCCCCTATAAAACCTTGTTTTCTTTTGGTACAGTGACCAGCACACTGAACAGGTAAAATAGGGGATTTTCCATATGTTACTGCCATCTCTGGATGATCAATTCCTGAGTGAGGAAGTGGGATGGATGTTGGGAGGTGAGAGCAGTGTTCATGTCACAGCCACTGGGTATCTGCTGTTTGTGTGTTTAGTAGGGAAATTCACTGACCACATTGGTTCCCTTGGAATTATCAAACTGAAGTGCATGGTCTGATCCTTGGTGATTCTATTAAAGGGCAGAAGTTGGTTTTTTGGGGATTATGCTGACTAGCACCATCATTCAGCAGCATGTTTTAGGGGGTTAAAATTCAAAGTGTGAAGAAAAGGAACTCTGTGCACTATGACTCCATAGATGGAACAGAAGGGAAACTTAAAAATTCAAGTAGAAACTTGTGCTACGATTCTAAATTTCTGTCAAATCTAGGTGAATCAAAGAGCAATCATGCACAAAATACCTTGGAAAATAACTTCAGTGGATTCAAGGTACTGAGTACTCTGTGGAGCCCAGCACTTACTGTTAATTATTGGGCAAGTTTTTTGATTTCAAAATGTAACTTTATGATCTTGAGGATAAGGTGATATCTACCTAAAAGGGTGAGTCTGAATGTAAAAAAAAAAACCAAAAAACCCCCAAAAAGCTAGAGATGTAAATGCAAATAGTAGCAGGAAATGTTTCACTACTGCCACTCTCTTTGAGTGCTGTGTTAAGGTTATTAGATTGTATATTAGAAAACATTTCTTCACTGGAAGGGTTGTCAAGCATTAGAAGAGGCTGCCCAGGTGAGTGATTGTCATCATCCCTGCAGGTGGCTCAGGGATGTGTAGATGTGACTCTTAGGGATGGTTTTTTAACAGTAGACTTGGCAGCTTTAGGTTTATGATTGGACTCAATGATTTTAAAGGTCTTTTCCAACCTAAATGATTCTATGATTCTAATTGTGAGGTTAGGCATAGTGTGAAATTACATTTTTCAATAGATTTTGCCCTTTAAATCTTCCTTATTTCAATTCTTCTTACAAGCCAAAGTGCAAAGCTGCAGACTATAGGTTTTATCTCTGTTCTTTTGACCTTTACAAAGTACACCTATGACATCCTTGGCTAATAGGGGAGGAAAAGTAAAACCTGCACCTAGCCAGAATCCTCTTGAAAATTCATACTTAATATGCCACTGTGGTTCAGTTCTGGGGAGTACTAAATGTTGCCTTTTAATTTTTTTAGGACTGAAGTATTTCTGAAAGCTTACGTTGGCAATCTGAAATTGTAGGAACAACTCACTTGGAAAGGAAACAGGAGAGATACAATTAGTTTACAAATTCAAACATGATGACTGGAGTCAGGTTATGCCTTGATTTAGAAGAACACTGAAAGAGATTTTAATGCATAGTTTTGTCCTGTTATGAACAATTAGGGCTGTCAGCATAAGTGGTCAAGTGAACATTTGGGTTAAACTGCTCTTTTTTTTGGAAATCTTCCTCTGGAATTCCAATCACACCACTGATGGATCACTCAAGTGACAGAACCTAATTATGGCTGAAATACCCATGGCAGTAGCTTGTTCAGGTTTATCACAGACAAATGGCACAAGAAAGGGCTAATAGTAAATGGGCTGCTACAAGAAAACACTGGTAATGCAGGTGGTCTTTAAGTGAACAAGTAAAATAAGCAATTAGAGCAGAATTCTTGCCTGAACACTTGAGTGTCTCTGGAAGAGGTGGAAGAAGACAACGTGGCAAAGGTGTTTTAATTCCTGCCTCTGAAAGGATTGTTCACTATTGAAATGGAAGAAAATGCTGCTCCAGGTCAAGTACAGGCAGCTTTTCTCTTGGCACCTCTGACATGCACACTTAAGCATGTGTGTGTATACATTGGTGGGGGGTATATAAATTTTTTTTGGGGGTGTATACATTGGTGGGGGGTATATACATTGGTGGGGGGTGTATAGATTTGGGGAGGGTATATATATTTGAGAGTGTCTGTTTACTTTGCTCCAAATACTGTGTATTGGATATTGGGACACCAGGGCTGAGCTACTTAACTGTTCTTCTAATTTAACCTGGATAAAGCAAATGATTTAGTGTGTTGGCTGACAGGCTGGAATTCTGCCCTGCCACATGCCCAGTGCAACCCACTGATTCCCATGGGATCTCCTAGGATGAGTTCCAAGTCCTGTGCATAATTTCTGTGATCTGTAATCCAGATCTGAATTAAGAAGTCGAAGGCTTATTTTGACATTTTCTGACTCTTTTTCTGTACCCATTGACTTTTTTAGTGTCATTAGACCACTTTATCTAATGACAATAAAATATCTGTTGGAGATGGATCTAATGACCTGGAAGTAATTAGAAGACTCTACAAACACAGCTGCCACATCACAAACAGAACTGATATTTTATTCACACAAGCTTCTAGCTACTGCAATAAATCTAGATCAGCTACTGTACTCATTAACTGAGGAGATAATTAAAGCCTGTGGGAGTCTGGAGAAACCACCTGGCAGAATAATACCTTGTATAAAGGGAGACCAGTGGGCAGGTTTGCAAGCCTTGAGAAGGCTTTATTAAAATACATGACTGCTACTTGAAAGATGTCCATACAACACCATTAATTTTCTGACTGAAAGGACTGCAGTGAAGTATCTGGTGTCCATTGTGTGTTTCCTACCTTTAGTTGTCTGAAATTAGTTCTGTCTTTTGGAGTAACTTTGCTGGTCTGTGGGGGCTTTAAGATACCCTTGCATTGGCAACCAAATGAGATGAGGGACAGGAAATTCTGAAGTGATGCTCAGAATTAGACTGAATCCACTGTCAGGTCAATATACACTCTAATCTCATTGCTTTCTTCCTGATTTGTTACAGAAACTTTCTGGCTTTCTCGTTTTCCCTTTCTCTCATTTTTCCTTGCAAGCTCACTCATTAGCATTCATCAGCTTGGTACGGATATGAAAACAAATATTAAAAAAAAATTAAATACATATTTAATTGCTGATCTAACCTTGAGGGACTGCCTTTTTCTTTAGTAGCTGAAACTTAGGAGTTCAAGGGTAATTGCAAGTGTGGGTTATGTTACTTGTTAGGAGAATATAGTGGTGTAATTACTATAGAAGTAGAGGACTTGCACTGATTTTAAATTAGTCTCAAATGTCATGAAACCAGACAATTAACAACAGGGAGTGTAGGACCAGGATTCCCTACGTGGCTTGGTTAGAGAAATTTTCTTAAGTTTTGTTTCATGAATTGGAGAGCAATTCCATTCACAGCCCAAGCAGATACTGGGCAAAATCAAGTCAGTAGAAAAATTCTTTCCAGTTCTTTCTCTTTGTTTAACTGTTGCTGTTGGGAGTTCTAGCAGAACATGAAAGGAATGATGGCATTTTTGCAGAGGATTCTATTTTTGTTATGTCTCACTGCTCTAGTTTTCAATCTCCTCAAGTAGTCAGGTAGATTTCTGATGACAATTTGGTGAAGTGCAGAGGAACTGAAGAGGTCTGGGGTGTCAGAAGAGCTGAGCAGCTCGGTTGCTCTTATGTCATGTGGCAGAAAGTCTTAAAACTCTGTCAAGGGCGTATTAAAAAGAGCAGATTCCAGAACAGGAAGATGAGAATTGTTGCCCAAAATGTTTCCTGTTAGAAGCTTTATCTTCTTCAGAAGTTATATTACATTTGCATCTATTACATGTCAGCTCAGAGGTGTTTATCCTGCTTGCCTAAGAGAGCAATTCAGAGTTCAGCCACCTGCCAGCAACTAAGGAGTAGGACCTGATTTTCATGTACTAGGACACCTTACAAGGAGAGCTGAGGTTTTGTGTGTTTAGTGGCAGAGGAAATCAATCATGCTTTTCAATGGATCAACAGCCAGGGTAATGTGGGTTTTAGTATAAAAAGCAGAATCAGAACCAGACGTATTCAGTGTGCAGTGCATGACTGGTGTAGAGGTGATGATTTGAATCCAATTTGAGCAGATAAGGAATGTTGCAAATAGTTGACTGGGATTTCATTCTCCTAAAATGTTGAGAGGCAACCTTGAACTCTTTGTCTAAATGTGCTTTAGCAATGGGGAAGAGAAATATCTTTTTTTAAATGAAATTTCACTTGACCGACCTGCATTGAAGTTTGATCAGTAAGAAGCAAGAAGGGTGGTCTGTGTTTGGTTGTTGTTTCGCTGCTGTTTTGTTTTCATATGTTTTGTTTTAATTTCTCTTTGGTTGGAGGGAGTACCACAAATGAAAGGAACAAGATGGACAGCAATGAGCAATGTGATCTCCTTCCAAAAATCCAAAACCCTTCAGTCCACCCGGGCAGTGGCAGTGCAGATGTCCCTTCCAAAACTGTTTTATTGCTACTGCCCACTGATGCCTTGGCAGACTGCAGAGTTAGTGCATGAAAAGTAGGTACAGAATGGGGCTGCTCAGAATTCTTGCACATCCTGGTGGATGTAATGAGATTACTGGAGTTTTAGCAGCCTGTGTGATGTTAACTCCCAAAAATCAGGCTGGCTCTTCCCCTTTGGCATTGAATTTGGACCACCAGATTCCCCCTGTTGTTAAACCCTGGTGCAGAGTGTGAAAACATTTATGCCTCAACATTTATGTTTAAATCTAGGCAAGGGTTCTCTTAGTAACAGAGTGCACGAGGATGAAAGAGAATCTCTAAGTGTTAGCAGAGTGTAGAAGGCTGTGGTGCTGGAATTGGAGCCTGGATTGCAGGTCAGACAGGACTGGGATCAGGAGATGCCTCAAAGTGGTGGTGAGAGACAGGCTGAGTCCTGGCTGATCAGGCTCTGTTCTTCCCCAGGGAAGAGAGCTCCTGTGTTCTGGGTAAATGAAAGCCTGTGATAAGCAGTAGTTAAGAATTAACTTGTGTAACAGCTATATTTAAATCTATGGATTCTTTTAATCATGAAAATATTGATGTGTTTTAGTTCTTTGGGCAATTGCTTCTTAGAGAGGATTTGCCTCTTCCAATGGTATTCCTAAAAATAGAATTATCCAAAGTCTTCAAAGCAAGGCAGATTGCTATTTTTTAATTATGTGTAATTTTTAAGCAGCGTTTTCTCTTGTGACCAAACAATTTTTTATGCTTACTGATCCAGTGATGAAGCTCCCACCTTTGCTATACTAATGCAAAAACTCCTGCCTCACGTAGTAGAAGGTGTAGTCTGTGGATGTTAACTGTATGTGTTTAGAGACATTAACTCTTTGCAGTGCTCCCAGGTTACACAGACTATGCTATGAGTAGTTTATTGTTGATCCCATTAAATAACAGTGTTTATTTCTGAATAAAAATGGTGCATCAACAATAGGTAGCATCTAGGAAAACACAAAATTTCATGTGGAAAATTCCTATGAAAATGAAATGTTTTCATTCCTGAATGAAAATGAATTTCATTTAGGATCATGCAGATCCTAAAAATATTGAGCTCTTGTGAAGGTGTAATAATTATCTTTTCTGTACTGTCTTCTTCATACTAAGCATGAGCCATTAAAGAAATCATAGAAGAGACTGAATGGGAGTCAGTGCTACTTGCATCAGTGTTAGCTCCTGATGGAATCTGCAGTCTGTTCAGTCATAGAGGGAATAAAGAGGCTGCCACTCCTGTCTGAATTCCAGCTAAATGCCATCTCTTCTGAATACTTGAGAGGCCTTTGGCAGGAAGCTGAGGGTGAGATTAAGTGAGGACACAAACCTAAGGACCGTGCCATGCAAGTTCCACTTTTTTTTCCCCCTCCTCCTGCCACCTCCCACCCTCCCCTTGGCTGGTTATCTCTGAGCCTGGAAAGGTTCTTAGCCAACAACAGCTTCAAAGGATTTTTGTGAAATTCTGCTAGTCTGAATAATGGCCTAAATGCCAATCTTCATTTCAGTAGCACAGGAAAAGTCTGACAGACACATCTGCCATTTGTTCAAGTACTTATCATATGCTTCTACTGTAATACACAATGCCATCTGTTGAGCTTCTCTACAAATGGAATTATTTTCTTCTGTCTCCCCACAAGCCTAATTATAAATGTGAGGATTGTAGAGGTTACCTTTTGAATATATAGCCAGCATTTCTGGAAAAGAAAATACATCTGCAGTTCTTGTTTGTGTGAATTATTTACCAGATGGCAAAATTGCTTTTTCAGTTATTATAGCTTTCCCTATTTTAGAGGAGAGCAGTGTTTCTGCAGGGATAGATTCTGGTGTTGACAGCATACAGTACTGCTTGGCATGCTTAAATGTGATGAGTTCTGGTCCACAACTCTTTCTTCTTATTATTTTATATTTGTTTAAGTGGTTTGTGAAGCCAAGGGGTTTCATTATTTTAATGAGGGCAAAATTGAAGTCACTTCAATGGTGTGGGACATGTTCCCAGAGAGAACTGTCAAGGATAAGATGATGCACTGTAACCTCTTGACCTATCTGAATTCTGGGACTCAGTCAGTCAGACTTCCTCATGGAAATGAAGCTTGGTGGGATTTTTAAAAAACCCACAGACCCAACAGGTTACACCAAGACCTTCATGAAATTCCTGTGCTTCTCTGAATAATTTTTGTCTGGCTGGATGAGTTTCTGTAGAGATGCTTTCAGCTGAAGTGGTCAGAGTTTGAAGGTTTACTGAAGCAGCTTAATTTTTATTGCCACCACTGCCTGATCTGATCACTGTTGTTTAAGATCTAACCTAGCTGTTACGTGGCTCAGGTTGACACAAGAGCTGAGGAGAAGAGAGCAGACTGTCAAACCCAGCTGTCAGCATGGATAGGAAGAGTGTGAAATTGAAATAATAACTGGAATATCCACGGCATCTGTTCAAAGATTTTGGAGAATTTGACCAGTTGGCATCCTCCCAGTCCCAGCTGAATAACAACATTTAATAGCAGTCAGACACCTTTTTCTCATATCTTTATGCACGAGACAATGTCAGGTGCTGGCACACTGGAGAAAAGAGCTTGAAAATTATGGAGGATGATTTAAACCTGACAGTTCATTCAATAGGTGTTTATGACAGGAGTTGCAAGAATGCTTAAGATGATAATGAATTTAGGCCCTTGTAGGCTAAAAGTTCTATCACTGCTGTGTTTGGAAATGGACAGGCAAATAGCATCAGCAGATTAACTCTATCAGTATTAATCATTATTAAACTATTCCTACCAGTGAGAGATGTTACACAAACACTGAACCTGTTTTCCGGAATAATGACACTTTTTGTGAAAACTATCTTAACAATGTAAAATATTTAGGAATGTAAAGATCAGCTATGAGGATGTAAGTAAATCAAAACCATTCCCACTTGTCTGTCATTCCCAACCAATGATAGTAAGGGGCACCCAATTTACTCATCCACCAATAGAAGGAGGTGAATGAAAGGCTTGGAGAAATTTTCCCACATTACCTGATGATGTGTCCAGTCTCTTCTAGAATCCAGGTTTGGGATTTGTGTCTGGTCCTTTGTTAATTAATCTGTGGCTTTGCTTTTGATCATTTTTATTTCCTTCTGCTAATGCTCCTGATCCTTCTTTTACTACATTGGTTCTTGTTCTGGTCATTTAACCTGTCCTTTTTAAACTTTTTCCATTATCTGCTCAATAGTTCTCTTCCTCAGTATCAATTCATACACTAGCATTATTCTGTGTCAATATTCTTAATATTTTATGATGCAAGGTCATAGTACAGAATTATTCTACCCTAATTCATTCTGTCCTTGGACTTTGGCTTTTCTGCATAGTTTCTTCTCTGTTACTTCCTTTGCCCATTTTGACATCTGAATCAATAGTGAAAAGTTAGAAGACAATTTACATTGATACCAACAACCTCTGTTCTGCTCTTCTTGTGGAGGAGTGGAGTGTTAAGCCAAGTGGGTGCTGGTTGCAGGGAAGGGGAGGTTGATGGAAATTTCAGTGGGGTAACCTGTGAACCTTGGCAAGTCCCAGCAGTGTGTGGGAAGGGTTATTCTTTGTAAGATTCACCAGAACAGTGGCCAGTTGGATGTCCTTTAGCATAAGCAGGTTTTCTGTTGCTACAATGCAAGGCCTAGCAATAAAAATAACTTCTTGGAGATAAGATGGAAGAGGTGTTTTAGTGTTTTTAAATTATTGAAGATATTTCTGCAGATGGCCATGGTTGCTTTCCAAGCCACTGCTTTGGGCCTCAGGGATACTCAACCCCACATTTTTCACTCTTGTGTACAAGTGTTTTCTGCTTCGTGATTTTTCAGGGTTTTTTTGTTTTTATCCTAGGGTATCAGGAAGGAATCTAGCTGGAATTACTCTGATTCCACTGACATCTTGCTGACAGACATATCAAAAGGTCTGGAAAAGATGTCATAATCTTTGGTTATGTAAATCTCTGAAGCAAGATTGCTGTGAGGAAAGCTGCAGAGCAGATGATAAGGTAGCCCTTTTGTACTGCACCAACAATCATTCTGACAGATGAATCTGAATGCTGATATTTCATAAAGAACACTGGGGGAGGGGTATGCAGTATGGAAACATGACCAAAATACATCTTCATATGTGTAAATGATGAGCCTTTTTTAGGTCCTTCTAACAAGATGGGAAGGAAAATCAAATCTTCTGTCATGCTTTCTTTTGTTCATAGCCCCTTTCCTAAAGCCCATTGCTCAGAAATGGTACAAAAGGCCAAGAGAAGAGCAGTCTCCAACTGGAGTGGGACTTAGCAGCATCATGGCACTGCTGATGCCTTGCTGACACTGCTTTCACATCTGCTGGCTTAAGCATTATTCTGAGGGCAATATTCAGGTATTGATGGATGTCTTGTGTTACTTTACAGCAAGCCCTGGGCACTGCCAATCCTTCTCTTCATGCTGAAGGGTGATTCTGGGTCTGACCCAGGACAAGAAAGAGGAGGAATGCTGTTTCTCTACGAGGAGGCATGTTGAGCTCTGTGAAAAATGCTGTTAGAGTTCAGGACCTTAATGTGTCCTTTGGTGCTGAGCCCCTGACCTATGGAAAGAAATGAATCAGTGACAGTATGGTGCAGGTAGGAGCACATCTGTTGTGATGGAAAGGACCTGTTAGGAGTGGGGAGGAGATAATTTGAAGCTGCCTTTATTCTGGTTGTATGGGCCAGAAGCCCTCTAGCAGCTGAAGGTACTTGGTGTGCTGACAGTGAGGGGAATCACTGCAGCATCTCCTGAAAGAGAATGGCCACGACACTGCTGGAGGACCAAGTGTCATAAAAAAGAAACTTTGTTCAGTGGGACAGCACAAGGGTTTGCTTCCAAAGGGCACTTCTGCTCTGAACTACAGACACCTTTCTTCTTTCAGAGAGCATTTTGCAGTCCTACCTGGGGAGCTGAATGTCAGCTTGGGACAGGGCTGCCAGAGAGGTTTCTCTCTGCTGGGCTTTTCTTGTGCTAGTTGAGACAAGACTACTCTGTAACTGAGTGAGCTTTAATGCTGATTGGGAAACACTTTCAAAGAACAGCCTGGAAGGTCTTTCAGATCCCCTGATACTGCCATGAGGGCTTAATGAATGATAAAGAATTTTAATAAGCAATGTGCAGCTGTGCATCTCGACTTAAGCCATTAATGCTTGTTCTTGCTATCCAGTCTGGTTACAAAGCTTGCCTTTACCCAGATGTTCTAGTGGGCTAAGTTTTTCTATACTAGAATCTGGGCATGAAAAGAAGGACATTAGTATTCCCTCATGCTGAATTCAGAACTTATTGGAATGTATAATTTTTATCAAGAGTACCATTACTTTTTATTTTCACAAGCTTCTTCATGTAGCACTTCAGGTCTCAGAATTGCAGAGGGGTAAAAAGTTAAACTTGCACTTTTAGGCTTCATTTTTTACCATCACATAGATCCCTTTATTCATTGCTGCAGGTAATGCCAGTGGGACCTTCTGAACAAACCAGGATAAATGATGGCTATTTACAAATAAGTGAAAATGAGTGCTTACGTGGTGGGGAGATAAGTCACCTTGGATGCCATCTGTTGTTCTGAAAGGGATGTCTGCTATTTATTCCTATAGCAACTGCCTTTTGTGCCTCTGAGAGCTCTTTAAAATCATATCAATAAAGCTGCTTTGTTGTGGCTCTATAAAGCATCAGAGAGGGCACTGCCCTGATAATACCTTCTGCCTTTTAGTGCTCATCCAGTCCTCCTTCCAAATACCAAATGAGGTTGGCTACCTTGCAGGGAGACTAAAGGGGAATTGTATTTGAGATAGGATTGGCATTTTCCCTCCTAATGTTTAATTAAATTTTTCATTGATATATCAAAATAGGCCCTGGGTTATTTGGTAAAAAGACAACAATTTATCCCTTTGGTGCACTTTTTGTGACTGCTTTTCTACATATCTGTATTTTGCATGCAGGTGTAACCATGTTCATACCCTCTAGCAGCAGGGACTTTGAGTGAGGATGCCTAATCTCTCCTTCCCAAATGATAATGGAGATTTTTCTCCAGCTCAGGGGAGAGGTCTTTGAGGATCTCATTGTCTGCTCTTGAAGTCAGAGCTGGTGCAGATTTCAAACACAGGGGCTGCATCTGACAACACAGTAGGGTTATTTTCAGATGTCAGTGTAGAACCCACCTCTGTAATGATGATTTCCCCCAGTGATCTGAACCCACTCCACAGTTTGACAAATCTACTGTTTTATAGAAGCCTAAGTTGTATGAAAATATGCCTTTTTTCTGCCCCTTTCTTTTTGGGAGAAAAAGGCAAGATCTCCTGCAAATGCCCTTCCCTTTCTGTCTTCTGGTTAGTATGCCATGACAGTGTCAGTGGTGTCTCAGATCACAGGCAAAGTAATGGTAATGTGGAAAAAATTGAAAATGTGACTGCCAGACTGTGCTCAGATCTCTTCTGCTGGCATCAGAACAGAAATCTGAGTGCTTGTGTGCCACCAGTACAACCACAGTGGTACTCTACACATTAGAAATAATTTTCAGACTCACATTTTGATGTGAGCATGAATTTTTGTTTTTACAAGGCCACAGTCTATCTGTTTGTCTGAGATTTTTCTGCTTTTTTGCTTTTGTCCGTGTCCTGGCTGAACTGCTGCTTTGTTTGCTGTAAAAAGCAAATCCCTTCTTTTATTATCTTGGGTGTGTGGTGTGCTCCTGTGTACCAAACCAGCTGGCAAGAGGTGGATAGCTTGCAGTGAGTAGCACAAAGTGCCAAAGGTTTTATTTTTGGAAGAGGAAGATATTCTGGAAGGAAGTACTTCAAACACTGAATTATTGCCTTCTGTTGCATGCAAACCCAAGGCCACAACACTGCATTGAGAGAGCAGAAAGGGAATTCTCTTTACCTGACAAAGCACTGCATCTTTAACCATCCCCTCCCTATTTCCCAGGACCTTTTAACTTCAGCATGTGAAGGAGGTGTCAAAATGTGGCAGCATTTGCTTTCTATCAGCTTTCCTCTCTGCATGGTGTTGCAGAGCAGGGTCAGAAGCTGCAGGGCAGGCAGGAGCTGGGTGTTTGTACCAGAGGTCTCTGGGCTGCATCCAGGGCTTTGAGAAAAAGGAGCAGTGGGAGGCAGCTCTGTTACCTGGAGCCAGCATGGAACCATCTGTTTGTCCCTGGGGAATCTGAATGTTTTAGTTGAAAAGGTCTGAAGTACCAGAGATGGGAGAGGGAAGAGGGAGGAAATTCCATGGCTTGCAGAAACCTGGGGAGTATCTTACTGGTCTATCTACAGCCATAGACCATGCCAAATAATAACTTGCCTTTACTGAATAGTTTACACATTTTACACATTGTTCTATTTATTTTTAATTTTTTTTAATTAGAGAAAGTGTCCAGAGCTTGGGTTCATGTGGTGCCTTCCTTCAAGGAGATGAAAATAGTCACTGAGCCTCTTCTCTATGAAATCCTGCTCATTTACAAAGAAAGCCAAACAGATATAGCAGAGTTGAAATCTCTCTCATTTCAGAACCTTTTTTTGCCATCTCTTGTTTCATTCTGCAACATCTTTTTGTCTTGTGTCAGTCTGGCTGGTTGATTTCCCTACCACTTTTCTCTGCTTGATACCTTCTGAGATGACAAGTGCTGTGTGAGCATGTACATATTCCAGTTGTTGGCTGGAGATACCTCTAAGTCCCTGTTTCTGTAAAGAAGTTTAACTGGGTTGGATGGATAAGAAGCAAGACTGTTCCCCTCTTTCATTTTCAAGCTGAAGTCATTTAAGTATGTACTGGAGTGTGCCTTGGACACACTGACACTGGTAATGTTGTTATTTCCACCTCTTTAACCTAGCTGGTGTTTTTTACTTGTAAATTTCATTTGGTGAATGATTCTGATTGATGGATGAAATGAAAAAAACTTACTGGAGCTGATGGTTGTACACAACTACATTAGGTTCCTGCTTTCTGCAGGAGCCAGCTGTCTAAGTTAAAAGTGCCTGAAAATGCCTTTTGGGTTATTTTTACATATTTAAGTAACACTTAAAATATAATACTTTTTACATATTCTATTTCTAGTAAGTTTACTTTTAGTTACCACTGTCACAATTAAAGGAAGAAGCAGAAATCCTTCTTTATTTTGGAATCTATCCTCAGCTGGCTCTTGTCAACTTCATTTATCAACATCTCCATGTGCCATAAAATCACTATTAAGCACTGGATATCCAGTCTTGTGGGGGTTTTATCTTAACAAGCTCTAGTGCGTGTAAAATAAACAAGCCATTATTTCCTATTTAAATTAAAGTTGTTAAACCACTGGGATGAAAACCTGGATATTTATATGGACAATTACAAGATGGAAAAGGTTTTGATGCTTCCAGGGACGTTATGGAATTTGTTAGTGCTCGTGCCTTTAATCTGTATCTTTTATCCTTCTCCCCTTCCAGTGGCAATGATGAGAAATTGCACAGACTGAGCAGAGAGCAAATGGATCTTCTCCCAGCAGTCTCCAAAGGCATTTTACTGGCATCTTGTTGAAGCTGTTAGCTCCAAAGCTTGTGGGAGAGAAACAAAACCAAAAGCTGGAGTTGTGCTTTGTTTTTCCTTCAGGTCCTCAAGCCTTTCAAAGGGAAATGGGGAATTCTGGTCAATCCTGCAGCAGTGATGCCAGGTGCCAGTGCCTGTCCCCCCTCAGCCTGTCCCCTCTGCCTTGCAGCCTCAGTGTTGCTGCTCTGTAGGGATGAGGAGGTGCAGCAGAGATGGGTGGGAGCTGGGTCCTTTTGATTTCTAGGTGTTCATCCCCTGATAAATTTCTTCCCAGAAAAAACAGCCTGGCAGTTGAGAATAAGAGAAAGGTCTCTTTGTAGTACAGTGCCTGACCCTGAGCACAGAAACTGTGCAATGTTTTGGAATCCTCTGCCTTTCTCTCTTTTGAATTCATGTGCCAGTCCTCTGAGATGATCTCTCTGCCTTTCAGCCATTTCCATTTTCAGTCTCACATCAGACATTCCTGTGTTCCATACTGCATTCCCTAGTAACAGCCAGCAACTAAAAAGCAACAGGGGTTTCCATTCAGGGCTGGTGTAAAATGCTTCAATCCATTCTTTATTTACTCTTGAACATCCATCTCCTCCCACACAACCAGAACATGCAGTATGAGCAAATTGCTGGACTGCTGGGAAAAACTTCTCCCAAGCTTCATCTCCTCTGCAGCTCTCACTGCAGCCCATCTGATGCTGTATTTCACCAGTTTGCTTTTAACTTGAATATTGCATTCACTTCTTTAAATCTATTGACTCCATGGAGCAGTCTGACAAAATGTGTTTTGCATTTCTGACCACATTTTTATTTCTTTCCATCCAGTGTATGGGTACAAACAAGAGTTGAAAAGCCTTTGGTGGAGTACCTAGATATAAAAACAATATAAAGTTCTCTGGTTTTAACCTTTTTGAAATGAACATGGATGCTTCAGCAGAGAAGGGACACTACTGAAATCTACTGGTTATTTTCAGGGAGGAGCTGGAAAAAAAGATGTCTGTTTGGGGGAATGTTACATGAGACATTTTGCAACCAGAATGTGCAGGAGTTTGCTGTTAACAACAGTGCAAGTTTAATTGATGCTTTTGTGCTCTTTCTTTTTTATTCTCTATCTTTTCAAGGAAGAGTTACCTATGAAAAATGTCATTAGTAACTAAAAATATGGAATTGACTCAAGTTGTACTTCCTTTAGAAAGGCAGAGAAGATGATACTGCCTGATGTTAATCTTGTAATGTAATCAGCATTGATGTGATCTCATGCTAAATAAAAAATTGGACATCTCAACATCTTGCCCTCATTAACTGGAAGAGAAAGGCCATTTTCAGTTGTACATTCCAGGGCAAAAGATAAAACAAGGAAGCAGCCAGGCAGAGACAGAAAAGATTTCCTGTCTTTAGGATACGTCTCATTAAATTATTTTGTTTCAAACTCAAGTTGTAAGCAAACACTGACCTTCAAAATAAGAGAAATTGCCTCATTGACATTCTCTGAATGGAAGAAAAAAGAAACCTAGACTTGTGGTGATGCAGTTGACCAATTTGTCTGTATGATTGGTGCTGTACAAATCCTACCATGAGCAACACACACAAAAGAACCAACAACAAACCAGTAAACACTAATCGTGTAAAAACTCAGATCTTCACAGATATTAAGTTTTTTTCACTTATTAATAATTGTTGCATTTATTGCCCCTCTTGAGTAGAGAACTTCTAGACTGATTTATGACTTGCTCCTATTCCCATACATCAATAAAAATTTTGCAGACTCCAGAGCCTGCTCTGAGACACGCATTGGTACAGAGATGTCTCCTTTCAGGAGCAGAAAGCTTTCAACTTGTCATTAAATCCCTTCTCTGCAGTTTTTCATTTGGTGTAATCTCAACCTTATTTTCAAGTGTTTGTAGTAAATCTGCTGGTCTAAAATGTTGGTCTGAGATGTATCTTTGAATGGAAGGTGTAACACTTCATGTCCAAGTACTTGATGTGAGCTGTATTAGAATTAGCATAGCTCTTAATGTTCATAAACTTATCCAGCAGTACTAGGTTTTTAGACTTGTAAAATGTCAAGTCAGCTAATAAAAATACTTAATATCACAGACTTTAGAATGAAGTTCATCAGAGGCTTCTGTATCTGACATTCCTTTCCAATTAGCTTATTCTGGGTTGCAACTCTGATCCTTTAATCTTCAGGAACCACCTTGAGCAGCTGATGGGAATTTTGGAGGAAACGCAAGGGAGCCTTTGCTACTTGCTGTTTAAATAAGTACTGAATATTTTGCTTACTTGTGCTGCTGGTTTTCATCGGCTGTAAATGCACTCCTAAGCAGCAGAGAAATAACCAGATGATGCTCACTGCCTTTACAGTTTTAGTGCATGCAAAAAGCTTCCCCGTAAATGAAAGCCCTAATGGGAGGTAGCCCTGTTAGTGCTCTGTTCTTACTGTCCTTAACCCTTCTGTGTCCACTGCCTGCCTGTGGCTCTTGTGCTTCAGGACCTGAGGATGAAGGGTTCTGCATTAATGAGTTTTGTTAATGAGGAGCTCCCCATAGAAGCCCTTCAGCCTCTTCTTTCCCAGCCCTAGCCTTTCAGTTCCTCCTGGTAAGGAAGATGTTTGGTTTCCTTGATCCTTGGTTTCCTTGATCCTTGGTTTCCTTGATCCTTGGTTTCCTTGATCCTTTCCTTGTGTTTTTCTGAGGATGAAAACAGGAAAGTCCAGTTCATTTTCACATGGTTGGTACAGTGTGCTCTTAGGTTATATTGATGTGTTTCACTGCTGTGCACAGCTTGCTTGAGATGTGTTGTTTCCCTGTTTAAATGTTTGGGTTATGAGAGCCTGATCTCAGAGTGACAATTCCACTGGATTCAAAAGTAGGATTTTTTAAACTGTATTTCTTAGAGGTAGAAGTTAAAAGAATGTCCATAGACCAATTCTCATAGGAACTTTTTTCTGTCAGAATTTAGTTTAATCTGACTGTGACATTCCTGATAGCCTTCTCTGTATGTAAAGGGGAAAATGGCATTCTCCTTTTTTTAGACAGGGGGATCAAGGTTAAAAGTGGCTGAATAATCTGCTTTTACAACTTCAGATCTTGCTGTCTGTAGGCAAAAGAATATTTGCTTCCAGAGCCCTATCTTCTTGGTATCATTTATCTTCCCACCACTGGAGCTGGTTTGCTTTTGTCTGAACAGTTTGATGTGATCTAATCTGTTCTGTCATCTTATATTGAGATTAACAAACCACATACCTTCAGGCATAGGCCAGATCTACAGCAGCACAGCACAAATGAACTTGAACACGAGGTCAATCAACTGCACAAAATACATCACAGTTATTCTAAGGCTCATGCTGTCTCTATAATTGCCCCTTGTTCTGTCATTAGAGCTCCCCTACAAGTCATTATTTGGAGTCAGCAGAGCTGCAGGGAACAATCAGCCTGATGGTTAGTGTAGTGCTGAATAGATAATATAAATATCTCCCAGCACAGAAATACAAGGAGCAGGTATTGAGATTGAAGGTAATAAAATATATGGGCTTGAATCCCTTTTTGCCTCTAAATTAAAGCAGTGCTTAGCAGTCTTTCCAGGAGAGTGCTTATTCACCTGGCCTCTGGAAGTGGTGTGGGGGTTTTTGTACTTTGGTTTTACAAAGCAAATGGAAACTGGGCAGTAACTGTGCTATAAGGTTATGAAAACATTATTGAAATGTGACCTAAATGATGGACCTGCTATCTTTGGAAATGCTGCTTGGTGTTTTCCCATGAGTCTTAAAGTTTTCAATCAGCTGAATATGCAATGAGGAAAAAGCCTTAGCACTGGCCAGTGGAACAGCTGCTCAAAGTTCATTAATTTCTGAGCCCAGCCCAGTGTTAACCCGTGGCATCTAACCAGAGTGTGGCATGATTTCATAGAATCATAGAATCATAGAATCCTAGGGGTTGGAAGGGACCTCAAAAGATCATCTAGTCCAACCCCCCCTGCCAGAGCAGGGCCCCCTAGAGTACATCCCCTAGGAACGTGTCCAGGTGGGTTTTGAATGTCTCCAGTGAAGGAGACTCCACAACCCCCCTGGGCAGCCTGTTCCAGGGCTCTGTCACCCTTACAGTAAAAAAATTTTTTCTGATATTCAACTTGAACCTCCTATGCTCCAATTTACACCCATTACCCCTTGTCCTATCACTGGTCACCACTGAGAAAAGCCTAACTCCATCTCCCTGACACTCACCCCTTACATATTTGAAAACATTGATGAGGTCACCCCTCAGTCTCCTTTTCTCCAAACTAAAGAGACCCAGCTCCCTCAGCCTTTCCTCATAAGGGAGATGCTCCACTCCCTTAATCATCTCAGTAGCTCTGCGCTGGACTCTTTCAAGCACTTCCCTGTCCTTCTTGAACTGAGGGGCCCAGAACTGGACACAATACTCCAGGTGTGGCCTCACCAATGCAGAATAGAGGGGGAGGAGAACCTCTCTTGACCTACTAACCACACCCTTTCTAATGCTGCTGTCCTGCTCATTCTTATTCTCCTGGGGTGTTTGTAGAGCACTTTGCAAGTGCATTCATTGCAAGAGCTCTCTAGCTAGCTCTGTCCTGTACAGGACTCCTCTTCAGGCTCCCTACATGCAGAACCTTCCCACCAGTGCCTCCCAGTGCACACACTCCAACTCAGCCTTCCCAGAGCATCCGTGTGCCTGAACATACCTGCTGGCTGAGCATCTTTGTCTAGGGGGTCTTAAGACATCTGACAAGCAGTTTTCAGGCCGGCTGTACCAGAGTCATGGCCAGGAGATCACTGATGTTACATAGGCTCAAATTTGGGTTGGAAATACAAATGGAAAGCAATTATTGGTGAGTGAGGGATGAGGGCGGGTGGAGCAAGTGCTCCAGAGTAGCTGAGTGATTTAAGAGCTCAAGAGAACAGGGTGTGCATTTAGTTAGAGAATTTAATTTCCTTGTGTTCTTGTTGAAGTCAGGTAATAGGTTTGTTCATGGAGCTGTTGGCAGAATATGAAGTGGTGGTTGATTTTCCTCTGTTCACTATGCAAGAGGATCAGGGAGGATGGAGTTACACACAGTGAAAGCCTTAAGGTTCATTTTCCAAATGAATGGGGAGACTTAAAGCAAAGAGTTCTCAATTCAGGTGTAGTGGTACTCTAAAAATTCAGAGAAGTTACAAAACAATGCTGAAGTTTTCTAGTCAGGTGAAGAAGAGAAATGTGATGAACAGGTCCTAACAGGTGTAGGGCTGTACATGTACCTTAAGCACAAATTCAAACACCAAATCAGAAATTCAGCAGCAGAATTGGAATGGAAGTTGGAGATCTCTTGGTAAAATCTAGGTCTCCAAAGTTGCTATGGTAAAAATGGGTTTTCATGGCACAGTTTAAAACAAACAAGCAAAAAAACCAAAAAAAACAAAAGAGAGAAAGGGAAAAAAAAGATACTCATCCTTTTAAGTTCTTACATCATGTCTCAAAGCAAGCTAAAGCTTCTGGCAGTCTATTTCAGACTCAGCTGAATATCAATGCTAAGTTTGCAAAGTTTATAGAATTCTGTAATTATTACAACTTACCTTGATGTGGTGAAATGGAAATTTTCTCTAATGTATTAATGAATTTTGCAACCATAGTGTATGAGAGAACCATGCTTGACTGGGAGAAAAGGAAGAAGTGAAAATCCCAGGCATACAGTGCTTCTGTTGCTTCCTATGAAGACTCCTTATAAATAAATATCTCAGTTCCTCTTAAAGAATTTGGGAATCCAGGGTTAAGATTCTATTTTTCATTAAAATTTTTTTAATTCTGATGAGAACTTAATTACATGTCTCATATTAACCAAGAAGAATGGAGATTTATTTTAGGGCTATGTCCATTTTTAACCACTTACTGTTACAAATGCTCTACGTGATTTCTTGCACTGAGAAGGTTGTTTTGTCCTGGCCCTCTCAAGAGGGGAGACTCAGGAGAGGAGGAAGCCTGCATAGTGATTCCTGGTTCAGAACACATGAACATTATGAAGTGTTCTGAATGACACAGGAGTCTGAAACATTCTTAATTCTTAACTCTGAGCTCTTACTTCAGGCACTCTCTGTGCAGGGGGCAATTAAGGTTTCCTCTCTGGAACCTGGCTCTTACATAGAATTTTTATATCACAGAAATTCTCCTGGAAGCATCCTGTATAGAATACAAGAGCAGAATTTAGGGGCTGTGTTCAGCTAAGTTTCCCTATGTGTTTTCCATACCATTCTCTTCTTTAACATCAGGGCAGTAAGTCACATGAAATCACTGTGCTAAGTTGTAGCCTTTATGGTTTACTTTATTGTCTTATTAAATATTCTAAACTGATCAGCACACATTTCATATCAGATTATTGTTCAGAAATGTAAAGAATGATGATGTGGCCAAGCTGTTCAGTCAATATAAAAACCTGTTAAAAAGCAGCAAATTAGGTCTTCATACCACTGTAAAATCCAAATTGGCTGCAGAGCAGTCGAATCCAAACCAGGAGAGATTCTGCATTCATTTAGTCTCATTTCAGAGCTTATTAGAAGACTGGAAACCTTACATTAAATGAACACACATTTGAGCAGCTCAAGCCAAGGATACAGGAGCTGGATCTGGCTCTCCAGCTTGCAGTCCTCAGATTCAGGAAACGGCCTTGTCCTGTAAACAAGATTTAATTTTACATTTTGAATGCCATTTTGGAGCCTTACCCTTCACATCCCCAGCTGTGACTGCCATGCTAAACAAGTTCAAGCTAAGGCAGAGCTGATATCCTAAGTCTTAGGAATAATAGCTGCTGAAATTTTGTTCTTCTGGTGCTCTCTGCTTGCACCATTGCTTCCTGGTAATTCATAACATCTTGGATCAGAGTAAAGATTTCACCATTATGTTTAAAGGACACCACTGGAATTGAATAAAACCCCCAGATATGTGTCTAATTTCCTGACATTGATCCCTTTAGGATTTGCTAAGTGGTCAGGTCCAGGATAGAATATGAGCATGTGGTTTGGAAAGTCACAGTAGAATAGAAGACTGACCACAGGCTTCAACATGGTCAAGATTTTGTCTTCCTCTACAGGAATTCCCACCAGTGGCAGTGAAAACAAGGCAAAAGAAGTAAAAACAGAGAGATAAGGGAAAATAGGAATAGAAAAGGAGGAGATGGGGGCCCATATGAAGCCCCTCATGGTCTGTATGAGAACTGGCACTGTGGGACTTGGTGTGTCATATTTTGGGGTGCAATGGGTTAATGGGTGACAGGGACTTCTAGGAGAAGAAAAGAAAAAAGGGTTTCTTACAGGCTTGAGTTTTCCATGATCAATTGAATTTAAAAGAGAGGGTGTTTCTGGGAAGACTATAAAAAGGTGTTTTCATGTGTGAACTTTAAATCCCAGTTTCTCCTGGCTGGCTGGGCAGACAGCAGATTGCTTATTTTGGTATGGAAGTGGAGCCTTCTCTGTGGCACCTTTTTTTTTTTTTTTTTTTTCCCTTTTTTTTTTGAGAGATTGAATAATGCACATGTCAAGAACTGAGAAGCCTCTGCATTTTCTTTCAAGCCTTTGTATACATGACGAGCTAGAATAACCTCCCTGAACTGAATTATCCTTCCATACTATGGTTCAGTGAATATCATTATATTTCAGCACAGCATGAGTGATTTTTAATGCCAAAAACAGCAGCAAGAAATACAAATGTTACAAAAATATTGAAACAATGTCATTAAAAAACAAAACAAAACAAAACCAAAAAAACCCAAGGAAAAAAACCAGGATCATAAATACTTTACTTTGCAAGGTCTGGTAGGTCAGCATAGCTACAGTGTGGAAAATTAAAATGCCCTCCATGTGAATGCTTTGGAGGAAAAAAAGGGAAGTGTTTTGCCCTAGAAATACAGAATTCATCTCTGAGCCCGTTTTAACAATAAAAACCATTTTCCTGGTAGCTGGAACTGATGAATTTAATTCATCCCTGATTGCTTTGTGTTTGTCACTTGGATGTTCCCAAACACAATATAATTAAAGCAGAATTAGAGAAAGTAGAAAATCAGTGACAGCTTTCATGTGAGTGACCACTGCAGAGGTAACACACATCCCACATGGAATCAAACATGTCCAGGCAAGAAATGATGCCTGGGAGAATCCTAGAATCCTAGAACTGGCTGGGTTGGAAGGGACCTCAGAGCTCATCAAGTCCAACCCTTGATCCACTCCCCCCGTGGTTCCCAGCCCATGGCACTGAGTGCCACATCCAGGCTCTTTTGAAATATCTCCAGGGATGGAGAATCCACCCCTTCCCTGGGCAGCCCATTCCAATGGCTGAGCACCCTCTCCCTAAAGAAATTCTTTTTAATGTCCAACCTAAACCTCCCCTGGCACAACTTAGAAGCTCTGAAGTTGGAAGCCTTCCCCTTTGGAGCCAGATGTTCTGTCAGGAACACAGGCAGGGGGAAAGGAAAAGCAAAGGAGAAATTCTGTTGTGTTTTGCAGATGGCCAGGGTGGAACTGAGCAATTAATATTTTACCCAATATTCCTTAGCACCCAGGTGACAACTGGAACCTCAGCTTTGGCTGTGACTCTTGCCTCAGTTGTTGTCCCCTCCCTTGGAGGTTTTGTTGGGTTTCAGTGTCCCGGCACTCACACAGCCTCATGGGGGCTGGGAAGAAGAGAAACCTCCAAACCTGCTGCTGTGTGTTCCTCCACGTGTTCCCATTGAGCAGTGACTATTTTTCAGGAAGGTGATTTGTGCTCCTGTGCCCTATCTCTGCCAGCTCTGAACGGTGGCTTGGGAATGTTTCACTCCTGGATGGGTCTTAATCTCAATTAAAGGGAGATAAAGTGATATTGCCAATAGCATCTCTCATGGATGCTCAAAATCTGGATAAAATGGAATGAAGTGGCATTGCTAACATGAACTTTTGATTATAAAATAAGCATTAAAATGGTTTATAGTTTTTTTCCATGATCTCAGGTGGAATAGTTGAATATTAAATTGGAATTTTTATTCCATTTTTAAAAGTTAAAACTCTTGACAACAGATTAAATTCCTGCTTAGCAGAAATAGGGAATTAATCATTTTGTCAGTAACTGACCTGCTGAGCCTGTTTTGTGGAAAAATCTTAGGACCCTTAGAATATCAATCTGAGAAATAACATCCTAGGAATTCACAGCCATATGATAAATATTTTTATCATTCCATCCAGTTCTAAAAACTTAATTTTTTTTTTCAGATCTCCATTTTCAATTCCTGACAACACAGAGTGCTCTCTTTTCCAAGAACATCCTCTTACAATGTCTTAAAAATTTCCTTCCCTAGGGGACTTCTGCTCAGGCATCCCAAGGAAGACTTATGAGAAGGATTTGGGAACAAGGCTCTCATTACCTTGATGTTGTATCTTGGGATAGCAGGTAAATAAACCACTATTTTTTTTTTTTTTTTTTTTAATTTTTATTTTTATTTTTTTTGAGAAAATAAGAAACTCTATTTGTAGAACCATATTAAACAGCAGTTTGATTTTGGTAGCACCAGTACTGAGAACAGGGCTGTGTTGTTGGTCACAAATACAGAGGTTATAGCAATAAGACAACTCAACTTGCTTGGGCACCATTAAACACCCTGGTTTAAGCATCACAGTCATTTTTTTTCCCCAATCCTATGTTACAGCAACAAGTAGAAAAACACAGTATTTTGGGGTGAGAATTGCCATGAACCATGCTGCCTGAACTTGGCTGAAGCCAGATCTAGAAGCAGGTCCTGCCTTTGTACATAAAATAGTGTGCAGGAGTAGAACCACTTGGCAAAAAGTTTTGTGGTTTGGTTTTTTTTTTTCCTTCCTTGTATCAACTGGAGAGCTTAAAGCAATTCCTTCATGATTAGCAGCTAGATTAAAGGGAATTGGAAATGAAGTCTTTATCACTGAAGAAAGAGTTTGTTTGGTTTTTTTTAAATGCTTTTACCTCCCCCTAGTAGTACATTTTGCAAACATTAGGAACCTTGCTGGCCTTTTAAACCAAGAACTGAAGGCAAACAGCTGATGCTGTTAAGATGGAATTTCAATTTTTTATGTGGTTGCTTCTCTTCTGTGTAATGATGGTACCACTGGAAGTGTAAAGAGATAAAGATGCTGTCTCAGCCTCCAAGTGTCCCAGAGGCTGCAGATGCTACAGGAGGCTGAACCCTTCTCCCAGGCAGCCCCTTATCCCATGGCAGGGCAGGGATCTGAAACCAAGTCACCTGGCTCACAAATCACTGCAGTTGTTGAAGTTATCCTTGCAGGAGGTCTCATGTACACTTTCTTCCTCTGTTTTGCTCAGATGAAAATTATAACTCTGATTTGCAAAATAAAGCTGTTGGTAGTTTGTAAGTATGCCATGACAACTCTTCAGGCTGTAAGAAATGCCTTTTAGCACAACTTTCCTCTTGGGCACATACTAGAAAATTTGTTGTTTACCAGCTGTATGGTGAATTCATGGCACATGTTTCTTTGTACCCTATAAAATCCATTATCATCTTTTTGTATCTTGGAAGGAGAAAAGCAATTACTTTGCATTTCAACCTGGTAAGTAAATCATTAGGGAAATTCTCCATTTTTTCAAAATCCCATTTGAATTCAATACTCATAATTATTTTAAAAAGCCATTATGTTTGTGAAAAGCATCTCTACACAAACTGCAATGATTTTATTTTTCTTGGCTTAAGACAACAGACACTGGGGGGTTGAAAGCCACTGACTGCTGGTCATTACTAATTTAATAAGCAGCCCTCAGTGTTCTTGTGGATACAAAGGGATCTGGCTTTACATGTGTAATATGCAGTGTGCAGGAATACTTAGTGCTGTTCTCTTTGAAAGCTAGAGGACAGTTATTAAAATTTTATGGTTCAAATTAAAATTTAAGATTAAAATACAAGATCAAAAGAATCAATTCTTCCTCTCAATGCTATTAGGAATAAGCTTTTTGGAAGAGAGGAGCTCAGTGTCTGAAATGTCATGTTCTCCTCCTCCAGAGAGCTAGAGGAGAACTAAACACAGCTGACTCCAGGGATGTGACTTTCTGTGGTTTTCTGAAGAGAGGAACAAGCTTTTATTACTTGTTAATCTATTATGCTATTGTGGAGTCATGAAGTAGTAAGTACTGCTTGGGACCCAGCGTGGCATTTTTTTGGAGGTTTGTTTCATGAACAGAAGGAAACTCCACAGTTGTGGAATTGCTGCAATGAGCTGGAGGATGCCAGAGGAGCTGCTGCTTTCTCAAAGCAAAGGGGAGCAAGGGGAGGCTCACAGAGTACCTTGGGCTGATTAATAATCACTGTCAGAGTGCCCATTTTTCTCAGGTGCCAGGCCATTAATATCTCTCCCAGTGTCAGATCTGGTTGCCATTTCTCTTGTAAGACACTTTAATAATAAACTGCAAGATCAATGACACAGAGAAGCAGCCTTATAGGGAGAAAGGCTATATCTTAACTTGCAACCCAAAGTCATAAATCTGCTTTCAGGGCTTTGTATTCCTTCCCTGAAACCTTCCCATGGGGTTTTACTCTGTGTAGCTCAGCTGGAAGAACCTGCATTTGCTCTTCTAGCACAGGGATTTGTCACTGGGATGCCCAGTGAAGTCATCCCCAGGAGTGGGACACAGACTGCAAAGGAAGTGGCAGCACCTTGTGGAATTTCACAGTTCCTGTGTCTTTAGGCCTGAACCATGACAGCTGTAACTCTAGGATGTGTTTAAAACTAGAGAAATTATGGGTTTGATCTGATGTAAAGAAAAACAGTTTTCTTAGCACTCATCAAACAGAATTAAAACTTTATCTTGTCTTGAACTTTTCAAATCCTAAAGCAGTGTAATAAATTACTTAAGCTCCTGTGACTTCATTGAAGAGCTTAAGATGCCTTGGTGACCAGCATGAAATGGAACGTAGCATTACTTGAACAAATGCAGAACTGGATTACTCCAAATCCACTGAGAACTGCAGAATAAAGGACATTATCAAGGGTTCAGTGGCAAATTCCTCTTTCTGAAAAGCATTCATTGTAGCAGTGAAAGAAAAGCCCTGCATGAAAACCATAAGTTATAAAATTATTAAGAAAGATTCTTTTAAAATGAGGCCTGGGAGACTCTCTTATCACAGAAGCCAAAGCAGAGCTATCTGTGGTTATCAGGTTTTCAGACTTGTGTATCAGTGAAGTTAAATTGTTGAAAAGGCTGACTGTACCAAAGTGAAGAAAAAAAGAAACAGGTTTATTTTATACAAGGAAAGGGAAAAAATGGACTGAGATCAGTGAAAGAAAAGGACCTGAGAGAAAAATGTGAAAGACAAAAAGGAATGGATGGGGAAAGCAGGGACTGACCAAAGGAAAATCAAATTTCTGGGGATAAGGTATCTCATATAGGTTCGTGTGAAAATTCCAAGTGCCATTCCTTCCCCTAGAACCAAGATGCAGTGCATCTGTCACAACATCCAGAGCACAGGATTCTTCTCAGCAGAACATAAAGTGAAGCAGCCTTTACAGAATGCTTTCCTACCACTGAGCAGAGGGGATGTGCATCAGGGGCTGCAAGTGACATATGTAAAAAAAAACTCAGTTTCTGGTTTGTTCTCCTTTTGAGGAGCAGTGAACTTGTTTTTCTGGGTGAAACTAATGGCCACATTATTAACACAGGCAAGGAGATGGTAAGAGACTGCTATACACTCAGCCTTTATTCCTTAGAGCAGATAAGAACTATTTAGAATTCAGGCAGTCTTTGGTGTACTTCACCTTTCTAGAATTAACATAGTTGCTTGTTTATAACCCTTGTCAACATTTTTTTTGTCAGATCATAGCTCTGTCATCACTTTTATAATGGTGGCACAACTTGATTTCTGAATGCTGCTTCTCTGAGTTTCATGGACCTGGAATCAGCTGGTTCAGTCAGAGGGACAACAACATTTTCATTTATTTTCAGGACTGCTTTTCTTCATTGTCCTTCACTCTGGCATTTGGTTTTGGCTTCTCCAGTAAAGAGAGATGTCAAAAAAGAACTGTGTAGGCTTAGGTTGCTGGCTTGCTTAGATTAGAAGTAGATAATCCAACCCATGGAGCCCAGAAATATTCAGAAAGGGTGGGATAGGAGCTGCCAGCTCCCAGGCACTCTCAGTAGCTGTATCTGAAGCTGCAGTGAAAGGTGTTTTGCTCTGTTGGACTTAATGTGTCTAATAAGGACTGAATCTTCACATTGGAACAAATTTGGATACAGGACAGTCATGATTCTGTTTTGCCTGCCAGGGAAAAATCTCCATTAAAGTGAAGATAGCTCTAGAAAATATTATTTTATATTATATTAATTTTATTTTATATTATTTATATATTAATTTTTTAATATTTATTAATTTTTATATTTATTAATTTATATATATATTTATATATTAATTTTATATTATATTAAATATTATTTTATCCAGCAGCAGCCTGCAGAGTTTGTGTTTGCCCAGTGGCTTTTTGGATTTAAATTTGGATACTGTCCCAGCAGCATCCAGAGGGACCTCCACAGCTGCAGGACAGGGAATAAAAGGGCATCCTAGGAAATGAAGCATGGGTGGGTGATTAATATAGCAGGATGAAGTCAGAGGGAGAAGAGAAGAAGAAAGGGTTAATTTTCTGCACTTAATAGACCATGAGAGCAAAGGAAAATAAAAATAACTGAATACTAGCAGGCAGCACCTTCCTCCCCATTCAGAGACTCCTGTTTGCAAGTTTAATGTGCACAAGACATTTCATAGAATAAGCAAATGGTTTGGCTTGGAAGGGACCTTAAACTCATCCATTTCCAGCCAAAAACCATATAAAATCAGTGAACACCTTCACACAACAGCAGTCAACCTGTAAGCCTGGAAGTCTGAGAACTGACTTCTCATTGACACAGTCAGACTTTATAATGCTCCTGAATGCCTTTATTTGGGTGGAAAATTAACCTATTTGATGTGGTATGCAGTAGCTCATTCTTTTGATTTACACCTGGTTATCCCCACAATAATAAAACATTAATACTCTGGATCTTTCATTTGGAAAATACTCAGTATAACAAACTATGCCTTAATGTATCTGCTTACTTGTTTATTCTCTAATTCTTCAGAATTTTCATTTTATGTATTCCAGTTTGTAATTTCTTTTTTTTTGAAATTAGCTCTCCAACAATCCATTTCTCTTCAGTCCTTTTTAAGACAACAAAATCTCAAGTTGCTGACATAGTGTATCAAATTTAGTAGCAGCTAAGAAATATCATTAAACCCCAACTACATAGAAAGGCTCTACTAGAAAGGAGAAGCACTAAAATATTTTCTTCCTGGAGAACTGTAGAATAATTAAATTGCTTAAACAGAATGCATGATTGGAAGGTACCAATGCAATTTAAAAACAGCTTTTACAGAAGTTTACTAAAACTTTGCTAAGAGCTAAACCAAAGTATATTTTATGTTGATAAGGGTTTCAATTAGAATTGAAAATAACTCTGGAATTTCTCATTTTCTGTTTACACATCAGGACAACTTGTAGTTTGACAATGTAAATATCTTTGAAGAGCTTCTTCCAAGTGGTGGCCTCCTAAGAGGATGATGTTCTGCCTGAGCAGAGCTCACTCATTCAGTTTGCTGCATTTTTTCTTAAAACCTCTTCAGGCTCTTCCTTAGGTGTATTTGCACAGCATTTCTTATGAATATGGGCCTCAGGGAAAAATGGGATATACTGAAGAGCTTCAAAAATAAAGGTTTAAACACCCATTCAATTTCCTCCAAATCAGCATCACCTCTCTCTCTTATTGGGTTAGATGAGTGCTGGTGGGAACTGGCAGCAGAGCAGAAAAACTGAATGGTATGAGAATTGTATTTATTCTCAGACATTCTTCAAATTGATACTGGAATTTTGTGAATAAGTAATGAAAATAGAAAATATTTTTCTACTGAATTCTATAAAATATTTTCCTATTGAATTTACATAGCTCTATATTAGAAAATATAGACCTTTTAAAATTTTCAAACAAGTGAGCCCTGAGACCACGTAGAGACCTTCAGCTTCAGACCCAGTGGTGTCTGCATCAATTTGAATTGGTACTCCTGTCTCTGCTTGCTGTTTGGGAAGAGCTGGTACAAAGCTCACAGAAATCTGTCCAGGCCTTTCTGTTTAGTTCAGTGGACTTGAAATCAGATCCATTGCAAAGCTGGATGAGGGGGGTCAGAAGCAGCAGAGTGAATCAGAGTTGGTAAAAGTGGCTCCATACAGAAATTCTCTTAGAGCATCTCTGAGGAGACCTGAAGAGAAAAGTTGTGTTTTGCAGTTTCAGCCAAGGAAGTTACTTTAAATACTTTAATTAAACAGAATGTTTAATTTTACTATTTTAATAATAAAGCATACACAGTGAATAAATATAATATGTGTAATACCATTAAAATGTAATTTCTTTTGTACTTTGAATGAATTACTTGACAGGTGTAGCATACTTTTTCTTTGTTCTTAGTGGAGCTTTACTGTGAAATTATTTTCCAATTATCTGCCTGTTTCTTGAGCATTTTAATCCCTTTTGGAAAAGACACTGAGCAGTTTCATTTCAATGGGATCTGGAGCTTTAAATGACACCAAGTGCTAGGATTAATCCTAAAATCCCTATGAGGCTTTGTTTTTCAGAGTTAAATATCTCTGAAAGTTATGGTCCCAAACCACACCACGTTACTGGGCTCAGTTGCTGTAAATTCAAGCTAAGACAATGCAGTCTGATGTTAATTTTCTTTCCCTCAAAGCAAGGTGCTAATTCATATCTGCTGAGGCCAAAACCTGATGGTTTTGTTCTGTACCACGTTCTGTTTGTAGGAATGGTCCAGCTTTCATGTATTTCAAAGATTCAAACCTTGATTTCTGGTCATAAGTTGTGTTGTGCAGCTTTTAGTGGTGTTTGCTTCCTTCCTTTTGTGCATCATTTAATCCTTTCTGTTGCTACAGAGCAGAACAAAGAATAAAATTCTAACAGGTGGTTTTGTTTCAATCATTAGTGCAGGGATGCAAATTGAAAGCATTTGGGTGTTAAGTTCTTGATAAATCTGAAATGAGGGCCTTGAGCTCCTCAGGGAGCCTCCTCTCCAGCACAAACCCAGACTGTGAATGCATTGATATTAAAAAACCTTTGTAACCACTTCTGTGTTGATCTGGTGTGAGGAGGAAAGAAGAGTCCAAAAGTGAAGAGTTGAGGCATAAAACTGAAGTTGCACTGGGAGACAGAATGAAGATTTTATTCTGATCCAGCTGCTTTCTCTGCAGACCAATCACCCAGCTGTGTTACAGGACACTGAGCAGCAGCTTTGTTTTCCAGGGTGAATCACTCTGTCTTTTGCCTGTAATCAATGTCACCTGGTGGCATCTGCACCAGATGCCATCCCTGCACAGCTGCTTTTGGTGTCAAGTGATGCTGCACAGCCAGGTGAGCCCTGGATACATCAGTGGCAGGGAACAGAGATGCTGTGGGTTGGGTGACATCGAGGTACAAAAGTGACAGATGAGAAGTCCTCATCTCCTTCCTTAACTCTCCATTCACCTGCCCAAAGCCAAGAACCAGTTCCCTCTCCCCTTAGAATTTGGTAGGAGTGGGGTTGTTGACAAAGTGATGATGATGAGTTAATATATTTAATTTATAAGCTTTTTTTTTTTTTTTTTTTACTTTAATCTCGCAGTGTGATGAGGGAGGAAAGAGCTGCCTCAGATCCTAGCCATCTTTTTACATAACTGTTTTAATTTGATACTAATGTACCTTTATGTTTGAAAAGCTTATGTCCTCCTTTAAAGCCTGGTGCTTGAAGTGTGAACATGATGGAGAAGACACAGAATGGTCACAGCTCTATACTGTGTTTCTCAGTCTGAGTATCACTAATGACCATGAAGTCAGCAGATTATAGTTCTTTATTATAGGGCCCTGGAAATTCTTAACTTCATGTACTTACAAATAGAATTTTACAGAGCTTTCATTTGTAATCTTCTGAAAATTCTACATTTATAAACTAAGTCATATATTCCCAATAAGGCAAATTACAGAGCAAGGGCAGCTGTGGACAAGAGAACTGTTGAAGCAGTAATTGTATTGGTAAAGATATCAAAGCAACTTAGGAAAGAAAGCTTCATCTCTCTCTAAACTCTAAAATAGAACTGTGATGGTTTTAAATGTGTTTATATTTGTAATTGTAAAATCTGTTTCTCTTATATTGTCAGGGTTGTTTATGTTCTCCCTCTAATAAAAGAGAAGTGATCTGCTTAGGAGGAAGTCAATGTTTTCTAATAAAGTGTTTGTAAGCAGTTAAATATTATTGTATAAAATACTCAGTAGGTATTAATGTGCAGCTGCTGAATAAAATAAGGAAAGCATAACATATACAATACTTGTTTACAACATGTAAATACTCCTTCCTTTAAAGATTCTTCAGAGAATATTTTCCCAGTGTTCCAGGGCAGTCATTACTAGAATACAGGGAGCTCCTCTATTCTGTTAATGAAAAATAGAAACTTTTTATGGAGTTGACACCATCACTTCAACTTTGCTTCAATAACTTGTTGTCTATACTCAGATATGGGATCATGGACTTGGTGGATATTAAACTGACAGGTGTCAACCTGTTAGATTTCAGTTTGTTAGTTCTTATTGAAAATTACTTCTAGCATTCTCTATCAGTTCTGTCATCTCTGCAACTGGTGTTTCTGGTGTCAGTTCCACAATGGAAATTGAGTTTGTGTTGGAAATTGAGTTTCTGATTTATTTTACTGTAGTTCCCATATCGAATTATTGCAATTCTTACCTTGTCTTTCCTAACACCATTACTAGCATTTGTTTCATCTTTTGTCAGATCTCATTGCATTCTAAAGACCATTTAAAAAAGCTTCTGTCCCAGAGCTGTTACTTGTTCAGTGAGTGCAGACATTGGGATCCCTGGAATGACCCTGGGTCCAGTGGCCTGATGTGCATCCAAGGGGAAGTGTAGAGTTTTGCATTTGGGGAAGAACAACACGATGTCCCAGTATAGGTTGGGGGCTGAGCTGCTGGAGAGCAGTGTAGGTGAAAGAGACCTGGGGGTCCTGGTAGACAAGAAGATGCCCATGAGCCAGCAATGTGCCCTTGTGGCCAAGAAGGCCAATGGCATCCTGGGGTGCATTAGAAAGGGGGTGGTTAGTAGGTCAAGAGAGGTTCTCCTCCCCCTCTATTCTGCATTGGTGAGGCCACACCTGGAGTATTGTGTCCAGTTCTGGGCCCCTCAGTTCAAGAAGGACAGGGAAGTGCTTGAAAGACTCCAGTGCAGAGCTACTGAGATGATTAAGGGAGTGGAGCATCTCCCTTATGAGGAAAGGCTGAGGGAGCTGGGTCTCTTTAGTTTGGAGAAAAGGAGACTGAGGGGTGACCTCATCAATGTTTTCAAATCATAGAATCATAGAATCATAGAATCATAGAATTAGCCGGGTTGGAAGGGACCTCAGAGATCATCTAGTCCAACCCTTGACCCACTGGAGCAGTTGCTAGACCATGGCACTGAGTGCCACATCCAGTCTTTTTTTAAATGTCTCCAGGGACGGAGAATCTACCACCTCACCGGGCAGTCCATTCCATAGCCTAATCACCCTCTCCGTGAAGAAATTCTTTCTAATATCTAATCTAAACCTCCCCTGGCGCAACTTAAGATTGTGTCCTCTTGTCTTGTTGGAGGTCATCTGTGAAAAGAGTCCAGCTCCCACCTCGCTACATCCTCCTTTCAGGTAGTTGTAGACAGCAATGAGGTCTCCCCTGAGCCTCCTCTTCTTCAGGCTGAACAGCCCCAGCTCTCTCAGCCTCTCCCCATAGGGCCTGTGCTCGAGTCCCTTCACCAGCCTGGTTGCCCTCCTTTGGACCTGTTCCAGGGCCTCTACATCCTTCTTAAACTGAGGGGCCCAGAACTGGACACAGTACTCGAGGTGTGGCCTCACCAGCGCTGAGTACAGGGGAAGAATCACCTCCCTGGACCTGCTGGTGACGCTGTTTCTGATACAGGCCAGGATGCCATTGGCCTTCTTGGCCACCTGGGCACACTGCTGGCTCATGTTCAGTTTCTTGTTAATGCAGACTCCCAGGTCCCTTTCTGCCTGGCTGCTCTCCAGCCACTCTGTCCCCAGCCTGTAGCGCTGCATGGGGTTGTTGTGGCCAAAGTGCAAATATGTAAGGGGTGAGTGTCAGGGAGATGGAGTTAGGCTTTTCTCAGTGGTGACCAGTGATAGGACAAGGGATAATGGGTGTAAATTGGAGCATAGGAGGTTCAAGTTGAATATCAGAAAGAATTTTTTTACTGTAAGGGTGACAGAGCCCTGGAACAGGCTGCCCAGGGGGGTTGTGGAGTCTCCTTCACTGGAGACATTCAAAACCCACCTGGACACGTTCCTAGGTGATGTACTCTAGGGGGCCCTGCTCTGGCAGGGGGGGTTGGACTAGATGATCTTTCGAGGTCCCTTCCAACCTCTAGGATTCTATGATTCTATGATTCCCAGCAGAGACTGGGGTCTGATGGAGGGAGCAAAGGAATGAGGGCTTGGGGTGCAGGGGGGTTGTGGAAGTTGTGCTTTACACAGCCTGAGACCCTAAAGCACCTCTAGATTTACCTTTGTGTATGAAGGGCTCATGCTTTTTACATCAATTATGCTGACAGACATTTTCTTACCTTTTTTTGTGTGTCTTGGATGATGCACATGTGCTTCACTCTCACAGAAATAAATTGTTAATTTAGTTTTCTGCTTGAAGTTTTGATGTGCCAATGCAAAATTACTCCTAAGGTGTAGTAGACTGGGTTGTCCAAGTAGCTAAGAACCCCCATGGTCTGTTATCCAGACTCTGGAGCTTCACAGCTCAACACACAGCTGATATCCATATCTCCTGGAGAAATGAAGTGTGTTTCCTTGCAATAGAAATGTTGTTTGAAAAGAGTCAGTTTGCTTCAGTGTTTGAAGAGCAGAGGGTGTCACCCATCCCTTTGCAAAGGAGGACAGTTGTTATCTCATTAAGAGTTTCAAAATCACAACTGACTTGTACTTGGTTCCCAGATATCTGGTACTGGCTTAACCCAGTGAAGAAATGTTATTTTACCTAGTTAGGAACAATTTTCCTCATTTTGCAGTATTTAACTGTTAAGTTTCCATCTCTATGTAAATTTATTTCCTCTGTAGCTGGTTTTTACACACACAGTTCAACATTCACTAGCTTTGCTAAATAGGTATCTAGTTAAATTAAATAATTATAGGTAGTTATATGTCTATGGTGTGTATAGGTAGAATATGCCTACAGCTGTGTGAAACTTAAAGGACTCTCAGATGCTAAAATAACACAGCTGATATCCATATCTCCTGGAGAAATGAAGTGTGTTTCCTTGCAATAGAAATGTTGTTTGAAAAGAGTCAGTTTGCTTCAGTGTTTGAAGAGCAGAGGGTGTCACCCATCCCTTTGCAAAGGAGGACAATTGTTATCTCATTAAGAGTTTCAAAATCTCATTTTAGCTGCTTCTTGCAGCAAGCTCGTGGGCATCAGGAGTGTTTTCTGGTGGTCCTGAATGCAGGTTCTAGGAAATATCCTTTATAGGAAAGGAAGGAAAGAACAAAAGGGTGTAGAGTATCACTGTACTAAGAGCCAGTTCAGACCAGCACTGCCATCTGTATAGTCTGAAACAGGGCAAGCCTGAAGAGGGTTCAGGTTTGAACAACTTCCCATTCAATGGTATTTTTTTAAAAAATGGGTTAATATCTAAAAAACATTAAACCAAAACAAACAAAAACAAAAAAAAAACCAAGTAGAAAAGTAATTTTCCCTTGCTGGTTTGCCTATTGTGTATTCACAAATGTGTGTGATGAGCTCTGAGCTACAGGTGCACAAGGACAAATTTCCCCAAAGGCTGCTGTTCTTCTGTACATTCAGTTTATTGCTGTTGCATTTGTCTCTGTGATGGTATCTGAGTCCTGAGAACAAGGCTGGCTACTTGGGCTGATAACTTTGGAAGAAGTTCATGTTATTCAGCTGCCAGTCAGGTGCGTGCAGATGCAAACTGAGCACTTAGGGACTGGAATTTGCCTGTAAATGCATCCTGAGCCTGTGAAATCCTGGTGTGGGTTTTTGCAGGTGGTGTTTTTGCTTCCTTAAAAAGCCACTGAGCCTTTGGAACCCCTCCACTGGGAATGGCTGACTGGGTCAGTTTGTTTCTGCTTGCTTTCTCAGTGATGAAAATCATCTGAGCCTGATGCTCAGCCTGAAGGCAGATTGCTGAGGCTAAAAATACTTGCAAAATAGTGCAACAAATAAAGCTTTGAAGAAACAGATTTTATTTAGCAGACATCAGGTTTTTTTGATGCTGCCACAAAGGTGTTAAATGGGAATGGCCTGGGGACCAGCACCCAATCAATGAGCACCAGTAAGTCTGTGAAATCAACTTTTCACATGCACAAAAACGGATGCAGCCAATGCTGTGTTACTCCTATTAATTGCCCAGAGTGACAGAAGATTTATCAATTAACTATCCAATTCTTTGAAGCCATGGGGGAAAGTGTAAAGAGATGCAAAGTTAACTATGTAATCCAGAAGATCCCCTGCCTGAGCTGATGAGTAAATATGGGCACAGCAGATTCTCTAGAGCTTCACAGGTTTTCTGCCAATACACATTTGCTTTTCACAATTTCACAATTGGGAGCAGAAATAATATTATTCTTGTGGCAAAATTGGTAAGGTCTGTAAAGTTAATGTATATTCAGCATGTAACCTAGAGTTAACACCACAAATATTTCCAGGGTGTGGCAGAATAAAAGAATTAGGGTTTTTTAAAGTTTCTGGCTACCCTGCACTACCTGAGAACAGGCTTGGGGGGGTGTGATTGAGGGGTAGGGAATAGGTCTGTACAAAATCACTTTTGTTCATGAAAAACTTTACCTTTAGCATTGTGTTTTTCCTTGATAGTTTTTCTGCCTTCCCAGGCACTGGTGCCAGCATTTCTAATTTATATTTAATTTCACTTTCTTTGGGCTGAATACAGTTTCCCACATCAGGTCCTGGTTTAGTTCATTGTTTGAATTGTTTTCATACTTCACAAGCTTTTACTCTTTGCTTTCTCCCTGCAACATTCCTTACTGCCATAGCTTTGGTTTGGAGCCCTTTGGTCTCTTATCAACCTTTCCAAAATTCTAAAATGCCCTCTTTATAAGGTGCCCTCAGCAGGCAGAACAAAGTGCCAGTGTTGATAGTTCAGCATTGGTATTTTCTATCAGCTTCTTCATGATTTTTCTGGCTACAGAGAGATCAGGACCATTTTAAAATTGTGATTTTTTTCTCTTTGTAGAAAAAAAAAATAAAAAAATCATTTGATTCCTTCCTGAGCTGTATTAGGTAGAGACAGAATTCTGAATGTGTTAGGCTGATGTTCAGGAAGTCTGTAGTAAAATTCCTGTCTGGTTGTAGATCAGGCATCTAGACTTTGATTTGTCTCAATGTGTGTTTAACACCAATGGTTAATTTATGTTTTACAATGTTCAAGTGTTTAAATATTTTCCTTATGAATGATCGTAGAGAAAAATACATCCTTGCTGTATCAGACATTGCTATATTGGCTGCTTCCTTCTGGAGTTTCCACTAGGGGAAAATTGGATATGATGTGTCCTCCTCCTTGCTGCTGTTCTTTGACATGTGTTATGCTTTTACACTCAGTTGTTTCTCAGGAGTTACTACTCATGTTAGGAGGCTGACTTGAGGAGAAGATGCTCTTATCCCTCAGCTGGCTTAGAGCATTCTTGTAGGAGCCCAAGTCTTGAATTCTCCTGTTATAAATTGCATATTTCACATTCAGCAGCTATAAAATTAGGTACAGTTTCTTCTCTGCCCTGTTCATTCTTACTTCCCTTTGAAATGATGGATGAGAGAGATGTTAGTTAAGATTTACATAAATGTGACACATGATAAAAAGTGTAGTAGTACAAAGCAAAAGAAAAAAAAAAGACTTTTAAGGAACTGTTGTACTGAAAAGTGACACCTGACACTTAAAAGTGAAAGAACTGAGAGTTATTCGTGTTTTCTGTCTCTTTACAGAAAAAAAAATACTTTTTTTTTTTGCAATAATAAATTAGTTGAAGATTTAACATGCATATATAATGTACAATGGAAACAAGAGAGGGAAGAAGGTTTTTTTTTTATTTTCCTACAAACGGTTTTAAAACAAATGATTTCCAGCCCTTCAGTGTCACAGTAATCTCCTTCCTTTTATCTTTAACTCCCTTCTGACTCCTCTTTGAGGAAGTAAATCCATCTAATACCCTTAGTGTGAATGCAGACAAGCATCCTGGAAAATAAGTCCATCACTCACTTCCTTTCAGGCTGTTCTTCCCTGTGCTCTAGCATAGAAGCTGGATTTCAACAGATGAGTGAAAATAATCCTCTGTAACCAGATTTTAATTGTGAGAAATTGTGACTTCTGCATAAGGGTGAGATCCCAAATGCAGAATCCAGCGAGCTGATGTATTCAGGGGAGTGAAACAGGGATTTGTAGGTGGTGGTTGTGAGCAGGGAATTAAGTGGTGTGGTGTCAGCTGGAGGCATTAAGGTAGCAGTCACAGCACAAAGGCAAATTTAGGTTTTACAAAGCATATAGGTAGTAAAGATCCATCGTGTATGGCAAAGTGAGGATAAACTGATGGAGGATTAAAACTCAGTAACACGATGCTGCATCTGCAGATGTGACTTTCTTACCCATAAACATCATAACCAGAAAGTGTTTCAGAGCCTGGATGCTGAGATGGACCGAGGGACCATCATCAGCAAATTCGCAGACGACACCAAGCTGGGAGGAAGTGTGGATCAGCTGGAAGGCAGGAGGGCTCTGCAGAGGGACCTGGACAGCCTGGAGAGTTGGGCTGATCCCAACGGGATGAGGTTCAACACAACAACCCCATGGGGAGCTCCAGGCTGGGCACAGAGTGGTTGGAGAACAGCCAGGCAGAAAGGGACCTGGGAGTCTGGATTGACAGGAGGCTGAACATGAGCCAGCAGTGTGCCCAGGTAGCCAAGAAGGCCAATGGCATCCTGGGCTGTGTCAGGAACAGCGTCACCAGCAGGTCCAGGGAAGGGATTCTGCCCCTGTGCTCAGCCCTGGTGAGGCCACACCTCGAGTCCTGTGTCCAGTTTTGGGCCCCTCAGTTCAGGAAGGATATCGAGGTCCTGGAACAGGTCCAAAGGAGGGCAACCAGGCTGGTGAAGGGACTCGAGCACAGGCCCTATGAAGAGAGGCTGAGAGAGCTGGGGCTGTTCAGCCTGGAGAAGAGGAGGCTCAGGGGAGACCTCATCGCTCTCTACAACTCCCTGAAAGGAGGTTGGAGCCAGGTGGGAGTTGGTCTCTTTTCCCAGATGACTTTCAACAAGACAAGAGGACACAGTCTTAAGTTGTGCCAGGGGAGATTTAGGCTGGATATCAGAAAGAATTTTTTTACGGAGAGGGTGATCAGGCAATGGAATGGGCTGCCCAGGGAAGGGGTGGATTCTCCATCCCTAGAGACATTTCAAAAGAGCCTGGATGTGGCACTCAGTGCCATGGTTTAGCAACCGCACCGGTGGGTCAAGGGTTGGACTTGATGATCTCTGAGGTCCCTTCCAACCCGGCTAATTCTATGATTCTATGATTCTATGAAATGATGGAGGGGCTGTGGGGGGAAGAAGCAGACTTGGGAAGCTGAATATCTGTGAGGTCTTACATGTAAGGTGAGGAAGCAGGGGAGTGGCAGCTTGGAAACTCCATCACCCTGCTGAATCCTTTATCCTTCAAAAGGAGCAGCTGAAAACAAATCAGTTACCTCTGGAAATCCCCAGCTGTGTGCACAGAAAGCCCCCACCCTCTGGTGAATCCTCTCCCAGATGGTTTTCTCAGAGGGTGATCAGGAGGTTGGCAATGGAACCACTGGGCTGTGACATTATTTTGTGACTGCCTGCTCTGGGCTTGGGGTTGATTTGGGCAGGCTGTAAGGCTGCTTCCCAACCCTGTTTCAGTTTGTTTGTTTGTGTGTTCCTGGAGGAGAACCAGGGGAATCTCACCCTGCAGGACCTCCCCCGGGTGTTGCAGTTAAACAAAGAAGAAAGGAAAAGAGGGATGAGGTCTGGGGGAAAGGAGATAAGTGGTGCAAGTCTGAGCTGCTTTTTGGGTTCCAGCTGCTGTGAAAGTCCACGTGCAGAAGTGTTTGGAGAGTGATGCAAAACAGAAAGTGAGATTTTCTCTGGAAGAACAAGGACACACTTCCTCGTGTTCAGTTTTCCCAGAACTCAAGTTGGTCTTTCCCAGCTAAGAGCTGGTGTGGGTCACTGGGAAATAAGGGAGAGCCAGGCAGCTGAGCCTTCACACTCGGACAAGAGCAGACTTTTGAGGGTGTATCTGTGCATTAATTCATGTGATGAAGCCTCCAGAGATGCCTTAAGCCCCTGAAGCTACCAAAGAAAAAGAAAGTGGCTTGGACACCAGGCACACAGCTCCCTAGCAGTTTGGCTGTCAGGGTTGTGTTCTTGAGCCTGGTTTCTGAGCAGTTAATTATGCAGTAATTACACTTCATAGTAGCTTTTTCTGGACTAATTTAAGTCTGTGGAGTCCCTGCTGTGGGATGCTAAAAGGCAGCCTTGGCTTTGATACATAAGGATGTGCTCAGCAAAAGCTTTGTGCAAAGCTGTGCCAATATATTGGGAGTACTTCATAGGGCTTGATTTTGTCCTGGAACTGAGGCATTGGGTGTTATATTGAGATTGATTCAAGTGATTGCAAAATTACTGAGAAATGAGACAGAATATCCATTACTTAATGTCTCAAAATGAAAAAGAGCATATTTCAAAAGATACCAGGTGGCTGGTGTAGGCACGATGGGCTCACCTCAGGAATAAATTGGTAAAACCCAATGGTTGTCACTATTCAGGAAGTCAGACTAGATGGTGATAATAATCCATTTCAGTTGCTAAGAACTGATAGAAATTCTGGCTCTGTCCTTTGTGTTGTGACTTCTTCCCATCCAACTGGAAGTGTTAAGGGGCCTTAAAGTAGAAGCAAGATTTACTGACTTGGTCTCCTTTTTTTCAGTGGTAGAACAATAAAAAGGAGTTTGTGTGTAAACAGGGTTGAAAGCTTTGTTCCAAAACTTGTCAGCAAGTTTTTGGAGGTGGGAGGACAGAGCCTCTCTCCAGCTTTGCTTCTTGTTTATCAGGTGTTACATTCTCAGGTCCTACACTGAAAATTGTGTATTCTGTGCTGAATGTAAAAAAAAGTCACTCATGCATTTTTTTTTCATTGTTTTTATTCAGAGACCATGTTTTTGACTTAAAGATGAACCAGATTTTAATCTTTTGTGGCCTTTTTCAACCTTGAATCTTTTCTTTGTTAATATATTCAGACTTGCAGTGAGAAGCCAAATTTTTCAAGGTGATCCTGGGTGAATAGGATTAAAAAACTTGGATCAAACTACTTACTTAATCACTGTATATTCTTCATGAAATTGGCAAGAAATTATATTTCATACAGCATTCTTTATAGCCTCAACTTTTAGTATTCTGAGAGAAGAAAAATGAAAGGCAAATATCATGACCTTTTGTTATCTCAGTGACCTGAAACTGGAGATGGGTTTCAATTTAAATACAGAATCCAATCCCACCCTTAGAGTAGCTGTAGGCAATTGTAAAATATGCCTGGGACATTTGGAATGGAAAAAATAAAATGCATTATCCTTCCAGGGAGAAGAGCTTTGAAAATTGCCAGTTTCGTTTCACACATTAAGGTAAATTCATACATTTGTAAAGAGAAAGTCATAATATCTTCCTGAAGAAAAGCTGTTTTTCCCTTTTAATTGTCTTTTTTGTTTCTAGTGCAGGAGAGATGACTTGTGTTTTGGTTTTACACTACTGAAAATGTTGATTTTTTAATTTTTTTTTTACTGCTTTCCTGTGGAAAAACATTTCCGTTTATTAAATTATCACCTATTAGTGACATGGCTATGCAATTTCTACTTGGTATTTTTTAATAGAATGAATTTTGGAAGTCAAACATTAGAATTTAATCTAAGCACACATCACTAGACAAAAGAATTAGACCCTAGCAGAGGTGGGCTTTTTCTCAGTCTGTGTCTGTGCTCAGCCACATGGAAATAAAAATAAGAATTATACCTTTACCACGGAATAAATTTTAAGAACAGGTGGGCTGAAAGAGATTTTTTTTCCCTGAAAATAAACTCTGAAAGACTTGGATGTACCATCCAGACCTAACAAGTCAGGGAACTGTGGAATTTCCTTGGCTGGTCCCTGCAGAGGAGGCTCAGTGGGCTCTGCTCTTCCCATGCTGTAACTTCTGCTACTCCCATCTCCAGGAGGTGCTCCAGCAGCAGAATATGAACATCCCACACCACGCTGCTTTTGCAAATAAAGATCTTAAAATCTCACTGCTGGCTTGAACTGCCTCACACTCAGAAGTATTTGTCTTCAGTAGCCCCCCAGAAGTGGAGATTTTTAGCATCTGCTGAGCACTTACATTTTATACATCGAGCCTCACTGGAATTTTTTGGCCCAGAGGTTCAAGTTCATGACTGATGTCAAAATTCTGAGGGAAGTCAGTGTTGTTTTATCACCTTTATTGGCTTGAAAAGGGGGTGGTCCAGAGGAGTGCAATGTGGCTGGAGTGAAGAGGGCCTGGATGAGATGATCTCAGGTGATGCAGATTATCCAGGTGTGTTCAGAAGTGTTTCAGCTCCTCATTCAAAGATGCAAAAAAATGTGACTGGCAGTCCTTGAAACCACAGAATGTGCAAAGCTGGAAGGGACCCATGGGGATTATCAGCTCCAATGTACACTGTGATTATTCTCCCCTTTCCATCTCATGCCAGGCAAATTCTTAGTCTGGGGTTTGTACCAGCTGTGTTTACACAGTTCTGCCCACGAGGAAAGGAGAAAATGTTTCCTGATTTTCCTGACTGCACTGAAACAGAGGCAAAAATCTGGACTGCTGCAGCAACAAGCTGGACAGAGGGAAACCTGGTGGTGGTGTTGCTGAGAAGACAAGAAGGAGATTTGGTGGCAACAAACACATCAAATAAATCAAAAAAGCCTGGAAACAGCATCTAAATGAGATTTCTGTGTCTGGATTCGTGACTGAGAGCTGCAGTCTGCCTTAGAGAAGAAATTGTTGTGTTGAAGGTGGTAGAAGATGAGGACACTTGACCAAAGAAGCCCTAAGCCAAGAACATCCCTGCATGGGCTTTGAGTTTTTTTCAGGTGTAAGAGAGATGTATCCAGTGCCACCTCCTTTTGGGTGAGATTTTTAGATTTCACCAGTGTCTAACCTGGATGTTAGTAACAGTATCTCTGGAAGGAGGAGACAGAAAATGCCAGAGTTAAAAATGGGACCTTGAAAAATGTGATTTCTGTTGTGTGCTGAGCAGCAGTGCTCACTGGCTCCCAAATCCCAGGAATAGCCATGAGGATGTAAGTGAAGGATGTGGAAGAAGAGGAAGAGGCTGGTGAATCATCTTCAGCTTCTGGATTTCTCTGAAAATTTTCTTCTCCCCTCAGGCAGTGTATCTTTAATGTTCTCATATAACTATTTCCCTAGTTTCTATTTCCTTGCAGTATTATTTGGCATTATTTATAAAGCTCCAGCTACCAGGCTGACTCAGTTTTGCAGGAGCCAGAAAAATGCAGATTTTTTGCTTCTCATTTTTCCAGGGAGAAGGTGAAAACATGAACCTTAACTCAAAAAAAAAAAAAAAAAAAAACCAAACCAAAACAACAACAACAAAAAAAAACCAGCCAAAAACCAAAACAAAGCACAAACAAAAAAACCAAAAAACCCCTCAAAATTCAATCAGTGTAAAAGCCATTATTTTGAATACAAGATCTTTAGATCTCAGGAACCTTGCTCAGTTTGGACAGAGTGGGAAAAAAAATTTATCACTTGTAGGCAGTGTATTTCTTTGAAAGGAAGAATCACATCTTTCAGAAGGAGTGTATCACAAACATTTCTGGGACCAGTGAGACCCATATTTTTTTTACAACACTGAATATAAGGAAAAATAAATTAGTAGTAGAAAATTAAGGAAAGCAAAATGGATGCAAAAGCAGAATCTGGTCTGAAAAGCTGTTCTGCTCTAGTGTACACTAAAACCTCAGTTGCTTTATTAAGAAAAAAATCAGAGTGAGAAGCAATTATAATTGTTAAAAAGTTTTTCCTGTCTAAGTTCACCTTTCGAGCACTATAGATAAAAAAACACTTAAGAAAAGTTATGTTGGTTTTGAGGTTTGCTTGAGGTCTGTATTTTCCCCCCTGTTTTTCTTCAGATTCTTCAACTAACATTTTTTATACTGTAATATACTTACTTTTTTAAATTGTACACAGAACAGCTTAAAGGAAAAAAGTTGCTACTGAATATTTTTCAAATTTTGTGCATTTTTAATCTTTCCCTATTTTTTCATCTGGTTTATTTCACCAAAGGAGGCTTGGTGCTTCAACAATATTTTGAGCTTTTCTAATTAAAATAATTGTTCTAAAAGAATCAGTTCTTCAAAAAGAGAGAAAATAAATGTCCATATAGATAATAGAGTGAAAAGGAAAAATTGAATCAATTGATCCCTAACTTCCTCCTTAAAACTGAATTATTCATTGTGTCCTTTAAAAAAGCACCGAAGATAACTTTTTTTTTTTTTTTTAACTTGAGACCTCACTGAAGTTGCACTTTAACCAAAAATAAATCCATTCCTTGGGAGCATCCCAAGATTCTCAGTAATTAGCATACTTTGGGACTTACCTGTTTTGTGCCTTCTCTGGGTTTATATCTGAATGCAAACCCAGATGATGCTTCCCAGCTGGAGTGCAGCCTTACCCTTGGAATTCCTTACCTGTGCTTAGATGATGTCTTTTTGTCACAGTCTTTTTTTGACTCTGGTGGTACTACAGCTTGGTGATATTTCAGCTTCACTCAAGTCTGTATCAACTGCCATAAGCCTAAATTAGGATAGGAAAATACAAAATAAATGAATTTAAAATCCTTGCCTCCCAGAACCAGAGCTCTGGGGTGCTGGGTAAAGAGAAACCCTTTTGTAGCCAAGCTGCTCCTTGGAGGGGGGTGGGCAGATGGCACTTGTCTGTCTGGGAATAGAACCCCTGTTTCTGACAGCTTGCTGGGTCAGGAGTTGTACATGAAGGCTGCAGCTCAGTTTATAATAAATATCTTCTCTCTGTGTTCACTTAGGGAAGAATCAGATTATGCCAGTGTTAAATAATTTTGGGGGAAACTGGTTACTTAACTCAGAGGTCATCCAGACACTGCCAACCCAGAAGCTTTTGCAGTACTTATTTATTTTAGGTGGCCTTCCTTTTGTCTGAGATCTCAGCAAATTCTGTCATCTGCAGAAAAAAATATCTCTGTGCCCTTCACTTTGCTGTTCCCTTCAGGATGTTCTGTTTCTGGCAGGATGTGAGGTGCAGAGGTTGAGGCAATATTTAGGGTGTATGAGGTTAACCTCCATGGAAAGAAAGTGTTGCCAGGTTATAGGTCTTGAACTGGGAAATAAGCTTTCCCTGTGCCTTTTCTGCAGCAGTCTGCTACTATTTTCTTTCCATCTAAGGAAAAATCATTTTCATTTAATCAATATTCAACTTTCACAGTGATTAGTGAAAGAAATTTAATTTGCATCTTCAGATAATCAACCCTCTGGTTTTTTTCACCAAGGAAACAGCTGCTTCCTTGTCCACTGTACAGAGGAAAACATATTTAATCTCTAGAAACTGTCTTGTACAATATTTTGTTCTCTTAATTTATGACCTCTAGTAATAACAGGCATAATTTTAATGTACTAAACAGATAATCTCTGTTATTGCACATGATTATCAGCACCACTGCTACCATCACCACCACCAGCATGATCAACATGGCCAAAAATTGAAGTATTAGGAATCAAGAATTGTGTTGCTGCAACTTGAACTCCTGGTGTGCCAACATTTCCTCTGGTAGTCCCAGTTTTGCAGGCTTAATAATGGAATGATTTGAATTCAGCTGCAAGATTATGACCAGAGTTTCTGGTTTTGTGGGTTTTTTTGTGGTTTTTTTGAATATTTGAGATTTTAAATTCTTTTTCACCCATTTTATGCACTGTCACAGTGGGCTGATGGTGGAGGGGAAAATACATCATCATAGAATCATCATAGAATCATCATAGAATCCTAGGGGTTGGAAGGGACCTGGAAAGATCATCTAGTCCAACCCCCCCTGCCAGAGCAGGGCCCCCTAGAGTACATCGCCTAGGAACGTGTCCAGGTGGGTTTTGAATGTCTCCAGTGAAGGAGACTCCACAACCCCCCTGGGCAGCCTGTTCCAGGGCTCTGTCACCCTTACAGTAAAAAAATTTTTTCTGATATTCAACTTGAACCTCCTATGCTCCAATTTACACCCATTACCCCTTGTCCTATCACTGGTCACCACTGAGAAAAGCCTAACTCCATCTCCCTGACACTCACCCCTTACATATTTGAAAACATTGATGAGGTCACCCCTCAGTCTCCTTTTCTCCAAACTAAAGAGACCCAGCTCCCTCAGCCTTTCCTCATAAGGGAGATGTTCCACTCCCTTAATCATCTCAGTAGCTCTGCGCTGGACTCTTTCAAGCACTTCCCTGTCCTTCTTGAACTGAGGGGCCCAGAACTGGACACAATACTCCAGGTGTGGCCTCACCAATGCAGAATAGAGGGGGAGGAGAACCTCTCTTGACCTACTAACCACACCCTTTCTAATGCACCCCAGGATGCCATTGGCCTTCTTGGCCACAAGGGCACATTGCTGGCTCATGGTCATCTTCTTGTCTACCAGGACCCCCAGGTCTCTTTCACCTACACTGCTCTCCAGCAGGTCAGGCCCCAACCTATACTGGGACATCGTGTTGTTCTTCCCCAAATGCAAAACTCTACACTTCCCCTTGTTGAATTTCATCATGTTTCTCCCTGCCCAACTCTCCAGCCTGTCTAAGTCTCTCTGAATGGCAGCACAGCCTTCTGGTGTGTCAGCCACTCCTCCCAGCTTAGTGTCATCAGCAAACTTGCTGAGGGTACATTCTATACCCTCATCCAAGTCGTTGATGAAGATATTGAACAACACCGGTCCCAGTACCGACCCCTGAGGGACTCCACTAGTCATGCACCTCCAACCAGATTCTGCCCCATTGACTACAACTCTCTGACTCCTTCCTTTCAACCAGTTCCTGATCCAATACATGGTCTTTCCCTTGGATTTTTTGGGTGAAATTTGAGTGCTTATTTGCTGACCATGTTAAGGCCCAGCATTTCCTCTGAATGGGAGCTGTGTTACTGCATTTTGGGGGTAGCAGGTACCTACAGGTGCTTCTGGCTGTATCTTACAGGCATCTGCACCTGGGGTTGTTTTATTGTTGTCATAATCCCAGAATGGATTGTGCTGTGCAGGAACTGTTTGTCACTTGTGCTTGCCTCATGTTGAGGAAATTGAGCAAAATAAATAAAGGCAAGAGAAATGTAAAAATCAGGGGAGGAAAAGGCTCAGATTATGCAATGTTTTGAGTCAAAGAAGTGCTAAAAATTTTTTTTAAATCAGCTGAAGTGGAACTTTAACCTAGGAAGGGGGTGACTCTGAGAGGCGTGATGAGTCGTGTGAAAGCCCAAAATTGTCATTTCTGTTTCTTTCTTTGTGACTTTACAAAAGCATCCAGGCACAGCTGATTCTAATCAGCTGAAGATTTTAATCTTCTATTTCAAAGTAGATAAATGGTGTCGTATCAAAAAGAAAGAAGAAATCTGTGGTACTTTTAAATGAAGAATAAATTTAATTATTATTCAGACGAGTTGAACAACTCAGGAATTACCAAGTCAAGGTGGAATCTGCTGTTCTCCAGTAAATGGCACTGCTGGAAGGGAACTCTGAATGTCAAAAATGCTGCTTGATTCTGAGCAGGTGAGGACAAACAAGGTGATGACAGCCACATGAACATTCTGCTTAGGTGCACGTGAGTGAATGTGGTGCTTGGTGTTCCCTTTTTTTTTTTTTTTTTTTGGTGGTTTTAGTGTAGATTACTGAACGCTGTTAAAAATACCTAAAAGTGGTTTCAATTAATTCCCTAATAATTTCTTTAGTAGCATTTGTGAAAAACAGGTTTCTAACAGGTAAGTCTTAATGTGTTTGATGCTCTCAGATGAATAGATTTACTTAGCATCCACTCATTCCATTTTTGCAGTTAAACATTTGCTACACATTTTTATTGTTTTATTATTATTTTAGATGGATATACAATTTTATGTATTAATGGTCAGAAGGGCCAGAATGATTTTTACCAGGATGCCCTCTCTAAGCCCAATGCTTTTAAGAGGCATCATATTTAGGGCTTGTAGCACACTCAGATTTACCCTACAAGTGCTCAGCACCTGATAGGTTTCACTCTGTAGAAAAATCCAGGATTTGCAGATGTACAGCAGTGCAGCAGCTCAATCCAGCCTGCCAGATATCCCCAAATCCCAGAAAAATGTTGAGCATTCTTGAGTTGTGCCACTCAGCTTAACATTCTGAGCAAAAAGTGGAGACATGCTAGAAGGAAAATGACTTTTTTTTTTTTTTTCCTTTATAGAAACTGAACTCAGGAAAGGATGAGCTATGCACAATGTGTGGTCTGTTTTTTTATCCACAATAAGTGAGTTCAGCTTTATAGCACCTTGTCTCTAAGTGGCAGAGCAGCAGAGCCCATAACCAGTGCTGTGGGAGCAGTCTCAGATCCCTAACCCACATCTACTTGGTTTTCATCTCTGGCTATCCCATAATTTGCAAACAGGGGTACACCAGATGCTACATCACTGCTGTCCTTTTGAAGACCCTCTCCTTTGTAAGAAGACCCCTGTGCCTAATTTCACAAGTTGCTTTTGTTATTTTGGTTTTTTTTTAAATAGGTTTTGTTTTTATTATTGGTGTGTGCAGATACTTCCCAGCAAGATGCAGGGTTAGAGGAGCTCTTAGGGAGGTGTTTGGCTTGGGTGTAACCTGGATTTTTGTTAAAGGAGACAACTCATGCTGCACTTTGGAGACAAATCTGCCCATTCCTCAAACTAAAGAGCAGCTTTGAATCATCTCTGGAGTTCATCTCTGAATTACAGCAACCAACTGGGAAATTGCCATGCAATTGTGTAGTCTTCTGATTTTATGAAAGAAACTGCTTATGAGGAATATTTAGCTGTTTTAGATTATTATCCTGAGGTCCTGTTCCTGACATCATGCCATCCACAGGGTATCTGTGACAGTCTTCCACGTGTCTGTCATGGATCTTCACACAGACAGCTGTATGGGGTTTGGCAGTAAATACTTGCTTTTGGGGGAGGAACTTTTAAATGCTTATGGATTGCTTAATTTCCTTCAGTTTCTTCTATGTAACTTTTCAGCCTGATGTTATTCTATACATATAATAGGATATTTCTTTGCCTTGGTTTTCATTAAATGGATATAATTTTGCTTTTTCAAGTGAAAAAAGTTCAGAGAAGAATTAAGTCAAAACCTGAATGCAGAGGTCTCAATAAGTGATGGATCAGGAGGAACATAAAGTGAATTTTCAGGACCTATTTTTACAAGACTTACCATGTGCACACATAGGGAGCTTTTTGAAATGGGGACTGTGTTTTGACTGTCATATAGAATAGAGTTGTGATCCTGTGACACATTGTGCCAGAAACAGCCATGGAAATGATGCTGATGATAATTAGGCTGTTTCCTTTTGTTAACCCTGGCTTGCAGAACCATTGAAGCTTTCTGGTCAGGCATCAGAATGTGTAAAGAGATGCTCTGAGAACATGTTCAGACTGAGACCTAAGCAGCTGAGAATGAGGGAATGATCAAAACCTTGCTTTGCAAAGAGGGAAGAATGGAAGGAGGGGAAAATTCAGAGCACTGCAGAACTTAGGTGTAGCACCTGTGAAAATGCAGGCAGTCTTTGGGCAGGCAAACCCATGTTAAGGAATGGCAGGGGAGGGATTGTTCAAGAGAAAATGACTCCAGCTGAAGGCTCAGACAGCCAAGGGGGTGCTCTTGTCTGCTGCCAAGAGAAAAAGTATTTTTGGAACTCGAAAAGTCTCTGGCTTTGTGTGGAAGGCAAGAGTGAGACTTATTTTAGATCCTAAGAACTCATATTTAGAGACGACTGATGGAGATGAAATTCCTATGATGTTGAGGAAAAATTACCTTAAAGATTAAAGACTTTAATTTCTCCCAGCTGTACCTCTATAATGCAAGTTAAAACAACTTCTTGCATTTCTTATTTTCTTGCTTCTGATTTTAGTTTAAAGGAACAGGCTATTTTTTATGTAGTCTAACATGCATGGCATTAATCATGGTCTTTTGTCCTTGAAGCTGATAATACTGATGTTGAAGCCAAGCAAACTCTCCTTCCTATCCTTGCCTTGCTTTTCCATTTCAATAACATAGTTTATGAACACTTATCTTCCCTTTTCCTAAATTACAAATCAAAGGACTGTGGAAAAAGATGAGTGGACTGTGGAAAATGTGGAGATCAGCAGTAATAAGATTGATTATTCATATAACAACTCAGCTGTTATGTTTGACACATGTTGACTCACGTTGAGAAAACCTCTAAAAGAGGTTGGTAAACATGATAAAATTCTAAAATAAAAGCCATTGCAAAGTTATAGTCTCAAAATTGACTGTAAACCCTTTTTCTGTGCAATATCACTATGTCTGAATAGGCAAGCTGAATATATTTGGTTAAGTTATGCCACTTTAAATTGTGTTATCTGACAAACTTAGATCAGAATACATAATTAGCTCATATTACTGTATTTATGATAATGACTGCTGCATTCCAAATACTTGAAGCTTCACGTTAGGTGGATGTTTAAATTTTTATTGCTGTTTTTGACAGGTAACATTTTCTTATCCTGAACATAAATCTCCTTGTGCTAAATGCTTACATTTCATATATAACAATTTTGATTTTCAGATGGCAAATTGTGCAGGCATTTTATTTTCTGAGCAAAGTAGCCTTAAAGAAATTCCTTGTAATTACCATTTCTTTATTGTGTGACCTCATTAACAGCATAAAGCAGGCTTTAAAACACTAAATAACAGTATTTATTAAAATGTTGTGTATTTGACAAACAAAAGCCTTCTGATAACACAAAAAAAGCCCACATTGTAAGAGCTGCTGGTGGTTGATAGAGTGTGAATGAGCAAAAGCAGAAAAATCAAGTGGAGATCAGACAGCTCTGAACCTGCTCTGGGTAGGGAAAGTGAGTCTGGGTTTCTGCTCAGGTCAGAGTAAGGACTAAAGAAGAGGAAAATAAATCATGGTGAGAAACACAGTTGTGAGAAAGCCTGAACATGGTATGGAGGTTCCCATCTACAAGTAAAAAGTGAGAGTTCTGACACTTAGCAGAAATGGCTTTGTGTTTTTATAGAACAAATGCAAACAATTTTGTCTCTTTGTAATTTAGTTTCCTCCTGTTTCACTGAGTTGCCTTCATCTCATTTTTACTTCTGGCATTACAACTTCTGTGACTCGTGTTCCTGAACACCTCCCCACAGACACAGGTTCCTTCCAGAATCCCCAACAGCCTGCACACAAACACTGCTCCTGGGGCTGCTCCTGACAGGGCTGAGGCTGCAGCAGCTGCTGCTGGTGTCCAGTCGTCCTGGTGTCCAGTCGTCCTGGTGGCCAGTTGTCCTGGTGACCAGTTGTCCTGGTGGCCAGTTGTCCTGGTGACCACTTGTCCTGGTGGCCAGTCGTCCTGGTGACCAGTTGTCCCGGTGGCCAGTTGTCCTGGTGGCCAGTTGTCCCAGTGGCCAGTCGTCCTGGTGGCCAGTTGGCACTGCAGGTGTGTGCAGCAGCCACCTGTCCTAGCCCCAGTCTCTGAAGCTGGCCCTGCCAGCCTGAAGCAGGGGATGCTGTGGACACCCATGTGTATGATCCTTAATAACTGGCTTCACAGAGCCAAATTTCTCTCCTAGAGAAACAGAACAAACTGAGCCACGACACCAAATCCTGGTTATCATTAGCAATAGGAGTGTAATGTAAAGAAATCACTATGGGGAATGCTACAGAAAGCACTTAGAATCATAGAATCACAGAATAGGCTGGGTTGGAAGGGACCTCAGAGATCATCAAGTCCAACCCTTGATCCACTCCCACTGCAGTTCCCAGCCCATGGCACTGAGTGCCACATCCAGGCTCTTTTGAAATATCTCCAGGGATGGAGAATCCACCCCTTCCCTGGGCAGCCCATTCCAATGGCTGAGCACCCTCTCCAGAAAGAAATTCTTTCTAATGTCCAACCTAAACCTCCCCTGGCACAACCTGAGACCTCTTGTGCCCTCTTGTCTTGCTGAGAGTTGCCTGGGAAAAGAGCCCAACCCCCCCCTGGCTCCAACCTCCTTTCAGGGAGTTGGAGAGAGTGATGAGGTCTCCCCTGAGCCTCCTCTTCTTCAGCCTCAACACCCCCAGCTCCCTCAGCCCTTCCTCCCAGGACTTGTGCTGGATCCCTTCCCAGCCTCCTTGCTCTTCTCTGGACCTGCTCCAGCACCTCAATCTCCTTCCTGAGCTGAGGGGCCCAGAACTGGGCACAGGACTCGAGGTGTGGCCTCGAGTATACACTCAAGACATACATACTCTCATTGGAGTTTCAGCACTCAGGCTATCTCTGGTTATTTTGGTGGCCAGAAAAAAAGTGAAACAGCTTTGAAATCTCTGGACAGTCCCTCTGGCTTCTCCAGTCCCAGGCTGCAGTCACCACATTCAGATCTTTTAAAGTGTGGGGAAATATTTCTCTCTGTTGCAATTGTGTGTTTTGCTCTCCTAGTGCTGGTATCCTCTGCAGGCTGAATAACTGGAAACTGGCCTGAATAACCAGGGACCTTGCTGAATGCCCTGACTGGAAAGAGTGGAGCTGATTTCATGGGTGTTGCAGCTCAGGGGAAAGCCTGACCCAGCAGATGAGGGCTGTAAGAGACCTCTCTTCCCTCCAGATGCTCTAGAATGCAGAGAAATACACTCCAGGGAGCCTGTAGAGTACACAGAGAGGTATTTGGAATAGAGGTTTATCTACAAATAAGTCTGAGGAAGATTGGATTTATGATAAAGGAGCTGGGAGAAGCAGTGTGACTGTGGTTCAGACCTCAGCTCCTTTATCTGCAGAACTGAGAGCAGCAGCAACACTTGTGTGTCCTGCTCTGTGCACCTTGCATTCCTGCCTCAGAATGGAAAGTCTCCCAAACCTCTGAAAGAATGGCACCCAAGTGATGATTAACTTCATAGGCTAAATTGCCTTCATTAATTTTAATTTGATCAAATCAAAGCTCTTTAAAAAAAAAAAAGCCAAACCAAAAACCAACACCACTGCTTTAAAAAAAAAAAAAAAAAAAAAAAAAAAAAAAAAAAAAAAAAAAAGGAAGAATAGGAACAATTAGCACCACTACTCTGGGGCCTTGAATACAGTTACTGCAGTCCTAGAGCTTGGCTCCTGTCAAAATTGACTGCCTATAATATCTGAAATATGAATATTTTATTCTAAATACTTTGGTTAGGGCCTGCTTCTCACGGTATGGTAGAATTTAATGAACATGTTTTCCTAAATAATTTTGTGTCATTTAGTGCTTTAGTGAAAAGATGGGGGCATGCAATTTTCAGACCCATCAAGCAAAGGCATTGTGCCAATTATTTAAATTGCACTTGGAATCACTTGGGCCGTATCTCTGCAGTTAATTAGTAACTTCTACACCTGGCTTTTGGTAAAGACACCCCCCCTCTATTTTTTTTCTCATCTTTACAATTCTGGTTTGTGCTTTGATCCTTCCTAGACCTGAAATCTGACACAGAGGAACAACCCATGAGAGGTGCAGATGGACAAAGCTGAGGCTGCAGGGGGCAAGCGGGGGCTGGAGGCAAACTGGGTGCTGTTCCAAGGACTGTTCAGTCATTATCTGAAGGAAATACTTGGATACCAGCATGGGGTGTGAGAATTTCAGCCTACTGAATAGTACAGAATCTTGTTGGGGTGTAATGTGAGTCATTTAAATAGCACCTTGTTTCCTGCTCTCAGTGTCAAGGGAAGGAACGGCAAAGGAGCAGCTGTGGGACCAGTGCTGGGTGAGCTGGGGAAGCTGGGAGGAAAGCAGCCCTGCCAGAGTGTGGAGCTGGAAGAACAGTTACAGATTATGTAGAAAAAAAAAGTGTTTCCAAAGCCAGGAAAAAAAAAAAAAAAAAGAATTTCTGTCTGGGGATGATGGAGACCTGTTGTCAATCAAGCTCTGAAGGTGTCTGGGAAAGCCCCATCTCTGGGGGAGATGGGATTTGTTGTCTGTAGCCAAAGGAAGGGATATTCAAGGATCAAAAACCTCACTGAAACCCAAGGCCAAATCAACATCAGACTGGTGCTGCCTCCCAGCCCTTCTTGCCCTTATCAAGCTTAATAGTTTGTCCTAAAAGTCACAGACAAAAAAATGGACCAGCCCAATTGAACTGTGGGTCACAAAAGAAAATTGCAAGAGCTTTAGAAGGTAATTGCTAAAAAAAGAGGTGAATTAACGAATTATGCTTTTGAAAATTATTTTTATCTTCCTGACTGACACCTGAAACAGGAATCCTGCTTGGATTAGGAAGCAGTCAGTCCTGTGGCTGATCACCTTTATCTCCTTGTGGTTTCTTTTGTTCTTCTCAGAAAGAAGAGCTTCTTTGCTCTTCCCTTTTATCAAACACCTAAGTGAGCCAGTTATTAGCATTACAGATTGAAATATAACATCCAGAATTTAATGTCTGTAAAGAAATTCCCTTTGTCAGAAGAGAGGGACGAGGAATTCAATGATGAATTGAAAGCAAAACCTCAAAATTCATTGCTGTGATTTCAGAGTTCTGATTGTGGGCTGTGTCTATCTCGAGAAATCTAGCCAAGAATGTAGAATTTTAAATACTTATTGGAGCTTCTTAGGTCTTCAGAAACTAAAAGTAGGTTGGACACCTTTGCAAAATATATTTTTTCAGAAGCAATTTGGTACTATCATATTTTTAATCTAAGTACAAAGTTCATAGAGCTGTGTTAAAAAATACCACATCTTGGCTTATTTTACTTTTTAAAATCTCTCTTTCTTGTGCTGCACATGTTCAATAAAGCTTTATTGTTGTGTTCCTTGCTGTAGCTTCTCCATAATACAGATGGTAGATAACTAAGTTGATTGGTCTGTTTTCAGTTTGGGTCCAACTAATTGTTTCTCAAAGCAAGGTTTTCCTCTTCGCATTGTCCTACTTCTACAATAGTTTTGTATTTTTAATTTCAATGTCTATTGCTTTTTCTACATTTAGGCAAGGAAATGGTATCTTGGTTCCTTTTTCCCTCAGGAATGCCTGAATTAAAGTAGAATTTAGTACTGTAGTTTTTAAGTAAGAACCTTTGAGCTGGTGAATTTTTCAATTATGGTTCCACTTGGATTTTTGCACAGCTCTGAAGTCCTGTCCTGCCCAGCTCAGGACCTTGAGAAGAATTGTTGGAAGTGTTCCTTCTGAGAACTGAACTTTGACCACTCCAGGCAGAACTTAAACCACTTTATGGCATTTTCCCCTTCCTTTAGGTGCAGCCTTGCTCTAGTTGCAGCTTCCTCACTGTAGCTGCACAGGGGAGGAGAGAAGAAAAGAGAAGAGTGAGGCAGCTGAATGACAGGAAGGATCCTCCTGTCCCAGCAAGGGAGAAGGGCAAAAGGTTTTCATGATCATAGAATCATGGAATTGGCTGGGTTGGAAGGGACCTCAGAGCTCATCAAGTCCAACCCTTGATCCACTCCCACTGCAGTTCCCAGCCCATGGCACTGAGTGCCACATCCAGGCTCTTTTGAAATATCTCCAGGGATGGAGAATCCACCCCTTCCCTGGGCAGCCCATTCCAATGCCTGATCACCCTCTCTGTAAAGAAATTCTTTCTCATGTCCAACCTAAACCTCCCCTGGCACAACTTGAGACCTCTTGTGCCCTCTTGTCTTGCTGAGAGTTGCCTGGGAAAAGAGCCCAACCCCCCCCTGGCTCCAACCTCCTTTCAGGGAGTTGGAGAGAGTGATGAGGTCTCCCCTGAGCCTCCTCTTCTCCAGCCTCAACACCCCCAGCTCCCTCAGCCTCTCCTCATAGGATCTGTGCTCCAGTCCCTTCACCACCCCAGTTGCCCTCTCTTTCTTGTGCTGATATAAGCCCCTGTTCAGCTTTGAACACAGGACATTTGGGTTTATTTAATTCCCAGGAGCTGTTTTGGCCCCAAATGTCAGTCTTGTGGTTATCAGTCAGGGAGCAACCAACAAGGATGCCTCTGAAACCAGATGTGTCCAGACGTGTCCTCCCCAGATGGTCCCTCCTGAGGTCTCTGACACTGATGCTATAAAGAGTAGAAGATACCTGGGGCCTTTATGTATCCTAAAGGCAGGATACAAGTTTTGAGTGGAACAACACAGCAGTGACAGGAGCCTCTTGAGAGCAGCAGAATCCAGGTGAAAGTGGGAAATGGGCAGAAATCCTGCTGGGCAGCTTTCTATATGAGGCTCTGCTTGGGACCTTACCCCCTCATTTGGGGCAGAAGTACCCAGCTGGTCAGATCAGTCTTCAGAGGTGCTTGACCCCTCTTACAAAGCACTGAAGAACATGTCAGTTGGAAAGCCCAAATTCCAAGCCATTTGCAATTTGGCTCTGCAGCTATTTTCTCAATTGGGCTTTTCCTTTGCTTTCAGTAGTGATTTAGAAACACAAGTTCCAGTTCCAGCTGTGTTAAGCAAGCTTAATGGCTGGCTGCTTTTTTTTTCTTTTTTTCTTTCTTTTTTTTTTTCTTTTTTTCTTATTCCTTTTTCTCTTTTTCTTTTCTTCTTTTTTCCTTTCTTCTTTTTTCTTCTTTTTTTTCTTCTTCTTTCTTCTTCTTTTTTTTTTTTTTTTTTTTTTTTTTTTTTTAATGCTGTTCAGGACTGCTTGCTGGTGGCTTGTATTCTGAGACAACTGTTGATTATTTTCAGTTCACTGGCTGAGGAGAAGTGGCTGTAATAAATAACAACAACTCTTTGTCTGGCAACACATCCCACTCAGCCTGGGGCTTCCCACACTCTGTTGTCCCCCCAGCAACCCCATTGTGCCACCCAGAGCTCAGTCCTTGTTTTTTCCACAGGGGAGGTGTCAGCACTGTTATTCCTAAGCATTGATTCCTTACTCAGAGTCTGAGCATTTCTTTGTGCTCTCTTCATGGATCTCTCTTGGTCCTAACCCAGCTGGTCAGGTGGTGTTGGAGTGGCACATTCCTACAGTTCATAAAGAATCAAAAAGTAGATATGGGGTACAAAGAAGAGAGAGCAGAGTTATTTTTTGGGAGCTCTGCTGATGATGCACACAAGTCAGATGGATAATTTATAAAACAAAGCATCTCTCTGCATCTTATTAAAAGTCAGAAACAAGTTGTACATTTGAAAATCTCTGTTAGCAAAGAGTGCCCTCAGGCAGCTCAACTTCTTAATCTTGATTTTATTTATTGAACAGAGTGTAAATAACACATCAGCAAGATTAAAAGAAGTGAAAGGCAGAGAAACTCAGTTACCTGTATCCTTTATGTGATACAAGGAACTAATTTGTTCAGTCAACTGAAACATGTTTGTCACAGCTGAAGGGAAGTGGGACATTGTTTTGGATATTATTTTTGAAAAATACCCTTATTGTTAGGCTTTTAGACATACAAATCAGGGTAGGGATGGGAGAATGTTGTGTTCATAGAAAATATTAACTTTTTAGATGGTATTGTTGGCATTTTGTGATTTTTCATTAAGATGTGTCCTTACGTAAGTGATGAAGTATCTAGATAAATCTCCAGACATGAAAGTCATCATTTCTGATTAAAAGCAATAAACTCATGAAAATTTGCTGCTGTGATTTGCATTTGCTATCAAAATTTAGGTCATGCATGTGTCTGTGAAATATGAGTAAATATCAACACCAGTAACCTTTAAATTTAAGACAGAAAGTGGATGAAATCTTCTCATAAACCAAGAGAAAAATTAATTCAATGAGGAAAATGAGAAAACTTTCAGGAATGTCCTGCTGTAAATAGGAATAATCCTGGATACAGCATACCTGTAGCCAAGAAAAATACTGACAGGCTGAGGTTACTGGTGTGTGTTGAGCCTCTAATGTGCCAGCATTATTCAAATACCTTTTGCTGGTATCTCAAGACCTGAGTAATAATTAGAGAGAGGACAGAGGAATGACTGAGCAGACTTGCTTCCCACAGAGATCTGATTGTGCAGAGTGGTAGGTAGTGAGATTTATTTTTGATCTTTTGTTTTATTCAAATATGTGAATTATGTGAAATAATTTTGCACTTCAGAAAATGTTACCCTATGAACCCAAAAGCCTATGGCAAAGATTCCTGCAGGCAACACATTCTGAAAATCAGGTAGCATTAGGACTCACATTGTGGATATCAGGATGACTTGCAACAGATTGCTATAGTAATACAGAAATCCTGAAGCTTTAGCAACTGGAAATCAATAATAAAAACACGGATTTTCAATTAAAAAATAAATAAATGCAGAAACGTATTGCTGGAATACCAGCACATTCTAATACCAGCAGTGGCCTCTTGAACAGAAGTACTGCTGCTTCTCTCTTTTCAACTCTGGAACTAATTAACTGTTGCCACTTCCAATTTTTAACCTCGGTCTATTGGTTCATTTCATTTTTATTCTGTCTTTAATCATAGCACGTCCATCTCAGCTTTATGTGGCATCCAGGCTTAAAATGCTGTGACTGAGTGAAAGAGCAGAAGGAATGCCTCCCAGCTGAGCATGCCCTGTGTGAAGGTTGTTTTCTATGGAATCACTGGAGACACCCAGCAGAGTCAATTAGAATATATCTGCTCTAAAATACCCTCTGGTAGAGCATTGGTGAGTAGCTAATTAGAGGCACTTTTACAGCCCACGGAGATAATAAGGCTCCACTGCCACCTCAATAGAAATGCTCACAATGGGCCAGAAAATACCTTGTTGCTTGGCTTACAGAGGGCTGGAATCTGGCAATGGACTTGCTTCCTCCTAAGGCTACAGCCATTCCTTATCCTCTGTCTCATCTGCTCCATGGGCCCCACTGCCTGCCCTTTATTCCCTTTTCTTTTGGCATTTCTTGCATGATGCCCTCAAGAGGAATGTCCCTGTTCAGCTCTGCTGAGTGCAGCTCTGGGTAGACTTCTGCAAGGTCTTTTAGTGAGCTTGCCTGGGTCTCTCTGCTGTTCCAACCCCAGACACTGGTTTTTCTGTGAGCTTTGAAGCACTTCTTCTTTTGAAGCTTTATTTTTCACCTGATCCATGAAAAACAAGAAACAAAACAGAAATTAGAGATGATAAGGCAGGTTGTGGTTCCACAGTGAGACAGTCGTCTTCTGAGACAAGAGGTCAGCATCCAAGCCTCTTTCTGACCTGGCCAACTCCAGTTCAGCCAATGATTCTTTGCAGGTAAAAGTGTAACCTGGTGTGAACTCCTCAGGACACGGATAAAAGGTGCAGGACGTGTCCAGAGCTGGAGCCTTTTCTGTGCTGAAACTCAGAGGTGAGGCTCTGGTGTGTGTCTGAACTCCCACTCTGAGTACTGCTGCCTGGACCCATGCTATGGAATACAGGATTAGGTCCTGAAAATATTAAGGGCTCTGTGTTAATATAGAGATGAAAGCACCCCTGCCCCACCAGCCTCTTCCAGAAGTACAAAACCTGTGCATGGAGAGGCAACACAAGGGCATTGGAATGGGCTGCCCAGGGAAGGGGTGGATTCTCCATCCCTGGAGATATTTCAAAAGAGCCTGGATGTGGCACTCAGTGCCATGGGCTGGGAACTGCAGCGGGAGTGGATCAAGGGTTGGACTTGATGATCTCTGAGGTCCCTTCCAACCCAGCCAATTCTAGGATTCTATGACTCTTGCAATAAATCTGGATTGGCCCTTGGCCAAGAGAAGTTAGCGTTGAGCTCAAGGATCTGGGCTTCTCCTGAGGAAATAGTCTCATCCTCTCCTGGTATTAACTGTCCAGTGTACATTAAATTGAAGCATGTTTTATCCATTTAGCAGTCTGAATAATAAAAGCTGGATACAGCTGCACTAGCATTTTGATGACAAGCTTGTGACTACACTAGAATTGCAACTGCAGTTCAGATGTTTCTTAGTGCATCCAAAATGTTTTATTAGAGCTTTTTTTTTTTTTTAAGAATGCATGCCAGAGAGGGAGGGGAAAAGAAGAGTAAATAGCATTTAAGATTTTAATAATTCCCTTAATGTAAGGGAAATACGGAAATTATATGTTTTCAGACTGACAAGCATAATCATTTTGCCAAAACAGGATTCAAATAACTGTCTAAATATTTACAGAATCTTGTAATAAAAATATACTCAACCTGTTTTTTCACACTCAGCTTAATTTGAAAGCAGAAGAGACATGCAGTTCAAAAGAAAGAATTGAATCAGAAAGGACTATTGTTGTCTACTGGAAATGATGATTTAGTATTCACACCAAAGTCTTAAATGTTGGTGTATTTTGCCAGCTGTTTATCATCTTGAGGCACTTGAAATAGTTTCAACAAAATGACATTAAGACTAAGACAAAGTAAGATTCGTTCATGGAAACAGCAAAATAAAGTAGGCAAATAAGACAAGGGGAGGAAGAGAAAGAAAACTGGCAAGCCCCCTTCACCTCAGTTTTTTCCTGAGTTTTAAAGGAGTCCTTGTGTGTGTTTGTGTGTAAATTGGAGAACATTCTGCGTTCAAGGGAAAGCCTGTGGAATACAAATGGAGACTTAACACCCTGAAGTCCTTAACACTTGGAGTCCTCATAACAATCTGAAGAGAAGATGAGAGTGGCTGTTACTTATGATGAATTTTCCCTACTCATACAATAAAAATAGGTTATAAAGAGAGAACAGATGTTTCAGGCTTTGAAAAATATCAGCTGCTTATTCCATGAGCTCATAGCAAAGCTTTAGGCAAGCAACTTTAGTTATAAAAGAAGTGGATGAAGGAGGAGCTGCCAGATGTTAGGATATCTCATGTCCAAAGAGAGCTTTAACAACAAGGACCCTGCCCCTGACACCAGAGACTTGTGGCTTCAGCCTTTGGGTTTCAAAACTGTTGAGCAGTTTGTGAAGTGCTTTATGGGAGCATGTGAAGCAAATGTTCTGAATTATGTCCTGGATCCTGGGTTAAGGAACAGTTAATGTGGTTGGGCATCCATAAATCCCTGGGTCCTGATGGGATGCACCCAGGGGTGCTGAGGGAACTGGCAGATGTTCCAACTGGAGGTGACTCTGCTCTGGAAGGGGGGACTTGGACTCCATGATCTTTCGTAGTCCCTTCCAACCCCTAACTTTCTATGATTCTATGAATTAAAAATGTACTGGCTGGTTGTCTGCAAATGTTGAATATTGGATTGGGATCATCATTGGTTCTTTTGTCTTACATCTGCAAAAAGATGTTGTGTTGTGGATTTATTTTGGTGATGCATGGTGTGCTTTATGTGAGCTGCTTCTATTTGGCTATTTTGTCAAATTTATCTTCTGCTACTTAAGTTAAAATTTTTCAGTCAAGACTGAGTGAACTGTGTCTGTAGGGATGAAGAGTAAGAGCCAAAGGTGGCTCATACCCACCCTGGGGAGGCATCAGAATAGTGTTCCCTTAGTTTAAGTGAGAGTCCAAATAAAAAAACCCTTATTTACTCTTTGTCACACTGTGTTGCTAAACAGCATTAAATAAAAATACTGTAAAAGTCACATAATAAAAGTCACATAATAAAATTTGCTGCCATCAGACCTACAGAAGCCTCCTCCTCGCTTCAGATATTATTATAAATTTAGGCTTCAGATTTCAGCTGGTAGAGAGCTCAGATTTAATTTGCTTATTTGTCCTTGGAGCGGAGCAGTCTGTGATTTGAGGAATATAAACTTTGGATTTCTTTAAACTAAATAGCAAATCTATATTTAACACTTTTCATAACCTTTGCGTTCCCTTTGCATAGGGATTATTGCTGTGCACACACTCACCAGTGCTTCTGCTAGGATCTAATTACTTCTTTGATAGATGAAGAAATGCAGCTGACTGCTGAGAGCTGTGTTCATGACAACAAATGTCTCTCATGCTCTGAGGAGTGAAGAATTCCTGCTGCTCTCTCTGCTCCCAGGTCTCCTTTGTTAGTGAGCAGTGCAGGGAAATCTCAGTAAATCAGAATGTGCCTAAGACTGCATCTGAGGGCAGTTCTTAGCGCACTGAAAACACGGAGCAAAACGCCGGGGTAATTTTAAAGTAGAAGGAAAAGGAATGAAATCTCCTGAGGGCAGTAAATCAGTTATCATCACTTGGCTGTAACGAGGGAGGGCAGTGTCGGGAAAGCTCTTTGGAGTCCGATGCAGACTCAGCCGTTGGATGTCACTGTTGTGCCACTCAGCCCCTGTTGCCAGGCTGCTTCTCTTGTAAAACTTCTCTCTTAAGGAAGATCAACAGAGCAGAGTGGGGGAGAGGAATTCTGGGTCGGATTCACCCCCTCTGTGTGAACTGAAGCCAGTAACTTGCAGGAGACTGAAAAAGGTAGGCAGGGATTTTTCCCCCCAGTGTGGAAAGAGGCAGAGTCTTCAAACCAATCATTTGAAAACCAATCATTTGGACTTTTTTTTAGTCCCCATACGGCTTTTTTATCTGGTTTTGACAGCATATATTTTGGATCACCAGCTCTTTATTTATATTGTCTTGCTGGCATGTTGTAATATTTGTCTGATAACTTAGATCACAGCAATGTCTAAATGTTTGTGAGCAGTAAGTCCTATGGGACCTACAAGGGAAACAACAGGTTTCTTTGTGTTGTTACAGTATACATATAGAATATTTATAGGTGCAATAATATAAAGAAGATGAACAGGAATGGTTAATCTAGAGTTCTGTATCAAAACCTTAATAGGAACAGTCACAAAATATCACAAAAGTTGGTAAGTAGGTACAGTGAGTTTTAGTGTTGGAGTTGGTTGGTAGAAGGGACTTAAAGGAGGCAGTGGGTTAAAGCTCAGTTAAAACTGAGAATGGTGTAAAAATCTGGTGTAAGTAAGGGGATAAACTAGACACAAACCTTCCCATTCCTAATTCTGAGTGCATCATGATGGTCTCATGCATTTGCATTTTGGCATAATGTTCTTTTTTTATTGTGACATGTTATCTTTCCTGAAAGAAGAGCAAGGCTGAGGGTAATTGAGCTTGGTGAAGAAATGGGCTTGTTGCTAGCAATGTGATTACAGCTGCCAGGCTCCTGAAGGCTGCACTTGGAAACCTTCAAGAGGAAATAGCTTTTCCAAAAGACAAATCAGAAGGCTGGAAAAGAGAGCTCCATTGTAAACCAAGAAAATCCACTAAGCTTTGGAGCATACTTGAAGAAATTCGTACCTCAAATTAAAAGAGACTGTTTCTTTAGTCTTCTCCTCTATTAGGGACACGATCTCTGTGTGTCACATTCAGGGGCAGATGAGGAAATACCCAGAGATTTGTTTGTGCCAGCCTCTCTCTTGCCATAGCCTGCCACTTGACACCCCAACACTCCCTGTGCTCATCAAGAGCTGATTTTGGAGGTGTTTGGATGTATGTTTCTTTTTCTCTCTTTGAGAGGGAGTGGGCCATATCAAACAGCTGATGTTTGGGGTAAAATATACAAATCTGCATCCTGTGGGAGACCTAACTTAGCTACTGGGAAGGTGGCACTTTGGAGGCTGTCAAAGACTGGCAAAAGAATGGAAAATTATCACAATCTTCACCTGTTAATGCCAACTCTCAGTGCAGATAATAAAATGGCCTAGCATGCTGCATGATGCCAGGGGATACCAGAATTTTCATGTTCTGAGCCAGAAGAGCTGTTTAAGTTTAACACAGAATTGGAAATCTTGGCCTTGACTATATGCAATGATGCAAATGACTTCCCACAGCAGGATCTCCATAGGCAGCTCCAGAAAAGACAAGAAAACTCTAGAAAAGCTTTCCCTCTCCTAATGTCCAGCAGTGTGGTGTTCTCTTGTTCTACTTTTAGCCATGTGTTCCTTTAGCACAGATATATTTACACACACACAAGTTTGTAGTGTTGCTTAGACAGTTTTGTCTCTGCTGATGAACACAATTTCTTCAAGTGTGTCAAGTAGCCTGTTGCAAATGCTGGATGTGTCTGCAAGGATAAACAAGAGGAATTCCTAGAGAAATGTATAATGATCAGGAAGAAACCTTTAACTGAGCCAAAGGAGATTGCAGATGTGTGTTCATAGGCTCTGCTCCAGCAAAGTGCTTAAACACCTGTTTTACTTAAGAACACAAGCAGCCCAATTGAAGTTAATGGGACTATTCAGGCTTAAAAAATAAGCACATAGATTGACTAGTTGGGTTGGAGCCAGGAATATTAATGGCTGGAGCCATTGTAGTTAGGAAATGCCTTTCAGTTAGTAAAACAAAGTCTGGAACAGTGGGACTGTTTGTGCTCTGTGCAGCCACAGAAATGGAAGAAATAGGAAGGATGGAACAGTTCCACAGAAAGAGATTAAAAGCCCCTGAATTAGAATCTGATTCCAGACCCTATGCCTTTCAAAGCCTGAAGAAGTCACTCTAAGGATAGGGGTTTGGATTAGGTTTATTATTTGATGAAATAACTCAAACATAGCCCAGGCATACCTGGAGTTCCAGTTGCCCTCCCATTAGCTGTACCTTTAAGATGTCATATCAAAACTCTCAATGCCAAGCTTTCATTTTTTATCTGGATTTATCCCAGGGCTTCCCAGGGGATGGAACCTCAGTTTGGTCAAACTTTATGGATGTTTTTTAGCAATGAAATGTGCCTTCTAAGAGAGCATTTTCAGAGTAGCAGTAGCAGTGTGTGTGTGCCATTAGCTCTCTGCAGGCTCATGCTGCATCCTCAGACTCCCTTCTGCCTCATCCTCTGTACAAATCTCCTGGGCTGTCTGGCATGCAAAGAAAATTATGCTGCTGAATAAAACAAAAGATTTTGCAAACTATTCTGTCTGAAATCACACAAAGTGCCTCTGAAAAAGCTTGGCCTGCTTTATTTGAAAGCAATTCAAGACAGAATCTCCGCTCTTTGGTTTTGTTACGTGAATCACCCGTTCCCATTAAGGAAAAGATGAAATTCCTTCCATATATGCTAATAAATCTGAGGAACATCCTGCAAATTGTAAAATGCACCTTTGTCTGAGTGCTGTCAGGTAGCACCTTTCTCTGTGGAGGACGCTTTGTAGGCACAGGGAAAGATCGAGAAAGTGGTAATGAATTGCTGTGGTACAGTGCTCTGGCAGCCCTTAATAAATCAATGTGAAGGGGAGTTCTGAAGGGCAAAATGTTGCTGTCGGTAGGTGTCCAATTTAATTTTGCTCAAAATTAATATTTCGGATATGATAAGTGAGCTGGCAGGAACAGATTTCATGATTAATTCTATGGAGTCAAAAATGCTTTGATGGCACTTTAATAGCAGCTTTGCTGATCTAAAATTGCTTCGACAAACCTGTATGCTTGAGTCCCCAAACTATATTATTAAACCTCTTTTGTTGGTTTGTAAATAATGAAATGTTGCATATTAAAAGGCAAAGTTAATTTTGCTCCCCGTTCTACCCATGTAAACTAGGTGGGGACTTGACTGGAATTAACTTGGTTATGCAGTACTTTAAACAAAATGAAGTAAAGGTCAAGCCTTTTGAGCAAAAACCTGCAAGTTATTTTGTCAGGTACATAATTCTCTTGACCCTGTCACAGGAGAATTTGGAAGTCCTTGGTTTTGTGCTGGAATAAACCAGAGAAATATTTGAAGGTTCATTAGTATCTAGTTAAGAAGAACAGAGGAGGCTTTTAAATGAAGAAAGATGTTTACAACAAATATGCATTTTGTTTCATAGCACAGACCTTTCCTTCCTGCATCTCGGAGACCTTTGCAAGTGCTAATCAGTGAAGATTTGCAGTACCCTTGTCAGATTTCCTACCTTACATTTGTATGTACAAAGCCATTCTCTTTAATGGAGTTGTCCTTTGTATTGGACATTTGCTGATATGCCAGCTTCTGAAGGAGAATCTTCTATTATCATTTCACTGATAGAAAAACTGAGTTACAAAAGGGCAAGTTCACATCTAAGTTAAATGTCGCCTTGAATCTCTAAGTATTTTGCAATCTTTTGCTGATAATTTTTCCTGTAAGCCACACAACTCTTACATCGTGACATAGGGGTGGCACTAGAAATTTGCAAAAATAAGAAGTCTCTCCTAGTGGAGTGTTTGGATGTACATACGCATATTAAAAAGGAGGAGAGGACACATTTATGCAATACAGATGAAAAATCATGCACATGCATAAAATGTATAAGAAAACTGATTAACTTTAGCAATGTAAATTACCCTTATGTTTATGCATTTCTTCAATTTAGAATATTCATTCAAATCCATAGAAACAAGGCACGTTGCTCGCTGTTTCCAAGAAGGCAACACTCAACCTGATTAATTTCTGGTTGGAGCATTCTGTATGGATTGAATTTCTGTAGAATTCAGGGTTTATACCCTTTGGAGCAAAGTGTACACAGGATGAGTGAAGTAAAAGCTTATGAAGGGAACTGTTGGGGTGGAGTGTCCACAAGCTCCCCTCTCCCAGATTTTACCTGTTCATGTGAGGAACTGGGTTATGCCAGGTCCAACACATCCAAATTGGGAAACCTCAGGTGCAAAAGTCCCTGGCAGAGGAAATGTGGGAGGCAGAGGAGTTTGGTACAGGGGGGGCTCTGCTTTGCCCCCTGCCCTGCAGGCTCTGGGCAGTCTGGCTCTGAGCCTCTGTCCCTCAGCAGTGCCAGGGCTGGAGATTTGTGTGTCCCAGGGCACAGGATGAGCTCAGCCAGATGGAGGATGATGATGATGGATCAGGAGTTGGCCAGTTTAGGTGGGGATGGAAAGGCATCCACAGCATTTCAAATGAGCCCTGCATCTCTGCTGCAGCTGTGCTTTACCTCTGCTATGGCTCTGCCCCAAACTTCCGTTTGGTTTTACTTCTCAAAACTCATCAGAGAGAAGAGGAACTCAGGTTTGTGACTGGCTCCAAACCAGACCCCACAGACCTAAGAGATAAGCCCTGAATATTCCTGGTGACACCTGAGCTTGCCATAAAGATGTTTCCTGCACTGGGGACATTTCCTCCATCGTGCCTACCAGCGAGCACATCATGAGCTCTCTTCAGTCTCTGTTCAGTCTCCTGGCACTGTTTGCAGAGGACCTGAGCCCAGTTTCAGCAGTCTCTCACCAGTTTGGCCATTTTGCATTGCAGATCTGCAGAGGAGTGCTGCTTTCTCTTGTGTCAGAAAGTCATTAGGAAAGAACAATATGAAACAGGCATTGTCCTACATCTGAAGCCCAGCTGTCAGTCATGGAGGAAGCATCATTAATTTCTGAGAGGCTCTCTTCTATATCTGGATAAGTAAATGAAAAGGTGAAAATGAAAAATAAATTCTCTTGTATAAACGGAGCACTTGGATTATAAACTAGCCATGATCTGTTTCTGTGGCAACACAGAGGGACTGAAGGCTCCTGCAGTACTGCTTCACTGACTCATTCCTTGAAATTAATGCAGCCTTTTAATTTGAGGCTGTTGGCTTGGCAAAAGAACTTCAGAAGCAGCACTTTGATGTCTTTTTGTAGCTGAGGAAAAGCCTTTAATTAGGTCACCTACACTTCATTTTCTTTCAAACCGTTCGTTTTCACAATTCCTTTCTCCTTTCCTTCCTTTGATGTTTCAAAATATATGCCAGTGATATTTATTTATTATGCACTGACATTAAACCTTTGCTATTAACATTTACGTATGTGCTTGAAAAATTATTAATTAATTAAATGTAGAAGGAGAATTATTCATTCATGTTTCATTTAACATTCTACATGCTTGTCACACTATATAAATATGTTGCACTCAGTAACAGTAAGAAATGGGATTTATGAAAGGGTGTTCTGTCTCCCAACAAAGTGAATGGCCTTGTTCTTGGCTTTAAGTCCATTTGTAAGTTGAAAATTAATTTTGACTAATTCACTAAGAACAGACCATCTTCTGAGCTGAGCTGCAAAGCCTTCCACAGACAGATCTGCCTGAATGTGGAAAAAGGCTTAAAAAAATGTTATAGGAGCTAATGATGGAGTGTTTGATTATCTAGCAATTTGTTATATATATTGTCTGGGAGGCTGTCACGACCCCGAGGCCTGAGGACCCATCTGTCACAGAGGGTTAGAGGAGGAAGGTTTTATTGATGTGCCAGGTTTGGAGCTGAGAGCTTGTACAATTATTCTCATTCAAAGGAGGAGCAGAACCAGCACCAGATGACCTCTCATTTAGTTAACTGGATGGCACTCAGGCTGTGCAGTGGTACAGACCATTACCCATGTACTCTTAATTCTTTGAATTAGCAGCTCCATAGTAAGCACACTGCTTACTGGGCATGGCTGGATGCTTAGAGAAGCTGAAATTCAGCTCTGGTGAAGGCTGGTGAATATTTGTAATGCCAGTCTGGGAAGCACTGAATGAATGAAATGAATTTGCATGAAGTATTGAGAGTCTCTTGTGCTTGATCCCAGGGTCTTGGAAATGAAGAAATGGCTCCATTTGGGGGATGATGGGGTTTTGATGAGTTCTTCAGCTGAACCAGGAACTGGGGGTTTTTTCAACAGCTGTCTCAGCAAACCAACTTCTCTTTCCAGGCTCTAATATGTACACATGGTACCTCACCTGGTATTACAAAATATCAATTGATAGAATAAAATAATGAGCAAAGGAAAGAATAGACAGGTTTGGGAGGCAATAAGCTCATGATTTCTATGAATATGGTGCTATACTGAGAAAAATTAATACACTTCCACTGTGTTTTTTAGGGGTTTTCCTGTTTGGTATCAATGAAATTCCCAGTTTAAACCACAAATAAGGTATAGGTAAGATCAGGGTACATAAATGTGTTTCTTTTCTTTTATGCTCAGCAACGTGTCTCCTTGTCACTGCTGTGTTATGTGGGTGTTTTCTCCTTGCCTGATGCAGTGATATGTCAGAATATCAGAACTGGGTAGCCCTTTGTGTCAAGAACAGGCTTATTAAAAAAGGCAGCTCTTTAGGAAAAGTACATGTGTGCTTTATAGGGTATAGAAAAAACCCTCTACTCATCCTCATGCCTCTTTTTTTATGAAATCACTGTTTTTCCCTGCAGAACTTTCCTCTTGTTCTCTGTAGCTTTAAGTAGTCCAGATGGATAGAAAGCCATTGTCACTACAATGAGACAAAAATATACCAAAGAATGGGATCATAGCATCGTGTACTGAGATTTTAGTCAGGTGCATGTGGGGAGCAGAGAGCATTGAAGTTTTTTGTATCTGTAGGAGCCAGAGAGACAGAAAGCAAAGACGTCAGAGTGTGATCAGGAGCAAAACATTGTTCTTCCAGGAGCTGTTTTTTAAAACAAAGAATGATGGGTGAGCAGGGGAAGCAGGTAGTCAAATCTGAGATGAGAAGAGTGACATGTAACAAAGAGGATTTTGTGATCCACCCTTGGGAAAACTTTGACAGAAATACCTGACACCTGATACATCATCTAGTGCATTCCAACGGGGATAAAATGTGTTCAGTTTCTGTAAACACCTCAGAGATAAGAGATGCCTCTGCCTCAGGATGCTCTTGAGAAAGATGGCAACTCTGCAGATGCAGGGAAATTCATGGAAATCTGGTAGTAAAATGGGAATGGTCTCTCAGTGGGTCATAGGATGAAACTGAAGACACACTCTATGTTACATCTGTGTTTCCTGTTCTCTCATTAGGCTATAAAACTAGAATCATATCAGTTGCATGCCATCTTACCACCTGCAATTGAACTTCAAACCTATTGCTTGCAACATTTTGTTTGAGAGGCAGGAGAACTGATGATTGTACCTTTTCAGAAAAGAATGTACTGTGCCTGTTTTTGCAAAACGATCTAGTTTTTCCCCTTCCTTTAAAAATTTTTGTTCATTGTATTATTTCATTGTGTAGTAATATTTTTTCTACTTACAGATGATGATTTAAAAAAAATCTCCTGCACCAATACGTATCCCTAATATTCATGGTATTGATAAACTGAGAACAGGTTCAGTTCTGTACACACTGATAAATGTGTAATGGAAATATTTCTACAGGTTTAGGATGATTGTTGTCATAACTTTTTTCTGTGAAAGAAAATGAGTCTAAGCCATACACAGAAGAAAATGGGGAAGAATTGTTTTTTCCCAGCGTGTCTCTTCTAGCATCAGATTTTTGATGGTTGTTTAGAAGGTGGCTTTGGAACTACTGAAAAATAATTCCTCCTGGAAGCAAGACAAGTGGCAGCTCTGTTTGCCAACCCTTGCAGAGATATGGGTCAGCTGTACAGGAGGTGTTCTTTCTTGTCAAGTTATACCGTGGAGTTTCTAAAATTCTTGTGTCTTTGAGGTATTTGTACTCTGGATGTTTACTTTTGTTCCTAGCATAGTTTTAGTTCTATTTTTCTCTCCAACAAAGATTAGACTTTCATGTCTGGTTTCTTGCCAGCTTCTTTGTCTTTAGTGCAACCCTTCATGACTGTGCAAAAAGACAGGTTAGGGAAGAGGGTTTTGATCTCCAGGGCACAAACAGGGAAAGCAAGCCAATTGTCAGGCAGCTGCCCAGAATTTAGACCTTTGCTAGAAAATCATTGAGAGTTCACAAAAAGACAAAGTGTGAAAATGTGTTGGGTGTAAGACTCTGCCCAGTCGAGAGCCCCTGACTTGCTGCTGTCCTTTCATGCATCCAGAATTTCTGCACTGCTCAAGGAGCTCAGGATTCCTCCCAGTCAGATTCAGTCTGATGTGTGGGATAATTACGGATGGGATGTCAGACACTTGAGGCTGTCTCAGAGTCTGTGCAGACATAAAAGACAGCAGAGGATTTAATTTGCAATCAGCAGTGATGTGTCTGATTTGTATTATGACCTTGGTTAGGAACTGGAAACCTTTGCTCAGGCTTTTAGAAGCCTTAGCTCAGGTAGGCTCCCTGCCTGAAGCTGTGTCTGATATGTTGCTTTGTGGCAGTGGCTCCAGGACTGTGAATCTGTGATTTGTGGACTATTTTGATGGCAACCATGGTTATTGAGATTAATAAATAATAAATAAGCAACAGTAGCTTTTAATTCATTCTTGTAAATGAATGCTCAACAGTAGCCTTTAATTCATTCTTATCTATCTCCTTACTGATAAGCTTGGACGCTTGGGACCTTGTAACTAATAAATCATTGACAGCAAAACATAAGAGTACCTGCCCAACACTTAGATGCTTTCATCTTTCATGAAGGATCTGTCATCTAATTGACACCTTTAGTCTGAAGTTTCTGAAACCATGTTGCTCTTAATAAATGTTAACTAAGTGTTAACCTGCCATTGATCCCTACGTGTTCAGGAAGAGCAAAGCCAGCATGCTGGGGAGCACTATGGATTTGCATTTTGAAGTAAAAAAAAAAATTTTTTTTGCTGAATAAAGCATCAATCCTCAGTTGTATGAAAAATAATTCCCATATACCATCATTAGCAAATCAAGTGGCATAAGTGAGGCCAGGCTGCTTTCAGGATAGAATAGCTACTAGTTTGGTCCTCAGGTGTAGTCAAAGTCCTATAATATTAAGGCATAGCTGGTTTTATTGCTGGGTATATTCAGAAAATTATTTTGTCTTTGCCTTGGTGTTCTTGGGGCCCTGAATGTCCTGAACAGCCACTGCTGTCCCTTCCTTACCTCTGCCAGCTCTGTCTCACCAGGGCTTTCATTCCACAAACATCTGGTTCAGCATTCAGCTCAGGGATGGGTGAGGGGGCTGCAGATGTTACCAGGGCTGCAGGCAGAGAACTGGGCTGCTCCTAAAGAGCATCCACCACCTCTGAGACTGAAATTCTGCATTAGTTTTGAGAGGGCTGGGTAGGGGCCCTGCTGCCTCTCTGGATGAGAGCAGGGGAACATCTCAGTGACAGAGGCAATTTCTACCTTGCAATCTACTTAGGATACTTCTGCTTACAAAATAGAATTGAGACCTCAGCCTAAACTTGGCAAATGCTGCTGGAATAGTTGTGCTGAAGCATATGGTGTACTGGCAAACTGTGTGGGCAGCTATGTGGCAAAATAGGACTTTTTTTATTTTATTTTTTCTCTCCCATGTACTGATTGCTTGAGAGGAATCATTTCTGCCATTGCAACAGTGGCTCCAAGAAAGCTTTTGCAAACAGGACTGATAAATGTTGCAACATCATACTCTTAGCCGGTCTTACTTTAAAAGGTCAAAAGGTTTTGTTATACCCATCTTTTTTCTTACTGTTTTTCAGTGCTTATAATCTGCCAAAGAACGGGGAATAAGGAAGAGAGGAATGAAAAGAGCAGAAAGGGGCTCACAGTTGTGCTATTGTAGCAGCCAGCAAGCTCCTTTGATTTTCTGACTCCCTCTGCACCATTCTTATTTGGTTCAAGTGCTGAAGGGGAAAAGGGTTGGGAAATGTGATAGTTAAGGAAATAAGCTGTCTGGGGCTTTTAAAAGAGTCTTGTTTTTCATAAGGATTCATTCCACTGAACAACAAAAGAGAGACTCTTAATTAGACTTCTGAATCCCATTAGGAAAAACAAATACCAGTACTTAACTACTTGGATATGACACGGCTGAAAATTGCTAATGTAATTCGATTTTAATAGTGTTAATGACTCTCGTTTCTTATTACTAAGAATTAAGCCTAATGCAAGATTGTATAAAAAATTCTTACTTGTTGGGTTCCTTAGCCTGAAATGTGGAAGAGTTGGATGTACTTGAAGTCAGGATTTTTCCTGGTCAGGGAAGTCAGGTGGCGCTGTGGTATTTTGTATCCCTGCAGCCCAACTGGGCTCTCGCAGGAATATTCTCAACAGGATCTAGTCGACAGGTTGGATTTTTTTTAATGTAGTACCTGGTTTTTCTGTTCCTAGAAGTCTTAGAACAAGCACGAAGATGCTGTAAAGAGAAGGAAAATAAAATCGTAAGCTCAAGATTTACAGGGAAACTGCTTAAACCAGTCAAGTATAGATGCACTAAGAAATAGCTGGAGGGAGGGAAGGGTTTTTGTTTAAAATCTTGCCAAAATGTAGCTAATGGAGGAAAAGCATGCTGATAAGGGAAGTAATCTCATGATGTAATTACAGAAAGAAGTCTGAATGTGTGGTTACTGTCTACACTTCACAGGTGACCTTGTTCAAAATGTGAAGCATCTCTATCAGCTGACACATCCAAATGCTTAATGGTGACAGCCCCAGGCTCTGACCTTTCAAAATCCAAATCTGGGCTCCTGGAATATGAGCATAAAAGCTGTAAATGAGTTGCATTATTCTAGAGGCAGTCTAAGGAGTAAACTGAGCTCCAAACAGTGCAGAAAGGAAAATGAATAAAATTTGGAGACATTTCTACAGATATCCTGAAACTAGAGTATAGCTAGAAATCAAATTTCATTGGGATGCTTAAAAATTAGGTTTCTAGGTACCCTAAAGAAAAGTCCAGTGTTCATTGTTCTGGACAGAAATAGAATTATACTTTCACATCAGAAAGTCAATCACTGATTCAGAGCTGAAGCACATGCATTACTCCATGGCCTGTGTATGTATGTGTGTTGCAGGACTGCTCTCTCTTTGCCATTCCTGGCAAATTTTACTTAAAACTTGATTTTTAAAAAAGATATTTTAATAGCTATTTGTCATAGCTAATAAAGATCAAACTTGATTATTGACTCAATCTAAGTTAACTCCACAGAAACTGTACCAAATATTGAGTGCATACATTTTCTCATGTTACACTGAGGAAACACCCAGTGGTATTTTCTGTTGTTCCTCTGGAAATGCCATCCTAAGAATCTGAGCAGTGCACTGAAGCACTCAGATTTAATTACATTGCCCTGACTCCTGAAGCCCTGCTTGGGACTAATGGGGAACTTTCTGGGGGGTTAAACTCAGTAACCTGGAAAACAAAACTCTGTATTTCCTATTTGATTTGTACAAACACTAATGCAAGAGACACAAATTAGTCAAGAGGGTTTTGTACACGTGTTCTTCACCTATATCCAAATGCAGGATCTACAGGCCACCATAAAGTGCTTTTTTTTAAAGCAAAACCCAAGCACTCTGCAAAAGAAACCCCGGTACTGTGCTCCTATTTCTGTCCAGCCTAATGTATCTTTATTTTCAGAGCCTGCCATTACTTTTGCTGTATTTTCTTTGTGACAGAGCATTGCATTCAGGCCCTTAAGCTGCCTTTCATCCTGGCACTCAATAATAACGGGCAGCGTGTAAAGATCTGTAATCAAAAGGCAAACACTGCAGCATTGTGTACAAATGCTTGAGAGATTTATCCTGAAAGACATCCAGGTTACCGTTTTAGCTGGGGACACTAGGGAAAACCTACCTGGTGGTGAGAGTGTTCTTTTTTTGTTTCTCTTTGGTTTGTGTTCAGCTGTTTTCCAGGCCCCCTCAGCTCCTGCTGCAGCGTTGAGGCCATTTTAATGTGCCAGCTCTCAGAAATTCATTCACTCCTGGCTTCTCCCCGTTCTTCTTCTGATTCCCACTGAAGCAGCAGATGATGGAGGGTTCTACAGCCTTGTGTGAACACAAATGTTGTACCACTTGTGTGGGGCTGGTGTAGTTAATCATTCCTGTCCTCCCAGAGCTGGCAGGAGATGGAGTTACCCTGGTGCAGACACACAAAACCTTCCCTGCATGACAACAGCCACAGCCTGTGTGCTATAAGGTGCTTCCTAGAGGTCCATTTCTTGCTGTCCCATATGTCTTTCTAGGAATTACAGCCTAACTTAGTTAGAGTTGGTGTCTGAGTATACAGGCAGAGGAGACAGCTGGCTAAGGAAGGGATAATAAGAGAACACAAATCAAAGTGTATGAAGCAGAGTGGTAAAAAGCAAGAGACAGCAGAAATTTCTGTTTGCAGAACTAGAAAAAAAAAAAAAATCTGTATGGACTGTCATGGTTTAAAGTACATGTGTAGATCCAGACCCACTGAGCTCCCTACTGCAAGCCCTGTTGGGAGGTTCAGGGGTGCAGTGGGTCTCAGCTGGGGGGCAGAGTGCTCCAGGGCTTTGGGCAGTGCCCTGGGAGCAGACACACAACATGGAGCTGCAGGCTGGCTGTGAGCATCTGCACCAGGCACATTCCTTGCATGGCTCCAATTCCTTATGGAAGGCTTTGCTTCCATGGCATATGAGACCCTACACCAACATCTGGCACGTTATCCTCTTTGCCATGATGTGACCAGGAGTGGGGACTCCCAGCACCACCACCTGGAGAAGCCTTAATGAAGAGGAGTAGAAGTAGCTAATGTGGAGTCTGGACACTGGCAGGGCTCTGATCCCAGTTGAACTTGACCAAAACCTTAGAGCCTGTATAGAGGCTTGCAGGAACCCATGAATTCTGTCAGGTTAACCTCATTCTATTTTAGTATGTGCTAGACTCCTGGAAGACAAGCAGTTATAAAATATTTATTTATTTTAAAATATTAAATACTTAATATTTAATATTTAATACAAATACTTTAAAAATTTCCTGGGTAAATTACATATAGGTCCGGATTTTTTGAAGTTTCTGTTTCTTTTTTGGTGGGATTAGCTATTACTGAAATAAAGCCATATAAATAAAGCTTGCATCTCTTACCACAAAACCACACAATGGTTGATAATAATTTACTTAAATTTGTGTTAGTTTCAAATATGAGAGAATAAAAGTGAGAACTTAAACCTTTTTTTTCCAGCCTTACTTTTCCTTCAGCCCTTATGTGTGTGATGAAGTAAGTGGTCTGTCCAGGAGATACTCAGGTCAGGAACAAACCACCAGGTTAACTCCTGACAAATGGAACTGTCTCAGCTGTGAATGCATGATTGGATTCCTACAAGGGATTTAACTTGGCTCCAACAGGAGCAAATGGACTCCTGGGCTCTCCAATGCTTGCCTCCTTCTGCAGACCCTTTCTTCAGCTTTCCCATGCACTGTGTGATCCCTTGCACACAGCTCCTGCCCTGCCACTGCCTGCAGGGATTTCAGCCCTAGCTGCCCCTTTCTGGGGCTGTAGTTGTAATGACCCTTGCAGGAAGCAGCCTGGATGGAGTCCAGGTGGTGAAAGTGGCTCTCTCTTCCCTGCTGGCTTGCTGCTTGGCACCTGAGCCTCCTTGGGTGGGATACAGGAGGAGGGGAGAACAGGAGAGATGCCCTGAGCAAGGTAGAAGCAGTGAGAAAATTGTGGGGTTCCCAGGTCTTGTCAGGAAGCGAGGTGAGAGCTTGAACAGGTCATTAGCCCTCCAGGATTGGGTCTGTGCCATCAGATCTTATTTGGGTATATCACAGTTCTAGTTTCCTTTTCAAGGTTCCAGGCCTTTGTGTACCCCCTGTTTTGTTTTCAGAGAAAGAACTGAGGTGCCAAGGAGACAAGGTCCTTGCAGACACCAAGCAGACAGGCAGGGCAGGCAGTTTCCAGCACATTATTCTGGATGACACATGGAGAAGGAGCAGAGTGAAGGCTGGCAAAACATCCTGGTACATGGAGGCAAATCAGTTGTCTCATGCAGAGGATGGAGATGATTCTCTTCGTAAGAAAAGGAGGAAAAGCTCTCTGAAAAACCAGAAGTGACATGCTGTGTGATACAGCTCTCTGCTGCAATTGGAAAATCAGAGAGATTACTTAATTATGTTCTCTCTTTATCTGTGATGCTTTGAACAGTGGCAACTTTAATCTTCCTTTCTATACTGGATTTATCCCTCTTAGTCAGAGATTACTGACTACTTCATCATTAATTACATCAAAGGTAATGGGACTACTTATAAATTAAAACAATAGTCACTAAGTCTGGGTGAGTCACATTCTTATTTTTAGCCTGAGTTATAAAATAGAAAAATAAAAGAAAACCATTTATTTCTCATGTCAACCTGTTGGTGACAGCAGAGTTACGTTGAAGTGTGGAGAGATTTCAAAAACAAGCAGAAATAAAGCAGTCTGAGCCCTGCATATTCTCAGAGATGGACTCAACAGATTTTCATTAAATTGCTTAATTATGTTTATATAAGAAGCACCTGTTTTCTACTAGCTTTAAAGTGATTGACCCAACAATGCCATAGCTAAGTAAAACACTGGTGAAAATTGCAGATGCCAGGATGGGAGCAAAACCTTTATTTTTTTTATTTTTTTTATTTTTTTTCCTTTTAAGGTAGGAACAGAAATTCTCATTCAGATACAAAATTTATCTTCAACTTTCAAATGGAGTCATCGTGTTGCCCCTCTTTGTGTGTCAAGGAGAGCACTGTGACCAGGTGTGAGCATGAAATAGCACTTAATTTTGTTAATGATGTCTGAATCACCTATTTAAAGGCAGCTGGGGGGGGAGGAGCTGTTTGCTCCCACTCTGCCACCCTCAGAAGGTGCAAGGATCCTCTTGGAAGTTCTGAGTGGGCCCCTCAAACAGGAGGATTCAGGTATGCTTGGTTGTTCACATAGGTAATATCTTGTAGAAACTTATCCAAATGTGCATCCAGTTAAGTGGTTAATAAATTAGGAGGCTTAAATGTGACTGATCTGTCTACTAAAGCTGGAAAAGAGCCCCAGGCATCTTCATCCAAAGTATTTCAGGGGACAAACTGAGCCTTCTGCACTATGGAGTTCAATAGAGTTTAGAGAACAAAAATTGTTCATTTAAGTGTTGATGTAGGGCTGAGATGATACCTACAGTCAAATACTGAACAAATTGGGTTGCTTTGGCAAGTCTGGCTTGAAATTTGAGTGTTGAACTATTTATAATTTCATATAATATGAATAATATAATATATAATAATATAATTTCATATAAAGCTCCCTCTCCCCTTTCTTTCCCTTTCTCCCCCAGCAGAAATAAGCTGTGTGGGTCAGAGCACTGAATGTGAGGGGGTGCAGGGACTGGAATACAGCTGAAATCCAGCCACCAAAAGCTTCACACAAGCTCCTGTGAATAGAAAACTCTGTCAAGCTGTATCCTGGTTCATTCTAGGTGGCTGTTAACTTGGATGTTTCTACCTTTCTGCAGATAAATGGATTGCAGGGGATATATTTGGAGTTAACCTTCATGATGAATGAAGCAGGAAAATAAGTAATGCAACTTTGACCTTTTGTTTGTTTGGTTTTTGTGGGGTTTTTTGGTGGGTTTTTTTTTTTATATCCTGTATGTGTACAAAGATACAATAGTGTAAGTGGAAAAAAATCAAATTATTTGCTCTTTTAATTTTGTCTGATCAGTTGTTGCTTTAGATTATCACACAGATTCCCTGGAGATGAATCATTCAGTCTGCTTGAAAAATGTGAAATGATTGATACCAACTTTCTGTTGAGAAAGCTGTGTTTAGTTAAACTGCAAACTTCCCCCTAATGAAATAATCTGCCAAAATCTGGGCTGTTGTCTACAAAATGCAGAGAGGCTGAAAAACAAATCATGCTGATTGCTAGCAAGGACCTATTTTTGCTACCAATCAGGGCTTTTTGTTTCAAGCTGGACAGAACTTTGAGATGTGAGTTTGTGCAGTAAATCTAGGGCATTTCAGAAAACTCAGGGATCATTCATTCAGGGAAAAACCTTTGCCCCAATTTTTGTCATTTTTCTTCTTTCTGCCAGTTGGAACACATTCACTTGAGTGTTTCTCCTTCCTGCAGAACTAGCATTTGGCCCTTATTCTCATTTTGTTAGCCCTGCTGAAGCAAGGAATCTATGGAATTTTGTTAAAGAAATCAGGGGTTCAGCATCACCCCATAAGCTGTAGTTTCACTCTGTCTTAGGAGGGGAAAAAAAAAATGAAAGGTTTGAGTTTTTGTGGGTGGATGGGACTTTTGGACCCTTGATGTGACTGATGAACACTCTTTCAGTGCCTTTATCTCACTCAAACTCTAATTTTAGTTGTGTGAAGCCTATGTCTCATTCCTAACTAATGCATTGCAAGGAAAGAGGATTGGAAAGTTATAGAGACTTTTTGTTTGGTTTTTCCAGGCTGGGGGGGGGAAAGTTGAGGCTGGCTTAATGGCTTCAGAAGTGCTGTCAGATGAGGATGTGTCTGTGAGGCATTTTTGGAGTGAAAAGCTCCATGCTTTGGGAGACAAATGGAGCTGCCTGTCCCTTGTCTGACCCTGTGTCAGCAGAGCTGAGGGACACTCTTGACTCATGGCTAACCCAAGAAGCACACTTATTTCTGAAAGATTTTGCTGATTCAAGGTGCTGTAGCTGCACAATGCTGTTCTGTGAACAGTGATCAAGTGGAAGGTCTCTGGTAGGCACCTTAAGTTGCAAGTTCTGCTGAATAACTCAGATTAGGTCATAACAGAGAAATGATGACAACTTCCCATGGAGTCTGGCCTGGTGTTTTCTGTTCTCTCTTCTGTATTCTTGAGGGATGGGAATATATTTATTAGCTTGGCTGGGTTTGTACTAAGGAATGGTGGTGTCTGAAGAACTGTTGCTGGGCACCTCTGGTGTGTTGTGGTAATTGAAGTCTTCTTGGGGAACTGGAGGGGAAACTTGAGGTACCAGATTGGGGAAGCACTTCCCATGGAATAAGCTTCTTCTCAAGTGCTGGAGGGGACTTGCTTCTTTAATTAAGAGCTTCTTTAAAAGGTGCAAAGTCTCTTTCTATCTCATAATTCTCCCGTGCATAAATGGTGTCTTCCTCCTGTCTCCCTCCCTCCTCCAGCAGATGAATTGTTCTCCTAAAAGGCCAATTTAGTCATCATGAAGGAATTTTCATAGTTGTGATGGGGTACAGCAGATGTAAAGATGTAGATGTTTGTATGTATGAGGAACTGTTTAAAGGAGGATTGATTGCTGAAGCAGATTTCTTTAGCAGATCATTGTTAGTTCATACAGGCATACATACATAAAAAGAAAATAAATGTATACATATGCATAGCTTTGTCAGTGTGATAGAGAGACTCTGATGTTAAATAGACATCAATCTGGAGGGCTCATTAGAATATGAATTACTAGCAAAGCCAGCTACCCATCTCAGATGACATTATGCTGCCCCTCATCTCCTGTTGTGATGTGACACTGCACAGCAAAATGGAACATAAGCTACCCTATTGCAGCTGGAAGAGGAAAAATAAATATTTGCTGTCTCTCAGTTTGGATAGCAGGGCTCTTATCAGCTTCTGCAGTGTTTGTGAGTGGGTTAAGAGAGTAAGTGTCCGTGGTTTGCTAGTTCAACATGTCTGTGCTGATAACACAGAGTAATGTGTGCTTAAAGCTACTAACAAGTTGTTTCTTTCTGTGTTGGAGCACTGTACGGAGAGCTGGAGGTGCAAACTCTGACAAACATTGGTTATAGGTGCAAGAAGAATTATCTCAGTCCATCTAAATGTAGAACCATCTTCACAGAGGTTGGTTCCTCTTGGCAGGTTCTGACAGTGGGCAAATTGCAGATAAATGTTCTTTTCTGCCTTCTTATTGCACTGCCTGGCAGGTAGAAGAGGCAATTTTGCTTAATTCTCAAATTCAGAGTTGTACTACTGGATTCTGGGTCCCTGCTCCTATAACCCAGATGGTCTGGTAAGGGCTGGGGGGGGACTGAGGACAAAGGGAGCCTGGGAAGGCTCCAGAGCTCAGTCCCACTCTGGAAGGCAAGAGGGGAAGTGTGTGCTCTGCAGGTGAGGTTCTAGAGGTGTGTTCCCTGCTGCTCACCTGCAGCTGGTAAAGAGGAAAGCAAAGCTGTGAGGCAGGCTGAGAAAAGGGAGGGGGGGATTGCCTCTGGCAAGTGGGACAGTAAGGGTGGTTGTGCTGCTTCATGAAACACATCTTCATTTGGGGGAAATTCACTTAATAAGGCAATAAGGTCTAAAAGCTGACTGCCATCTGTGTGTGTGTGGTTGGAAAGGGTCTGTGCATCATAAAAGTACCCTGGAGCTGTGTAGTCAGGGCAGGACACGGAGCCCTGAAGCAGCTGGGAACCAGAGAGCTGAGGATGTTCAGGTTAAGCAATAGTTTTGGGTGGAGAATGAAGCAAAGGTAACCTGGAGGGACAAGGTGTCATCTTTGTAGTCATTTTTGTTTGCAGAATACATCAGGCTAAGCTTGTATGGACTGCCAGCTAGATGTAGGCTGGGCTAGGTTCTTCTTTCTGTCACTCTGTAGAAGTTTCTGTTGCTTTAGGTGTATGTTGATATTTGAGGATGGTGTGATGAAGGCATTTGAGCAGAGCATCTGTTCTAATATCTGGTTGGTTGTTTTTTTCCAGGACTTCAAACCCAAGAAATTACGAAAAAGGTGCATGGAGTTATTTTTTAGTTTGTTCTGATCCAGTTTGTTCCTCTACCTTTAATGTATTTATTGGGATCCAGACAGCATAAAGATGGTCTTGAAAATGTCTCAGTGTGTAAGGAGAAACAAACAGGATGTGGACGTGCTTTGTAAAGCAGGATAATTGGGCTTCAGTGGGAAGGAACCACTGCCTTGGTTCTGCTCCAGTATCTGCCAGATCAAGTAACTGAACCCCCTGTGTGTTACACAGTGTAAAAGAAATGGAATAATACTCAGTGTTATCATGGGACAACGGCTGCACCACTCTGAAACATTATGATAATTGTGGGGAATTATTCTTCTAAAGCCCACCAGTCTTGTGGCATAATCATTAAAACAGACAGTCTGTGATGTCCTTCCTAAAGGCTTCATTCCTCTTGTATTACCAGACTGTCCTGAGGCCAAAATTGGCACTGCCTTTGTCCAGAGCATTCTGGAGGGGAGCAATACTTTCTTCTGCCCTTTTATCTAGGGCTGATAAATGAAAAGGCACTTAGTAGGATTTGTAGTCCTCATTAAAGGATTGTGATCCTGGATTTATCTTGTCCTGCGGGTAAAAGCTGCTTGTCCTCTCAATTTCTTTGCAGAATTGTTCAGATGAAGCACTCCCAGGACAGAGCAAATGGGCATGGTGCTAGAATTACATTCTGGAGGGAATGAGACAAGACTGTTATAACTATTTAGTTGCTTGTCATAATAGCTAGCTGAGTAGTGTGGGTAGGAACATGGCTGGCAGCCACTTCTGCATCCTTTCTGACCCAGAATCATGCCAAGGACCAGTCATTCACTGTCAAAATTAAAGCTCCTTTGACCACGTCCTGATAAATGTTGTTTTAATGGCAGCAATTCATCCCTGCCCATAGCTCCAGAGCACTCCTAAAATCTCTTCTGTCTTATTATCCCTAGTGCTGGGTGCCAGGTGAGAGAATGAGTGTGTATGGACTGCCTGGGAGCTGTGAACGCTGCTTATATTTACATAAGATTCAACCTTCTGAGGAGAGCATTTTCAGGTTGCACTCCTCAGTTATGCATTTAGCCAGACACGGGATCGTATCCCAGGAAAGGTCCTCACTTCACTGCTGAAAAATAAAGCTAACTGTGTGACTTAGCTGTGACTTGTTAGGAAGGTGTTACCTGGGAGCAGGGACAGTGACAATGCAGCCTTGGCACCCATTCCACCTGCAGCTCAGCATCCTGCTGCTACGTGACAGGGATGCTCCCTGCTCCTTCCTGGAGGCTGAATGGTTTTGGTGGGTTTATTCCTGTCACAAAAAATGAAGTGCATCAGTTGTCTGCAGAAATAAGACATCCCTGTGCACATAAAACTTGTCTGATTGCAGGGGGCAGCTTGCTGGGGCAAGTTTCAGAAGTACTCATGTAAAAGTTAAAGAGGTCCCCTGCTAATAGGGACAGGTTTTGAGAAGGACTTCATGGTTCCAGTGCTGCTCTGACATTTTCACAAATAGCTCCTGTAGCAGCATGGGCCAAGGAAAGCAACACCTTGTGCCCCATCTGTGAGTTGGACCTTTGAGCCAAGGGCACAAGATCATCTCAGGTAAGGAGCCCACTGAATTTTTGTCCCCTTAGAGATCTCATCTCTCATCTCAGAGGGTGTGTGGTGAAGAGCCACTCCCATGAAAGAGAAAGGGTGTTTTTTCCATTGACAAGATGCTGGCTCTCACAGGATGGATGATGAAATGAGCTGCTTATTTTCCCCCCTCTTGTCTGAACATCACTGGAGCCCATGCATAAATTCTTCAGCCTCATAATGATTTAGTTTTTCAAAAGTGAACATATCCTATCCATTCACCTCCATGTCCCATTTAATTCTGTGTGTTTCAAAGTGAGCCCTTCTCTCTGCATCACTATGTTCTGCCACCCTCTGCTTGGGGCACAAAATGTAAATTTTATTCCTTCAGAGTTGTTGTGTAGTCATGATGAGCAGTGAGAACAGAGCCTGAGAGGAATGGAGATCTGTGTCATGTATTTAAAAAGATATTTGACCCCAACCTATCTGAGGAGAAACAGGGAAGTCCTTGGGAAAGCTTCCTCTCCCCTCCTGCCCTGGAGTCTCCAGACAGACAGTACAGTGAATTAGGGGGTGGTTCTCAGTAGGTTTTTATTTCTCATTCCCTCCTCATTCATCACACTGTGGATTCAAACCAGGGCAATCTGCAGCCATGGAGGAGCTTCCCAGGGAATTCAGGCTGACAGGAACCTTCCAGCTTGGCTTTCCCTGGGAGGATTGCTGCTGCTGCCCAGGAGAGGCTGCAGGAGGTGATGCCAGGGGGAAGCACAGGTAAGGTTTGGCATCCTGCTGTCACTTCCTCCATTCCACACCCTCTCAAAGAATTTTTTCCCTCATCTGCTTGCAAAGGACAGTAATTGGAATTTGGAAACCCTGGCCAGAAGGTTGTTAGCAGAATAACCTTCAGCTCTTCTTTTGCTGTCTGCAGGGACTTGAAGAATCCCAAAATTCCTCTGGAAGAGTATTTTGAAAGGGAGATTGTTAGCTTTAGTGCTGAATAGTGGGGTGAATGCCTGAAATGTTGTTTGCTTGTTTTCAGTGCCACACAGCAGCTTTCCTGGCCTTTTCCCCCCAGGTCCCAGTATCAGAGTCAGGATTCCTCAGGTTTGCCAGCAGTGGGTGCTGGCAGGCAGAGGGGGGTTGTGCTGGCTGGGATAGCTCTGAGGGAAAACCTCAGCAAGAAGATGGCATTGCTGATTTCAGTAGATGTTAAAAATGCCTCTTTGTGCATCTAATGTCTGTTTGATACACCTCACAACCTTTGTAGCATGGCCCTTATCACCATGGGAGCTTGGTAATGAGAAGATTTTTGGCTTTGTAAGCTTTAGATATTGATTTTTTTCCTATAACTGTCTCCTCTGATTTGAAGAAAAAGAGAAATATATAATTTAAAGTAGTGAAACTCAAACCACAGTCTAGTTTATCCTCACACAGTAGACACACCAAATATTACCTTTTAATACCCTTATCAGTATTTTAATCCACTACTTGGTTCTGAAGGCTCAATACGTGGACAACTTTTAAAAAAACTTTTTTTAAAAAAAAAGGATGTTAAATGTCACTTCATGTCACTTCTCAGCATTTTAAAAGGTGCCTGCTGCTAACAGAGGTGTCCTGGAGGCACACACTGAAACCACACAGCTCCATCATTCTGTAACTGGAACTGTGCTTATGCTTCTGATGTGGACATGAGATTAATTAAGAAAAGTCCTTGGGTATCCCATAGGAATCCAGATTTCTGGAAACAGAAAAGTCCAGGATGTGATATTTCAGCCCCAGTGGGTGAGGTGTTTTCCTTGCTGCCCATGTTACACTCTGCTGGTCATTGGATGGAGAGAGTGGAAATCTTTGCTGCAGTCTGGTCCTCAAGGGAATAAAATGGATGCTATCCAAAGGTTGGAATATTTAAAAGTATTAATCAACCTTCCTAATGGTTGTTATTCAGCTAATCATGCTCAAAATGGCAAATGGATGTAAAGATGCCAGAGAGATACCCAGAACACCCACTGTTTGATCTCTTCCCATTCTCATTAAAATAAGCTCTTATGGCCCAGCTAGTGTAATCATGTGATAAAATACTCAAATTAAGAGCATTTAATAAAAAAACATGGTGGGGAGCTCTGTTAAGGATCTTTTTAGTGTATTTTTGCATTCCTGCTAAGGACATTAGAAATAATTTAATCACTGCCTGATTATAAGAATGTTAGAAATAATGGGATCATTGCCTTATCAGATGTGGGCTCATTCCAAGGGTCATTATTTATCTGTCAGGCATTAAGTATCAAATCAATTTGTCTTGGTACTTGAAAGCAGGAAACTTTAGATGAAAGTTGAAAAGAAGATTAAGCAGCAAGATGAAAACTAACAAAAGCAGAACAATTTTGCTTGCTCAAGTCGTTCCTGCAAACAGGTGGCTAAAGCCAGTCTTAATCTAAAGTCTGAAGTGGGAATGTACTGTGGAATTAATGGCTTAGAGGTTTGGACAGTGCTGCTTTCATTGGCTCCACATTTTTAGGTTTGGTGTCTTCCATAGTTAGGTTTACTTAGAGGTTTTCAAACAAATTTTTTCTTGCACTTCTCCATCCCTTAGTGAAAGGAACTTCATCTTTAATTGGCTTATGGGCTCAATGCTATTATACACAACCACTAAAATAAAATTCATTCTTCAGTATGTATTTTTTTGTGGAAAAATGGTTAGGGCTGGAATTCAGAAGTTCAAAGTTCAGTGGGTGGTTGCTGTTTTTCTGTAGCTGTGTGCATACAGGTGTTGGTACTACAGAAATCCATTCCTGTGTGTCTAAAGGCAGGTTCAGAGAGTAAAAGGCCAGGTGATGCTAAGCCAAACAGAAGGGATAGACTAGGACAAAAAAATATGAATTCTTTAATGCTGGGTTTGAAGGAATTGTGTCAGTTTGCCCCTGGGAGTACTTGGAATAAGGAATTTTCAAAATGTTATTGAAAAATGGAAGTGTCAGTGTCACTTCAGGTGTGTTTCTCTGCTGCTGTTTCCTGGTGTGATTTTGGTTTGCTGTATTGGAGGTTTTGATTATGAGAGAAGATGGCTTAAAAATAAAAACTTGCAGGTAATGGGGGAGGATCTGGAATTTTGTGAAACCTTTTCCTCTGAATTATTCTGGAGCTCTTTGCTTTGTCCTTCCCAGAAATTGGGCAGTCCATAAACCTGCTTGCTAGTCAGATGGTGTCTGGGGAAATGGCAGAGGAATCTCTGCTTCACTTGTCAAGCTTCTGTCTTTTCTGCAGGGTATTGTCCCCTCTGCATCCACATTCTGGGCACACACCATGGCCCCAGGATGGGCTAAGTTTTTAAGAAAAGAGCTTTTTCAGAGCCAGCAAAGAGCCCTGCTGAGCAGCCAGGTGTTGGTCTTGCTTCTGTGGGCTTTTGAACTCCAGAATCTTCTTTGGGTGTGAAGTTTTTCCTGGTGTGCCCTAAGATGCAGAGAGATACATGGGTGGAATAAGTCCCCTGCATATTTTATGCTTGTTGAATTAATCTTATTTAATACAAGCTGTCAGACAAGATTACTATGATTTATTTACATAACTTGAGGGATTTACTTCACATTAGTTTAACCTTGCAGAACATGCAATGTGTATTTGTGCCACTGCCCTCAGTTTCCTGGAGTCAGCCTGCCCAAGGGTTTCTCAATTTGGGATTGATTTGTCTCCCAGCTGCTGATGTGAGGGGTGAATGTAAACACTCTTGTTACAAACATCTGATATTTGGAGCTCTCTTGATTGTTACATTTATTCAATTAAATGAACTACCCTGCTTCATACTAAATTCAATGAAAAATATGTTCTAATTAGATTCTTTTTCTCCTAAAACAACACATGCAATGTTGACCTTGTTCTATGCTAAGTAAAAAATCTATCATTTTAAGGGGGAAACTTGCATCTTGTTAAGGCTTAGGGTTTTTTTAGTGTATTCTCATTTGAGACACACACCCTCATTGGGTGGAGAGAGTGGAAGTCTTTTTGTTTCAGTCTGGTCCTCAAGGAGGCTGCTTCCAGGAGCAGATAACTCTGTCCTGCTCTGCTTCCCCTTCTCCCTCTCCTTGCTGAGCCAACAGGATGTTCAGACATTGGGATGGGCTGCCCAGAGAGGGGGTGGATTCTCCATCCCTGGAGGTTTTTAAGAAGAGCCTGGATGTGGCACTCAGTGCCATGGGCTGGGAACCACGGGGGGAGTGGATCAAGGGGTGGACTTGGTGATCTCGGGGATCCTTTCCAACCCGGATGAGTCTGTGATTCTGTGAAGGCTTCTTAGTCCTGTTCTCTAAAATACAGCAAGAAAAACCAAAAAAAACCACCAACTTGATTCTTCTTGAGCTCCCTCCCCAACCCCGGTTACCCACAAATGGTCTGTTTCATTTTATACCCAGTCTAAGAGAGAATCCACATCTTTCTGTTCTCCAGGTTTTTTTATTTTGGCATGGCTTGAGAGATCTATAGGATATAGAGATAGATATTGAATTCAGGTGTGGTCTTCTGAAATGTAGGCTTGATTGCCCAACACAGAACTTAGAGCTGCAGAAACAAACAGGAACTTGTTTTTAATTCAGGGTATTAGCTGACTCCTGCTGCAAATCTGGTATTGTTACTGCTTTTAGAGGTCATGAGGTGGAAAGGGACAGAAATTTGTTCCATGTGTAGTAGCTTGCAAAGGAGGGACAGAAAACAGGATGCTGAGACAGCATCTCCTTTCCAGAACAGAAATCCTGCCACCTCATAGCACTTGAAACTGGTTTTGAAAAGCAATATGGACAAGGGGCTGGAATTCAGTGTCATGGGAAACACCTTCTTGGGCTTGGTCAGTTTTGGGGCAAAGAAACATTTTGAGAGATTTTTTACTATGGCCAGTTCTGTGGAAGTTACAATTCCTAGAAAGTGTAGATTGGTAGATTTTATGGCTTTAAATGTGCTCTAAAGCTTTACAATTCTTTTCCTCATAAAAATTCTTGGGTTACATACAGAGCTAGGACACACATCACCAGGGCTGATTAATGAGGGAAACATAATAAATATAAATGGAAATAAACATTAACCTTAGGAGAACACTAAACCTTGGTGCAAATACTGAAACTGTGAAACTTAAGGAGAGGACTTAATCTGCAGTGGGTGAAGGAGGCTGGCTAAGGGCTGGCATGGAGACATTTCCAGGCTTTTGGGATCTGCAGAACCTTGGCTGGAGGTTCTGTGATGGGCTTTCAGCTGATCCCTTCTGTACCAATCCTGGCATCTTCCAGATGCATCCCCTTCCCTCTCCAATTTGACCACTGAGATACCCTGGGTGAAACTTGCATCTTGTATTGATTGTTCCTTTCATTTTTAGTTTATTTGTTGTTTTTTTCTCTCTCCTTTGGAAGCAAGGCAGTAGCAGCTCAAGGAAGCAGGAAATCAAATCAAGGCACATGAGCTGAGCTGAGCTGTTAAAGTTTGATGACAGTGGGCACAGGAGGGAGTGGAGATAAGCTCTTTCTAAGAATAATGGCAATAAATATAAGCAAGTCATCAACTGATCATGGTACAGACCCTTGGAGGAGTTGCCTTGATACATAGTTAGAAACAGCTCCTGTTTTCCTTTGCTCTTGGGACAGTCTGGGAAGAGTCTACACCCTAAATGCAAAAGAGGCTCAGAGTGTCCCTGCTCTTCATCCTTGGAATTCCTGATTTTATTCAATTCTAACATATCCACATCCTGCCACCGTTATTTCCAGGCTTGATGCTGGAGAAATGGTGCCTTATTTCCTTATTTTCCTTATTGCCTGTGTCCTCAGAGTGCAAGTTTACAGCAATAGCACCAGTTTTTACCTGGGGATTTGGTTGCATCCCATTAGAGGGAACATTAACAACTGCAACTTGGAAATGGTCTCCAAACTCTGAGAATACCAACTCACATTTAAACTCATTGCTGTGAAGTCTGAAGGAAATTACTGCTGGAAGATGGTTAAGTAGTATCCAGCAGACAATTCTCATGTTTTTTATTTCCATTCTATGTTTTTATAATTAAAAAAAAAAATTAAAACCAACTTGGAACCATCCAGTTCAGCCTGTAGTCTGTTTGTGGTTAGCACATGCTCCTCCTTCATACTGGTTTCATCTGTTCTTGTGTTCTGCCTTAATTTCTTTCTCCAAACTTGCAGCTGCATGAGGAAGTTGGTACCAGATGGGGATTGAAAAATTAATAAACAATTTAGTTTTGAAGGAGAAGGAGTGGCTACTGTCTCTCTGAGCATGCAATTTTGTAAGATATTTTTACCTGCTGTTTCTTAATGTCTTTGCTATAGCAAAGAAAAAGGATCCAGGGCAGCATGGATGGAAGTGAGTTCTTAAACTGATACTGCCAGCTTGATGTAAATCTTCTGGATTTGCTGCCATGCAGGGAAAGGGAGCAGCTTCCTCAGTAAACCATGTTCTGTTCTTTAATGCTGGATATCGGGAGCCTCACAGCCCTTTCCCCTTCAAAGACTCCTGGGGACACTTGGAGTGCTGGGTGGCCCTTAGTTTCAGATAAAATATTCCTTTTCAAAATGATATCACAGCTCCTGTGTGATAGGAAAACATTATTTGTTTTTGTGGAACAGCTTTTTCTGTTCACCAATTAAGACAGAAAGGCTGACATATTAACTCCTTAGAAAATAAATATTTACCTTGTTATTCTGCGTAACTGAAATACTTAAATAAAGCTCTATTTTCAAAACATGATGAAATTCAAGGCTATCCTTTTCCTTCTGATTCTTTTGTCAGCGATTTTTGTCTTTCAATTTAAAACTTAATTTCTTACCTACTGCTCTTTGTACTGCTCTCTGGTTTGTGGGGAAGTATGGGAGGTGCTCATCTTTGTCTTAGTGTAAAATTTCCCTCACACTCCTTTTTCCTGAGGTTGTCAAAGGGGATCTAAGCTTTTATTGAGTAAGTTTACATCTTCCCCACAACCTCATCTCTTCCTAAACTGTTCTTAATTATTTTCCAAAAACATTGAAATTACCTTTCCAAGTTTTTTGTATCTTGTTTTTCCCCAGTATGCTTGTGGGAAGTTTCTAGTTTGGCTTTTTGTTTGTCTGTTTTTAACTCTGGAAGCAAAATCTGTCTTTTGCTAAGTGTCCAGGTGTGCTAGGAAAAAACCATTTGGAGGGAATTTGAAGGGAATACCTTCTACTTGAGAAAAGAAGTTCAACTTTCCCCTTGACCCTGTTGTGGCAGCACTACATTGGTTTTGCTGTTCCCATTTTCCTGTTGATGCCAGTTTGTTTGCTTAATATTTCAGATTACCTTGAATTCTTCCTGTGTACCAGCTGAACATGTTGCTTTGTAAATAGGACATTCTTGCACTCCTGTCAATGACTCTTGAACTGCCAGAGTGCCTCTGAGGAGTTGCTTTCAGCTGGAGAGGTCACAGCAATGTCCCAGAGGTACAGATTGTTACCTGATTAACACAGCTATTAACATGGAGAAAGTATTTGGGTGTTTGCATTTGAATATAGCATTCAGTGCAATGCAGTTTGAAAAGCAGATTTTAAGGAGGCAGGTTGGAATTGAAAATGTTCCCAAGGAATGATTTGTACCTTTTGTGCAGATCAGAGCAGCAAAAATCATTGAACAATTTGTCAGTCTTTGAAATCTAATGGGTTTTCTGTATTTCTCTAAATACAATAACTTGACACAAGGCTATTTTTTTAATATTGTAAAAGCCAATGTTATATTGCTCAGTGTTCTTAGGACTTCTACAAATAAGATTTATTTTTTTTTTATGTTACAAATACAAGCAATTACGTTTGACAATTTGGGTGCAAACTTGCATTGGCAGTCACTTTGGCATTCTCACTAATAAAAACATTACACATGTGTTTGAAAAATGTTTCTTCTGTAATTTACTTTTCATAAGCTTTCAGATCTGCCACAAAAGCCTCCTTTGCAGCTCCTTTTCTGAAGACTCCTTTACAATTTAGGGGTGAAAACTCCCTTTGTGATTAGTTTGCCCTAAAAGGAGGGCCAGGATCTGATGGGTCATAGCTACAATGAGACTGGAGCTTTCTAAAGAGCTCTAAAATATTAAAAAATGTCATGTAACAGCACATAGCATGGTGCTGATGTGAAACTACTGTGAAGCCATTGAGCCTGGGCTCCACACAGCTGTGATGGGAGAGAACTGCTCTGTTCCCTTTGCTGCTTTTTTGGGTGGCTGGGGATTCCTGAAGCCAGCAGGGCAGGGTTATGGTTGAGCAGCCTGGTAAATAAAGTTCTGTCTCTAGGTTTCATTTATTTACCTGAGTCATCAAGGGGAATGCAAAACTGTAACACAGACCTAGCATAACTTAAGTATTCATCCCACCCCAAAAAAGCTTCTTGAGCACATTAAGCTCAAGGGTTTTTTGTTTCCTCTACATGTAAAAACTGAGGTGAATTAGCCTATCTAGGTAATAATTTTTATAAATTGCCCTTTTCTCTGAGAAATTATTTAAATAGGGCCACAGGGCCACATTTTAGCATGTGGTCTTCAGTAAATATCATTAGAATAATGCACAGAGAACTTGAAACCTGGCCCTGTATGTCTGCATTTATGAGTATATAGAAATAAGTGATATACCAGTATAGTAATATGTGCAAAGTTTTTTGGTATAAATATGGCTATATATTCTTTACAGGAAGAATGAAAGAGTTAATTTTGGTACGTGATAAGATTTGGTATGTCTTGGTATTCATAAGGTGCAAATGGGGAAATTAAAATCCTTAAATGTAAAGTTTGTGTATGGAAAAACTTATTGACCTGGCTCTGGGATGGGGGGGAGGTGCAGGTTCAGTGTTAAGGTATGACTGTAAAGATGAAATATGTAATTTTACTAAGCCAATTTTACTTGCAAAGATACTGATTTAATTTTGCCCATTGGAACAGCAGTGTGATTGAAATAAATACCTGTATTTGTGGCTGCAAGTCTTCCATGGGTAAAGCAGCTGGGGATGAGGTTGGTGTACAAACATTAACCAGTTGCCTTGGACCTGGATGAATAATCTTCCCTCAGATTAAAGGAATCCCTTGGTGTTTAATTATCAGACACTTCAGTACAAAACTCCAGCCCAATCAAGTTAATTCTGTCACTTAGAGAGCCATAAGTTGTTCTATGGAGAATATTTTGATTCTGCCCCCAGTGCTATCCCTAGGAAAAAGGGCACAGCCCAAGGACAGTGAACATTTGTTATCTCTCCCTGCCTTGAACCAAACTCCTTGTTCCTTGATTGCAAAAATACTCAGGAAATCCAAAAGAATAATTACAACATGTGGAAAAAATAAAGACATACCTATCTTATGACTTATTTATCTACTTTTTGTCTCATTCTATATTCAGACAGAATACATGTTAAATTACAAGAATGTTTGACAGTTCTTTGAATGTTAAATGTAAAAGGTCTTTTTAAAGCTAAATCATAAATCATGTGTTTGCCTCACAAATTTGCTGTTCAGAGTTTCTTATAATAAGTTCTGGTTCTATGGGGAATGGATAAAGATGAAACACAACATTTGGGTGCTGTAGATGTCTCAAACACAGAATGCTGCAAATAAGGAAGTTGTATAGGTTGGAAAACTATTCACAATGTGAGTCTGAATAATCAAGTCTTTCATGTAGATAGTAATTTTTTCTTGGATATCTTCAATTGATGGAAACAGACATGAAATGTGTTTAATAAATGAGCAATTATTACTTCATCCAGTGCTTTGGCTAAGAGGTCAAAAATGCAATTAACTGGGTTTTAATGTCTGCCTGACTAGAAATCAATAAAATGTTAGAGAAACTTGGCTCTGGAAGCTTGACCATGGCTTTGCTTTGCATTTGATAGAGGGTGCCAGGTTTAATTACCAACTGTGATGCTCTGCTCTACAGCCAGGGCTTTTGGAGAGGCCAAATGAGTAACAGAGAGCTGGGGACCAGGTTGTTCCATCCAAGCCTCTTCTCTTTTCTTCAGTCTCATATCTTCACACCATCCAGGACATTAATCCTCTGCCTTCTGTCTCAAACATTGCCCAAAGACACAGGGCTGAAAGAATGGTGCTGCTGCTGTGCATCCCTGCAGCACTAAACCCCTCTTAGATCAGGGGATGTATGTGCTTGAATAAACTGCTTGAAATTTCATTGAGAAGTGCTCCACACCTTGTCCCAGTTCCAGCTGGCTGCCTTCTTTTGGTGTGCCAGGAGGTGATCCTACTCCTAGTCAAGTTTGGGAAGGCAATAACCTCAGTTTCTGATTTTACAAAATGTCAGTAACAGAGTCCTGTAATAAATGTATTGAAGATCACCTCTTCCTCCCTGTTATAGCATCCTTCAGCTCAATTTCCTAACAATTTCTAGCTTTACTATGAAATGTCAGTAATGTTTCCAACACGCATCTTGTTCCCATTATCCACTAATCTTATTTTTAGAAAGATAATTTCTGATGCTTTGTACATTTGTAGGCTTTGCACATTGAGCCTGTGATCAAAGTTGTTTAAGAGAAAGCTGTGTTTCCACATAGCAATTCCAGGTAATAATATAATTTGCTGATTAATTTGGTAATTCATTCAGTGCTCATTTTGTAGCAAATAAATAATACCCAGTAATCACTCAAACATTTCTGTTTAGCTCCACTGGTAAAGTTAGTGGAATAGAACAGTGCACCAAATGTGTTTGTATATGCAGGCATTTGGTCTGAAATTGTGGAAAAATAGTTTGAACATGACACTAAAGTCTAATCTGTATTTGTAGGGGAGAATCCTTCAGTCTTCTGGGTCATTGATAAGTGGATCAGATAGATGGAGTTTTCAGGGCAATTGTTAAAGGTTTTATGGCTGCCTGGAGCTGGTGTTGATGTTTTAACTTTTATTTCTGGTAATGGCATTAGATGATGGAGAAAACATGGAGAAGAAAGGAAAACAGGCAAATGTTTTTTTCACTGTAAGAAATACAACAATGCTGTAAACAGAGCAGGTATCAGGCATGTGCTTATTAGGTAGAATCAAATGATAGGGAATAATTGCTTTTTGCAGATGCAATGTTTAAGTATTACTACTTTAGGAACTGGGGGCTTAAATACTACTACCTGTTTCATTTTAAAAATAATGTGGGCTTTGTTCTTAGAACTTAGCAGCCTTTTTAAAAGGCACATGCAAAGTGTTTGTGATGAGGACGCTGTGTGCATGGTCTTCATAGGAGTCTGCTTAGGATGATCTCTACTTGCAGCTCATGGCAGGTTAGGATGATGTTTCTTCAGTCCTGGGATCAAGAGGCATTTCCTTACAGTGTGGGCTGTTGCAAGGAGGTTTTCTGATGTCAATATTGTGTTAATGAGCCCTTGTTTCTTGATCAAAAGTTGTTTAAGGAAGCTAACGTGTGGGACTAGGTTTTTGAGTTTACAAGCACAGAGGTTTTATTGTAGAGAGAACCACAGGTCCTCAGGTGTCGCCGATAATGAACTGGGAGCTTAGGCCCAGCTGTGCCCAATAATTAGGGCCTGCCCCAGCCGGAAATGGGCGGGGCTGAAGGGCAAAATAAAAGGCATGCTCCCAGAAGCAGAGACAGTCTAGAGATGAAGACGCCTGAGGAGAGGGATGGCAAGAGAGCTCTGGAGAAGAGCCGCGTCCCTGAAAGAAGGCTTGCCACAACATTTTATGAGAGTCAGGACTCTGGAAAATGCATATTTTATCATAGAATCATAGAATGGGCTGGGTTGGAAGGGACCTCAGAGATCATCAAGTCCAACCCTTGATCCACTCCTGCTGCAGTTCCCAGCCCATGGCACTGAGTGCCACATCCAGGCTCTTTTGAAATATCTCCAGGGATGGAGAATCCACCCCTTCCCTGGGCAGCCCATTCCAATGGCTGATCACCCTCTCCCTAAAGAAATTCTTTCTAATGTCCAACCTAAACCTCCCCTGGCACAACTTGAGACCTCTTGTGCCCTCTTGTCTTGCTGAGAGTTGCCTGGGAAAAGAGCCCAATCCCCCCCTGGCTCCAACCTCCTTTCAGGGAGTTGTAGAGAGTGATGAGGTCTCCCCTGAGCCTCCTCTTCTCCAGCCTCAACACCCCCAGCTCCCTCAGCCCTTCCTCACAGGACTTGTGCTGGATCCCTTCCCAGCCTCCTTGCTCTTCTCTGGACCTGCTCCAGCACCTCAAGCTCCTTCCTGAGCTGAGGGGCCCAGAACTGGACACAGGACTCAAGCTGTGGCCTCCCCAGGGCTGAGCACAGGGGCAGAATCCCTTCCCTGGACCTGCTGGCCACGCTGTTCCTGAGCCAGCCCAGGATGCCATTGGCCTTCTTGGCTACCTGGGCACACTGCTGGCTCATGTTCAATTATGTTGGCTTCAAAGATGTTTCTTTTAAGCACCTTTCTTCAGGGAGAGAGGGACTGTTTTATTTGCAGGAGACTTGTTTTGTTCCCACACAGCACACCAGTGATGTCCAAGTTATCTCTCCTTGTGCAAAGCAAACACGATTTGTTACAAAGGTGGTGTCTGAAGCTCATGCTATTGATTTACCCTTTTCCAAGAAGGACCTGCTAAGTGTGAGACCTTTGTTAACTCTGTCAACTTTGAACCAACCACCAAGTTCATCTCCCAACCATTTTGCAACATGTTCTGGGATTTCCAGTTGTTTTTTTCTATCTGAAAATAAGTACCAACATCTGCATGTAATGTTTCAGAGCCATCAGAAACATGTAAATAATCAGAATTTTAAATAATCTGGAGAGGCCATGAGTGTGGATCAGGGAGAGACCTTGATTACATTCAAGTGGGATTCTGTGAAGTGAGGTTTTATTGTAGCAACTTGTAGGAGGAAAAGAAAGGAAAGGGAGCTGTGAAACCACTAATTTGCACCTTACCAATCTCTATGTGCAAAATACTTTTTTTTTTGCACATTTGTGAAATACCAAATCCTCCATCTCTAAGTACCTGGTTCTATACACAGACCCACACCAGGGTTTTCACACGAGTGTAGTTCAGGTACAGTCATGCTGCTTGGACATTTTTGAACAATATGGATCTTCTGTTACAGCCCTTCTGTCAGTTTAGAAAAACTTGACAGCTCTGTGGAAAACTTTTACTTGCCTAAACATTGCAAAATCCTGGAGCTGCTGGGAAGGCACCTTTGTGAGAGAGGTGATGCAGGTGGTGATGGTTCTATGGGCAGTGGAGCAGGGAGATGGGATGTGCACTGAAGGCAGAGGAGTTCTCCATCAGTGTCAGCAAATGAACCCTGGCAGCTAACAGGGTATGGCAATCCTCAGGGCTCAGGTTATCCTAGGGATGCTCCTGTTCATGCCTGGCAATACAGACACCAGGAAGGGAGATGCAGAAGTTGGGAAGCAGGGATGGTGTGTGACAGTACAGAAACCCTGCTGTGCTGTGCTTTGTCACTCTGAGCTGCAGAGCAGGAGTTGGTGTGGAGCAGCTGGGTCTCAGGTGGGCTGAGTGAGGGCAGAGGTAGGGACACAGCTTCATCTCCCCATTTGGGATTAATTCTGCCAGGTAGTGACAGAGAAAAGTTTCAGAACTGAAGCAGAGGAAGGAAATGTAGCACAAAGCAGGAACAACAGCCAGAAAAACATCTTATGCCAGTAGGCTCATCTGTCTAACAAGGATGGGTATTTACAATACAGAAAGACCAGCAGATCTGTACAGCTTTTTTAATTGGGCTCAAATAAAAATTAAGCATTTTTACCATTCTAATGGGATATTTCTATGGTTTTATAGCAGACCTCAGCAGACTTTCAGGCACTTTATCTCTAAATCTTGACAAATCTACCTCACTGTAAGAGCAATCTCAAAACTTCTTTCTTGCCCCCATTTTCTTCCTCAATAGGGTCATAGCTTGCATATTTACTACATGTGCAGCAGGGAGAAAAATTTTGATTTTTGTTCCTCATTAAATAAGCCAATGAAGAAACATAACCCCAATCAGTTATTGCCTTGAGTTCAAAGGGTCTAGACAGCATGCTGTAATTTTTATAGCTGTGTATTTTTTATTAGCCTTGCTATTCTCAGTCATTCTGCTGTTAATTCTTTCTCCATAGTAACCAAAGAAACCCAGAGTGGATTAGTGAGATGTTTTTTGGTTGCTGCACAAGCACAAAGGCACGCTGATCAAATTCAATAGCACTTCTGGGCTACAGAAAGACAAATGCTGAGGAAAAGGTGTGATAAGAAGTTAAGTGAGGATTTGTTCCCATGTAATTTGTCAAATGGTTTAGCAAGGGGAGTAGGTACTTGAAAGTGAAGTAGGTGATTTTTGGAGCAGGAGAGGTTAAAAGAGCAGATAAAAGGGAAAAAAGGGCTTGAGAATTTAGTAGGTGGGAGTTAGGAGGGAGAAGGAGGCTGTCCCAGCAGCTGGAGTGCAGACTGGTAGAGCTCTGGTTCCCTTCCCGGTTCTGTGGGAACTTCTGGTACTCCCCTTGCCTGTATTTCAAAATCTGGATCCGTTTAGTCCTCTGAGCCATAAATTCTGTTTCCAAAAGCTTCTTAGTTAAGGAACATATGCCTTGATTCATGGTGTTGTAAACTTGCCTGTGAAAGTAGGAGTGTTTCATGAAGCAGCTACTGTTGGGTTGTGGAGCAGACAGGCATCCAAACACCTAAAAAAACAAACAAGCAAACCCCAACCAACCCAAAACCAGACTTATCATCCTTCTACCTCAGCTGTAAAATGGGTGGAATAATAATAGTCTGTTTAACCAGGAGTATCTGCCTCAATCTGGGTGGCCAACAAAATATGTCAGATACAGTTTTATGATGTGAGGACATCATAAGAGACCCACTAATTGTAAGAAAAATAGCTGTTGCATACAAATCAATTAGAAATCCCCCTTAATCAGAATCAGTGAGTATGTTGTAGTTGTTCTGGACACAGAGCAGCAGTTTGTGCAATAAAGGCCACAGATATTGATGATATTCAGACAGTAAGAGATGGGGTCTGCAGTGTGTTGCTTGGCATTGCTGTCTTGTGATGTTTGGGGGTTTGGGTTTGGTGTGAAATCTTTCTCCCAGCAGCAGCTTCCCCAGGGACCTGTAATGATGTTAACACAGCCAAGCCCAGTTCTCCTGCATGCAGTGGTGGCTCTCATTTAGGTGTTTACCATTCCATGGGTTTGTTGGAACTCTTCCCTGGAGTTTTTTGAAGAATTTGAAGACATTTGCAGCTCTAATGACTTAATATCAAAATGATAAATGAACTATAACTGTGTATCTAAACTACATATAAAAATAAAGTCCAAAATCACCTTCATAGGAAAGCTTCCATGGTTCTGCACTTCTCAGAGGATGGCATAAGTGTCCATACAGTAACAGACATCTATGTGTATGTGTTATGTTTATACATGGTCTAAACTTCACATTTCTGTTGTTATTGCTGTAGATGGAAGTAACTTTTCAAGACAACTATTTTAATTTTTTATAACAGGAAAGTGACAAGGCATTCTGCTCTGACAAGCCTTCCCCATCTGCTGGAATAGCAATGAACCAGCAGTGTAATCTTACACTACTTGTGTTGTCAGCCAGCTTAGGACTATACAGAAATCAAAGCACTGTTGGAATATATACTCTGCTTCCCCTGGGCAACCTGGGGAAATTATTGCCCTTGCTTGTAATTTGTTCAGCAGGAAGGCCTGATGGAGTTCCACAGCATGAACCAGCAGTGTTCCACAGCATTTTGTCAGGGTCCTGGCAGTAGAGAGGTTTGGTAGGTGGGCTTAAGCCAAGCTGTGGTAGTGCAGAAGGAAGAAAAATGTCTGTTTCTTCACATTTTTTCTGGAGATACACTGTGGGTGAATGGATGTGGGGTGACTGGCTTCCAAACATTAATATTTATCTTTAATGTAACGTGGGGAGAAGATCAGTGTTAACCAAGTGTCTGCCTATGAATGGAAAGCTAACTGGGTAGAGAGAAGTAGTTCTGCTGTCATTTATTTGGTGGTACATTCTGAAAGAATCTTTTCAAATCCATCCAGAATTAAACCACAAGAGGGGAAATTCAAAACTCATTAGCTGACATCTTTAGTTTTTCCCAGTGGTGTGTAACCTTCTAATTTAAGTAAATATTGCTGTGACAAGAAGTGTAACTAAGGCTGCAGATCTGTGACACAGACTCATCTGGGTGAGGATTAATCACTCCTGCTTCCTGCAGGATCCCACCATGAAACCAGCTGACCTTTTCCCTTTGCATTCCACTGGGTTCTACAGACACCAAATCATCCAAATTCTTGTCACAGCAGAGCTTCCCAGTGTGCAAATAGCAAAATACATCTGACATTTACAATCAGCATCTTCCTCAAGCTATTTTGTCAAACTGAGAACAATTGTAAGGTGCTATGAGCTGGTAGCTTGACATTGGCAGTACCAGGACTTCAGAACTGGCTTTCTGTGGGGCAAGGTATATTTGAGGCTCAGGATGTACAACACAGAGAATTTCTGTTAGTGTTCATGATCATATTATTAAATCAATTTGGCTTGCTCACTTGTGAACCTCTTGTATGTTCGTTTTCTTAGCACGAGGGTTTCAGGATTAAAATTTTAGACCTGGCCAACTCAGAAAGCAAATGTTAAGTTTGCACGTTTTGAAATCTTTTACAGCAAATTCCAGCACTGTTTTCTACCTGCATTTGAAGCAGGGCCTTGATTTATAATGATAGGGTTTTTTCCAATTAAATAGAAGGAGGAATGTCAGCTTCACTTGTGCTGTATAAAGAGTAGATGGGACTTCAAAGATGTGACACCTCAGAGGAAGTTATTTGGTAGTGCCAAATAAAAATAAAACAGTCGATAGTTTAAGAAGCTGAAAATAAAGCCAGGTGTTTGGCATCACTAAATAAAGCTCTCGGGATAGAGATTGTTTGCTGAAGAAGTGGAAAAATAATTAAGTTTTTGTATTGCTTGTCAGGAATTGCCAGTGAGTCAGTGTCCTCCAAGCCTTCAAGACACGAGAGAGAGCCAATATGTTCACTAATTTCATTAAGTCAGGATCAGTTGCTGTTAAAGCTATAACAATCATCCAAACAGGGATCTGTGGAGAGTATCAGCCCCCAATTACATTGATCAGCATTAGCATTCTGTGTTCTCAGTGACCACTGGCACCCTTCTTGCTCCACAAGGAGCAACAAGATAGCAGCTTGGCAGGTGGCACTGTGTGCTCTCCATAGCACAATGCATTTCACCATTAAGCAGTGATTAAAATCTGGATACACAGCTTGTTATGAAGCAAATTATGATTTTTTTCAAGCTTTCAGATGCAGAAATATAAGGGAAAAAAAAGAGAAACTCATAGTTTTTAACTTCTCTGCATTGGATCAAGTACGAATTACAGTATTTAGTTTTCTGATTAGGAAGACAAGACTGTGGTTAATAAAGATGAAAAATATTTTAAAGAATCTTAAAGAATTTAGATTAAGAATCTAAAAGAATTTAAAAGGTCTTTGTGATCCAAACTGTCCTCTTACCTGCTTAATAATGTTGTTTACCCATAGTTAGGGCTGTTAGAATATAATAATAAATACTTGCCATGACTGACTGTTAGAATGAGAGACCACAAAATTTGCATCTCGTATATTCAGAAGTTAAAAATGAAGGATTGACCACCTGATACCATTGTAGTTCTTGAAATAAAGCTTGGTTTGTTGTGGCTGCTAAAGGACTCTGCTTACCAATTTGAATGCCTGATGAAATTCCCATGAGAAGAGAGCACTATAAAAGTGGGTGGCATAATAAGTGCCAGAAAGTTGATGGCAGTGTTGGTGGTGTGTTAGTCCCTTGTTTTGGAACACAAGTTTAAACTGGACCTTTTGAAATGCCCACATTATTTTTTCTGACTGCTGTAAAGGTTTTCCTCTTTTTTTTTTTTTTTTTTTTTTTTTTTTTTTTTTTTTTTTGAGGTACTGGGATGTGATGAGAGCTGTCATAATTTCAGTCTTTGAGCAAGACACCCTGAACCATATGGTGCATTCTGTTGATGAATTGTTTTTCTATTCCAGAGTAACTGCTCTTTCCCCTCAGAACTGCATGGAAAAGGACAATGAATATTGATAGTAAAGCAGTGATAAAAAAGCTTTGCAGGCAATTCTAGGGAGGAAATGTGGAGCTTCCACCATCTTAGAAGACAGATTAATACAAAACCTTTACATCTCTTTGGAGCCTGTGTAAACTCACAAGCATTTTTGAATTCTCAGTCTGTCCCTTCCCCAAGGTTCTAATTATTCTGTGTCAGGAGCCTCTTAATTCTCACTCTGGGATGAATTTCCATTTCTGTGTCTGTATCAAAGCTTAGGTTCCTGTATCTAGGAATCCAGCTTTGAAGATGATGAGCTAGGATTTTTCAATCCAACTAATTTCATTTCTCCACATAATCACTTGTGATATTCATTGAATACAAAACCAAACCAAACCAAAGTCAACATAATATTTCAAAAGATGGTCCTCTCCATTACCAATGTTTCTTCTGCCTGTTTCTCAGAATGAAGCTCAGTGTAGATATGTGCAGTATAAATCAATTCCACTTTTAGGTTCTTCTGTGAAGATCACACTCTTATTATCCGTAGTGTTTAGATAGAGTGAGTCTCCTGTCCTCAGTGTGTCTAATGCATGTAAAACCATGGAATTTAATGCTGTAATTATAAAAGTATAAAGAAGAAAACCACTGAATATACCTCAGGTTATCATCTTTACCTTTCCAAATGTGTTCTACAATAAAAGCTAATTTCCTAAAAAGTCTTGTCATATACATATAGCAGGTAGAGTGGCTCTTGCACACTAGGGTATGAATAAATTCTTTCCATAGCTCTTACACATCCATTTTTTCCTGTGGGGGTCTTATGCTGTCCTTCTGCTTATAAGCATCATTTTGCTATTGAATTCACATTAAAGAAGAGGTGCAGAAAAATGTTCTGTCTTCTCTAACCAATGGATATAATGACTACTAACCAACTTGAATGGAATGGAAAAAAATGGCATGCTGATACTCAGAATATGTCATTTAACTATTTTTAATGTTTTCAGTAAATTCATTTCTTATTTTTCTGCACATGCAAGACTTGAAGTGTCTCATTTTAGTGTTGTTTGTTTGTTTGTTTTCTTCAAGGAGGAGGTGTTCTATATAAAGACAATATTTTCATATTCATTAATGATTACTGGAAGTCATTGGAATGGTCTAAGAGACACCAGTTGTAAGGAGACTTCTCTTGCAACAGGGGAAGTGGTTTTTCAGCTAAAGATGTAGAGCCACTGGGACAAGATGTAATCTAGAAAAAGGGACAGGCTCAATGAGAGCAAAAAAAGCACAGGAAGGGAAAGAGACCAATGTTCTGCATTCTCATTCAAATGGTAAAAATGACCAAAAGTGAGAACAGAAGTCAGAAATCTCCCTGGCAGCAGCTGAAAATAAGTGAAAGCATCCTACAAGGTGAGTTTGGGATCATTTGGCTCATTCCTGCTGGATTGGCCTCTGGAAGTAGTAGAACAGGACCCTGGGGCAGGGGTAACCCTGCAGCCCCAAAGAACTGAGTTGTCCATCTGCCAAGCCTCCTGCATCAGCAAGGGTCTGACCTAGGAAAGAGGCTGCCCCGGGGCTGTGAGTTGGACACTGGCTTCAAGTTGTAGTTGAATTGATTTTTGTGATGGCAGAAGATGTGAACAAACCTATTTAGAAAGCTGGTGATGCAGAGTGGTTTGCTGTAAGTGCTGCCCAGCAGGGCATTCCCCAGAGGTGAGCAACTCATCTCCAACTTGTGAGGAGAAAAAAGAAACCAACAAAATGATCTACTCCTCAAAATATCAAGGAATAGTTGCTGGATCAAAGCAGCTCATTGGGCAGTGTTCATACCTTTGCTTGAAGTTGGACTCACTCCCAACATCAGTGAAAGGTGCTTGGTTATTACGTGCAGCTCATAAAAATATCCAGGTGTTCATAAATTTTGGAGTGTGTGAAGCAGTCAGATGAACATCTAGGTGTGTTCATGGAGAAAGGAGCTCCTGGGGAAATGAGCAGCTTAAGGCTCAGTGGTTATTCATGCCTGTGAGATGGAGCACAGCAGGAAAAGAAACCCCTGACTTCCAAGAGGCTTTCCCCCCGGAGTTTTCCCCCTGGGAAGAATGCATGGAAGTGCCCAAGCTTTGCAGGCACCTGTAATGAGCTTTTCTGAGATTTTCTGCCTCTCTGCTTGCTCAGTCACTGCAGTAACTGAGACTTGAAGCTTTTCTTTAGCACTTGCTGCTCAGTGTCTGCCCCAGCCCTTACTCTTGCTTTACTAAGCAATAACTATAGCAGATTTTTACTGCTTTACTCCTTGAAAATTTTCGTCACTGCTTATAAACACCATTTTTAACAAAGACTTTATTTGCTTTGCTTTGGTGTTCTGCTTAGAAGTGAACGTTAAAATCTGTTGTTCTTTGGAAGGGATGCAGTGGGCATTAGCAGAGAAGGAGAAAGCTGAGTTGTGTGGTTTGGGTCTGGGTGTTCTGTTCAGTGACTTCATCTCACTGGGCCACTGCAGGTTGTAATTAAACCTCTGGGCACTTTGAAATGATTTAAGTGGTAAGAGTTACATGTGATGCATTAAAATTAATATTTTTATTTCTTTTATTTTGAGATGTTCAGGTTCTAGTTTAAAAAAAATAATTAGGAAAATGTAGATCTTGGGTGATTATTTTCTTCACCTTCAACTCATATGCTTAGAGGAGCAGATAATGGGCTGTCTGCACTTAAGAAATGTCTTTTTATTCAGGTCAAAGTTAATCTTCCTGTAGTTAAAAATGGATTATCAGACACAGAGCCCTCCCCATCACTGGCTGGGAGTCAGTGCTCATCTGTCTCTCTCACCAGTTTTTTTTTTTTTTTTTTGTTCCTTTGTGCTGATCTGGTGGGTTACTGCTGTAGGCAGCAGCATGCCAATTTCAATTAACAATTCCTTTTAAGAAAATGTTATCATCTGCTTAGTACTTAGGACTTTCTATTTCTAACAAGGAGAGCAGGAGAGTTCAAGGGTTTGGCTTTGTTTCTCTCAGTGTGATCTCACTCTGCCTGGTGAAAATCAGTACCCATTCCCCATCTGTGGCATTTCTTCAGGTTCCTTGAGAGGTAAAGGTCAAGCTAGTGACTCAAGATGGAATTATTTGCCTGAAATAAGGACTTTTTCTTTCTCACAACAGATTAAAAGTCCATTGCTGTTAAAATGATGGACTGCTTTCTCATTGTGACTGCCAGACCAAGGCCTTGCTCTCGAGGTTTCTGGGAAGAGCTGTGCTGTGCTCAGGTCTGTAGAGATACAGCTGGGTGAAAAAATTATATTGCTGTTACCAGAGGAAAAGGCAGACAGAAGGTTCTGTTGAGTTATTTAAATGGCTTTTTTTTTTTTTTTTTCTGCCTCAGGAAAAGAAAAATTATTCTGAAAATTCTTTTGAATTACTGAAAATAAGGTTCCCTCCAAAATGCATATTTTGACTCTTTTTTAAGCCTTGAGAAATGAAGATACAAAGACATTTTAAACCTTAAATTCAAACCCTTTCTTTCAAAAACTGACCCTTGTTTTATGCACAATGTTTTCAGTGCTTGTTGCATTTTTTGCAAGGTTGAAGTTGAAATTAAAAAAGGTCACCCACCTGGTTTTCTTCTACACCACCCCCCATCAACCCCTTTAAGTTTGCCTGTAGCTTGACTCTTTCACTCCTGCTGTTTCCTGGGAATCTGTAGGGGTCCAGCACAGACAAAGTTGTCTTCATCCTTGTCACAGTCCAAATAACTGCATGTGCCCAGCTGGTAAACCCTGGAAAAAAAGAAGTCAGAAAAATAAACTGTTCCTGATCCAAAACAAATATGTACAGCACTTCTTCCTGACTCTTCTGTGAAAATAAAGCTCCAGTTCCCTTTTTGCCTGAAAAGAAAATAATGTGTCTGGGGTAATAAAACCCAGGGAAGCTAAGATTTTGTTTTCCTCTTTTTAAGAACATAAGGAAAAAGGGGAAGGGAGGCCAAAGGCCAAAAATATATACAGAGCAGGATTCAGTCATGCCTTCTGGGACTGATAAAAACCTAATATAATGGTTCTTTTTAGTTCATAATTTTGTATTATTTATGCTGTCAGAGCTGGGTGCTACTGTAGTTAGTATTCAGGCAGATCAACAATGCTGTGTTAAGAATAATGAACCAGATATTTAAATGCATTATTTGAACTGTTGCAGAAATAGAAAAAATGACTCTGCCAAACAGAAACTCAGGAGCTGCTGTATTGGGATTATGGGATTGTTCTGCCAGCCTTGGAACCTGCTTTTAACAGATGCAGCTTCCTGATGCTTTGGATACCATTGCCAGAGCCTCCGTAATAAAGAAAATAGAGCAAAAAATTTTGAAAATGAGGTGACTAGAACTGAATCCACCTGAAGTCAGACCTGCCATGGGAGCAAGGGACAAGGTTTCTTGTTGGCTACTGAAATGTCTCATCAGGGCTTAGGAAACTTTTGAAGTGGTAACTTGAATACCTGCACTTAGCAGGTATTAAAATTTGTTTTTGAGGAAGCAGTGACCTTCAGCTAAGTCTTTAGGTCCTTTTTAGGGCCTTGTTAAATTTGAGAAATATTTTATGATATTTTGCTTAGTATTCTTCATGTTTTTCTGGAGAAAAAAATGAGTGTCTCTGTGTTTGTACTTCATTTATTTAAAATTCCTTTTCAGCTACTCAAGGAAATATGTTTTTTCTGTCATGTTTGGAACAAGACATGTAGAGTGCTTAAGAGTGAAGGCTGTTATCTGATTCATAGATTATTCATACTGTAATACCCACACTGCAGGAATTGATAGATGGAACTTATATGGTGAAGTCCCAAGCAAACTAAAAATATATAGTTTAAAAATTAAATGCTTTTTGAGTGCTTATTTCAAAATCAGATGGATTACTGTAAGATAGTCTATGTGATTATTTTTGTTGTTGGGATTCACACTACCTACATGTATTTTCTCACCGAGACAGGAAAAGTCTTAACACATTTATTTTTCCTTCCTTTTGGTTGATTTAAAATCTGAAAAAGAGACCAGTGGATCAATAATTTAGTGCAGTCAGATGAGAAGTGTCTTAACCCCTTGGTTCTATTGTAGGATATTGAGGAGTATAATGTACTGAAGAACTGCATTTAGATTGTGTAATCCATATTCACCAGAAGTTCTAGGGGGAGGAAAATCGACCACTGAGGAGGAAATCAGCATCTGTGTCTGCTCCATTTATGTTGTAGGGAAAGGTCTGGTCGCAGGATTATTCCTCATACAGCAGAGTAGGTGAACCCTGCTCATTGATGCCATGGCTTTTATGCTGGGGTTGGGTTTTGGGATGTTTTGTTTGGTTTTGTTTTTTTAATATTAAGGATTTTCTTTCCCGTACTTCGGGGATGCACCATTCATGTGCAGGAGACTCTTCTCCCTTTCTGCAGCTTGCCAGGGTCATGCTGTGATGGATTTTGCAGTCATCTTGTTTTTTCATGAGGGGCAGAAGCAGTGAGAATGGTTCTCCCTGAGGTTTCTGTACATGTTCTGTTTGTTCAGCGTGTGATGCTGCACTGACAGGTTGGTACAGGTGATGTGCATGGACACCTCTATCAGCCATCCCAGCTGGGCAGGTGACAAAGATGTGACACAGACCTCAGTGTTCTCCTCAAACATTTGCTTTAAGATACTGTGTATTAATTTAAATTACAGCTCTTAAATTCTTTAGCCCACTTTAATCCCATCTCTCTTAACTGAAAAAAAAAAACAAACAACCTTTCTTAATTCTCAGAAAACTCTCTGGCCCAAAAGGTGTAACTTGTGAAGAATCATAGCACACCTGGAATTTTCTCAACATTAAACTCAGAGATGAACTTGACTGAAAATCAATAACATGGTTGGCCTGCAGCTTTGTCATATATTGATTTACATGTCATTTGTCTCTGTAGAAAATGCAATCATTGCTTAAATACAGTACAGTATTGTGCTAATAGGATACAGATGTCACCAGTGGGTAGAAAGGTCTTCCTTGCATGTAAATGGTTGTCATCTCAGTCTTGCTCCTTGCTGCCATTATTTGGAAGTTCTTCAGAAAAAGGAGATCCTAGCCCTATTTCTGCTGCCATTCACTGGGAGTGAAGTTGGAGACTGAAGTGGCAGCAGTAGCTCCAGCTCTCTCTCCTTGCTGCTTTGGTTTCCTAAAGCCCAGTCAAGGCAGATCAGAAAGAGAACAGAGGATTTCCCCTTCCTGCTGTGGGGCCACTGGTGGTAATGGTCTGTTACTGGGGTGTGTTCAGGAGAAGCTGCTGTGGCTTTCTCAGGATAATCATAAAATTATAGAAAGTGAGGGGTTGGAAGGGATCTTGAAGGTGATACGAGTCCAACCCCCTCTGCCAGAGCAGGGTCACCTCCATCCAGCAGGTCCCACAGGAACACATCCAGGGGGGTTTGGATTTCTGCAAGGAAGGAGACTCCACAGCCCCCCTGGGCAGCCTGGGCCAGGGCTCCCTCACCCTCACAGTGAAAAAATTCTTTTACTGAAAGAATTCATATCCTATTCTTTCATATAATATTTATATGGAACCTCCCATGCTCCAGTTTATAACCATTGCCCCTCCTCCTCTTGTTGGTCACCCCTGAGAAAAGCTTCACTCTGTCCTCCTGGCACTCACCCCTTACAGATTTATAAACCCTGATGGGGTCACCCCTCAGTCTCCTCCTCTCCAACCTGCAGAGCCCCAGCTCCTCAGCCTCTCCTCTCCAGGAGATGTTCCACTCCCTTCAGCATCTTGGTTGCTCTGCTCTGGACTCTCCCAAGCAGTTCCTTGTCCTGCTGGAACTGCTGTGGCATAAAGCCTAAATCTTAACTCACTTTGAATTCTCTGTGACCTGAACACCCAGACAGGAGCCTGCTCCTTAGAAACTCCCGAGTGGCACAGAATTTTCCATGCAAATTACTCACCAGTAAATGGCACTTTTCCTAATGCATCTCCCAGGACCAGGCAGCAAGGGAAGGGGATCCTTGCAGGGCAACAACAGATCTGAAACAGCTGCAAAAATTAGGAGCATGGTCCTGTGCTTCAACTGCAGCATTTGGAATGTCAGTGTGATCTTTACTTGTTATTTTCTTTCTCAAAGCTGTTGGCTGTAGGTATTTGTATGTTTGAGATCCCACTATTGAAATAAGATGTGAGCTGCCATCTGGAAAAAAATAAAAATGAAAAATCATAAATTGGGCAATTAATTCAGTTTGCAGATAATTGCTGTGTTCTGGCTATCTTGGTCTTTGATGATTAGCTTATCAAAATTTATCATCTTAGCCTTTATTAGTAAACCAAACAGATACAGAAAGACTCATAGACTCTTCTTAAAACCATTTGTTCATTTTTTTTTTCCTTTTCCACATCAGAGTTGAGCTAATTCAAATCAAGAATCCGTGTGATTCTGTGTGAAGAAGGAAGGTGGCTGAGGCTTTCAAATCAGTGGCTTCTTATTTTTTTCTCAAAGGTGGTATTACTGCAGTGCCTCTAATTGCACAAGTATCACACACGGTAAAAGCAGCTCCAGGCCATCTGGGACTTTCCATGTAAGAACAAACAAACAACCCCACAGCCCAGCTGCTTGGATTTTGTACAGTACATAGGCAAGCCAGCCCTAAAGCACTGACTTTGTCTATTAAATGGCCATAGGATGTTCCTGTACAAATTTACTGTTGCATTCTGTTTCAAATTCAGTTTCCAAATGGATGCCAAGTGCTGAGGAAGGTAATTCCCTTTGAAAAATGGTGAATCCTTTAAGAGATTTTCTGTGGTCAGCTGTTCAGGTTTGGTTTTTTTTTTGTAATTTTCCTAAAGGGGAACAAGCCTAGAAGGAGTTCCTCTGCCTAGTGGCTAATTTAATGTCAATAACTTAAATCTGATTAGAAAGGAAAAATCAAAATAATTCCCTCTCCATGCAGGGACATGCAGATGCACACAGAAGCCCTACAAGACTAGGCCCGTGTCACCTTGATTCCAAGACTTCCTACCCCAGTATCTTTCCATTATTGCTGCTTTCATTGCACCTGAATTTTGTAAAAGAGAAATATATATATATATATGGCTTAAATGTAGATACATAAGCATCCTAAAAACCCTCAGTCTGTATATATTTAGCTCATTTAGTTCATGCCTCCAAGAGCGTTCTTGTCCCTATGACAGGACTGCTCCAGCCAAGCACAGACATTTTTCTACCTCTTGGAACTCTGTACAAGTTTGAGAGCAATAATTTAGTCCTCTCTTTAAAAAATTCAATGCTTCTTTGTACAGATTTAATATATATGAGATATAGATCAAGGAAAAACTGTATTAGACAAGTACAACTCTTCAATTTCTCAACACTTAACATAAATAATTGCTACACTGTGAAGATTTAAATAGGGATTGCCACTTTTATAATTAATTCTTTTTTGTTTCATCTTCCTTACTAATTGAAAATGGGCTTTCAATGCAGAATGCTTTGAAATTATGTGAGGAGATGGAATTGAAAATGAACTTAATTAACTACAAACTGTCCAAATCAATCAGTGTTTCAAAGTGCCTTTGTAATGTACAGAGTTCATAATTTACTTGGGACTTGCCATAATACATATGCCATAATTGCAAAGCAATCATGCTAAGAGCATACCAAATGCAGTGTTTTGCTCTGATGCTCTGTAGGGATGAAATGTCTGTGCTTTCACACACCAAACTGGATTGGGGGCAGAAGGGTGTATTTTTCCATTAACCAAACAGAAGACTTCTGTAAATTAGGGCATTTCTCCAACTCTGGCAGGGCTTTCAGATGTTAATAGCTAGAGAGAAAAAAATTCTTTGACTTCAACATCCAAGCAATCTGGCATTTCAAAGAGTGGTGTTCTGGCTACCACCACCCATTACGTTTGCAGCATGGAAACCATAAACTTATATAAGATCAGGGGATAGAAATCCTAGGCAAAATTTCTGTAGCTTTCTAGAAGGTTTTTTGCATAGTGAAGCTTCTGTAGAATCAAGGCTACTTAATAACTGTATTATTTTCTGCTGGCTCCCAAGATATTCTGTAACATTTCTTGCTTATTCTGTGTGATGACATGAGGAGTGACTGGTATCTCTGTGCCCGAGCTGCTGCTTTCTGATGCAAGATAGATTGTGGCAAGGCAGATTTTCAATAACTGGGAAACTGACAGATATCATGTGTTTAGGGGAGTATAAAGCTGGGTATTCAGGCAGCTCCCAGTGTCCCCTCTTGCCAGTGATGCTCTTTGCAGTGCTTCTGTGCTGGGCATGCTAACCTGGCCCTGAAAATGCCTTATTGAGCAAGTTGGCTTCCAGTGATAGATATAATAATGAGCCCTTCTCGGAGTCATTATGCTTGGGGTATTCCCTCCAGAAATTCACCAAAACGTGCACATCCCTCTTCTGCCAGCTCACCCTATGTCAGGAGCATCTCTGGAGCTCAGCCCAGCTGGGATTAGCTGGCAGGACGGAGCCAGCAGGAGCTGGACTGGCTGTCTGGAGCAGTAGGCAAGGAAAAGGAGAAGTGAAATACCTGCTAAGTGTGATATAAAATGCTGGCCAGAGAGCAGAGGTCAAAAGAGCCAAAGGAGAGAGATCAGGGGCCTGGCAAAGAGAAGTGAGTGTTGAAGGTGTGCAGTTCATAGTTCTGCAGTCATCACTTTGCAAGCTGCCTGGCCAGGGAGGCATGGGACAGCTGAATGGACACATACTTGGGACTGAGCCCAGCCTGTGAGCTCAGGGAAGTTTCCTGGGAAGCAAGTTCCAGCCACTTTTTGGATTGACAATATGGACAACAAGCTGTCCAGGTATTAGCTGCCCTCACTTCAAGTGGAGCATTGCTGCCATGACAAACACAGCAAACAGACCTTGTCCCTGAGACCAACCAGCCTGGAAATGTGAGCAGTAGGAATAATCAGTGTTGGAAAGGAACAGGTCCCTCTTGATTAAGTCCCACTGTGCTTAAGTACTGGGACAGGGGAACATTTCTGCTGAGAATGCAGCCAGGAACAGAGAGTTTGATGAACAGGCAGCTGAGCTCTGCTCTGCATGGAGAAGTCACCTCGTGCCCAGAAAAGATTCTTTCATCACTTCCCGAGAAACAAGGAGTAGGTAAAGATGAGTTTCATCAGGTGAAGGGTGTTGCTGAAAATCCTTTTGTCTTTTGAGTCTGCTGCGTGAAAACATGGACAAGGCTGCCAAAGGCTGCCAAAGCAGAAAGTCAGCTAATGGCCATAAAGCTTCCAGACACTGCTTTTTAGTCCTCAGAGCTCCCGAAACAGAAGGGCAATTCAATTGCTCTTAATGACAGGTCACTGAATACATGCTTTAGTTCAGAAAGCCAACTGCTCTAAATGCCATTGACAAATACAACAATAATGTGTCCATAATGTGTACCTGTACATCATTTTGTACAGTTTGTGGCTTGTAGGCATCAAATAGCTCCTTTTGATATACAAAGGAAAAGCTGTCTGCTCTCAGCAGTGATGTTTAGTTTCTTCCTTAGATTTATTTTTAATTCCTTTTTTTTTTTTTTAGTGCATTGCCACCTTAAAGAACAATAATAGGTGTGTTTTAATGGGCAAAGCCACATGAAAGCATGATTTTTTTTTTTTTTTAGAAGAGGTGTTTCTCTGAAGTCTTAGGTGTGCTGATGCCCTGGGGGATTTCTCAGTGAAAAGAAACCTGAAAGAAGAAACACTGCAGTCCTTAATGGTTGGGTATTCCTTACTCTGGCTTGCACACACATGGTGAAGGAAGATGTATACAGATTATAAAACAAAGTTAACTTGGGTTGCTTGCAAACTATTCTAACCGCAGGTCTGGACTTCCAGAAACAGAATGACAAAAACAGCTCACTCCAGAGGTGGGTGGCAGCCTGGGAATGGGTGCAGATAAGGGTTCCCTGGAGGCTGCAGACATCGCAGCTTTTCCCATTCCTGCTGCACCCCTGAGCTGCTGCTGCAGCTTTCCTGTTGGAGCAGAATTCACCCCTGAGCAGAGCAACCTCCTTGAGGCCCCTCTCACCTTTCTGACCTCCAGGATCAGAATGCTGGGACAAAGCAGAGCTGCCCCCCCTTCCTCTTGTCTCTGAGGCTGAACAGTACTTCAGGGTTTGCTGGGAGTTTTTTCGACAGAAAATGTATCAGGAATATCACAGCTCTCTCGGTTTTTGATTCTTGGCTGTTTGTCCTGAGCCAGAGATTGTGCTTGGACCTGATGTTCAGTGTCTACAGAAATGTAGGTGTTGTTCTTAAAATACAATGTTTTTCTGAATGCAGTAATAACTTTGAGCTTCTGCAAACAACCCAGGGCAGCAAATTCTATAATTTAATGTGTCTATCATGTTTATACTTTTTTTTTTTTGGCCTTGCATTTAAACTGGTTATTTCATTATTTCTCATCATACCCTGTGGTCTATATGGTGAACAAGTTTATATATATATATATATAAACCTTAAGGTGTGTGTATATATATATTTATATATATATACACCTTAAGGTGTACATATATATATATACACCTTAAGGTATATATATATAAACATACATATATATATAAATAAACCTTCAGGTTTTTATATATATATATAACTATATATAAAGTTTATATGTATATATACATAGATATATGTATATGTGTTGGGATTTTGTTTGTTTGTTTGTTTGTTTACCAGATTCATTCTGGTTTTCTGATTTTTTAAAGACTGAAATAAGGACAGAGTGAACCTCAGCCTCCTAGTGCTCAATCCAAACCAAACTGGAAGTCACTGGGTCTGTAACATCTGTTTAGGGAGGAAATAATGTGTAGTCAGATTGGTGAATCTTTGAGTAACATTATTTTGATTCATAGTAGTTGGAATATTTCTTTTGCTTGGATTAATTTAAAAAAAACACCACAGAGGGGAAAAAAAAATGAAAGGATATTTCTTTAGAATTCAGTAGCATGCTGAATGAATTGGAGTGTGGAAATTAGTCTCACAAAACCAAGATAGACATTATAAATAAATTCAGGCTAATGAACATTTATTCCCTGTAGATGTCATCATAGCATCCAGATTGCACAGGTCCACAGTGATCTTTCAAAACAGCAGTTCCAAATATTTACACGCTGTTTAAAAAAAAAATAAATCAGGTAGTTGGTTTTTTGATTGGAACTTTCAGCTTGCAACTCTGGAAGGTAATTAAGCAAGAGTGGTGTAAGCATTAATTCCAGTAGGATCCAAGTCTTCAGGTAAAAGTCTGTGTGTCCTAAAGAAGTAAGGACAGTGACCCCACCAACCATGGGTCAGAACACAGGTGAGGATGCACAGGAAGCACTTAGTAAGTATAAAGAATGGGGCTATGAGTAAATTAGGTAGTTTAAAACAAAAAGCAGAGGCTATTGAGGGAAAATTGGCATCAGGTGACTCCTTGCATCTAAAATAAAGGATGTAAAAGGAGCAGACACACCACAAACTGCATACAAGAAAATCGTGGGAAGGGGGAACAATGATTTTGTCTGTTTCTTACAATACCAATGAGATGTGTGATGACAACCTCTGCCAGCAGTGAGACTGGAAGTACAAAACCAGATGAGATATTCATCTGACAGGCTGAATATTCATAGTTCTTCATAAATTATTCTTGAGTTGCTTTATCACTAAATAATGGGAGATGTGGACTGATCACAGGTTTAAGGCTCTAACATCCAGACAGAATTAATGTCTTTGCTGTGTTGGTAACTGTGGAGGATGTTTTTCTGCTCTAGCAGAATTTGGCTGGAGTAAAACAACATTCTGTAGCAAACAAATTCAATCTAGCTAATGATGCTCTGCCCTTGCCTCCCACCACTTCAGCTCAGTCAGGTTGTTGGGATGAGTAGTGAGAGGCTCCAGCTGAGATAAATCCTCTGCTGTGGGAGGTGCTGTTCTGAACAGTTGGTATGGATCAAAGGAGTGAGATGTGGTGATGGAGTGTAGCTTGTTTCAGGTTAAACAGTAGAAACATTATCTTTCTTAAAAATATAAGTTGGAACACTTACTAGCAGTGTGAGAGGAGCAGGGGTTCACCCAGTGAGTGGGTGATAGGAGGTGCATGCAGGAGAATTGCACTGTGGAGAAAATCCAGGTTGTGGATTCTCCTTTCAGGCAGTGTTGTATCAACACATCCATTGCACCATCCAGAGGAGCTGACTCTAAGCAGGAAGGGTTTATTGGCTACAGATATTGAGTTGATGCTGTGCCAATTACCTGCTGTGACAAAAGGATTTGTCAGGTTTTAAATACTTCATGTGACCCTGAAAATTAGATGGGACAGAGCTAGATCCCCAAGAAAAAGTTCTGTAAATAGAGATCTGTAAATAAGCTGTAGCACCATGGTGAATTGGATTGTTGATAATACAGGTTCTGAATCATAGAATCACAGAATTGGCTGGGTTGGAAGGGACCTCAGAGATCATCAAGTCCAACCCTTGATCCACCCCCACTGCAGTTCCCAGCCCATGGCACTGAGTGCCACATCCAGTTTTTTTTTTAAATATCTCCAGGGATGGAGAATCCACCCCTTCCCTGGGCAGCCCATTCCAATGGCTGATCATCCTCTCCAGAAAGAAATTCTTTCTAATGTCCAACCTAAACCTCCCCTGGCACAACTTGAGACCTCTTGTGCCCTCTTGTCTTGCTGAGAGTTGCCTGGGAAAAGAGCCCAACCCCCCCTGGCTCCTTTCAGGGAGTTGGAGAGAGTGATGAGGTCTCCCCTGAGCCTCCTCTTCTCCAGCCTCAACACCCCCAGCTCCCTCAGCCCTTCCTCACAGGACTTGTGCTGGATCCCTTCCCAGCCTCCTTGCTCTTCTCTGGACCTGCTCCAGCACCTCAATCTCCTTCCTGAGCTGAGGGGCCCAGAACTGGACACAGGACTCAAGCTGTGGCCTCCCCAGGGCTGAGCACAGGGGCAGAATCCCTTCCCTGGACCTGCTGGCCACGCTGTTCCTGAGCCAGCCCAGGATGCCATTGGCCTTCTTGGCCACCTGGGCACACTGCTGGCTCCTCTTCAGCTTCCTGGCAATCCAGACTCCCAGGTCCCTTTCTGCCACTCTGTGCCCAGCCTGGAGCTCCCCATGGGGTTGTTGTGTTGAACCTCATCCCGTTGGGATCAGCCCAACTCTCCAGTCTGTTCAGGTCCCTCTGCAGAGCCCTCCTGCCTTCCAGCTGATCCACACTCCCCCCAGCTTGGGGTCATCTGCAAATTTGCTGATGATGGACTCAGTCCCCTCATCTAAATCATCTATAAAGATATTGAACAGAACTGGGCCCAACACTGATCCCTGGGGCAACTAAGAGAGTTGGTTATGGGATTAAGACTTATTTACCTCTTATATTTGGGTGTTTTGTGGCTCAGGATCAAACAACAATAGGACGAGACCCTACATAACATAAAAACCAAAAATTTGCTCTGGTAAATACTCACAAAATCGTGAATGTTTAATTTTTTTTTCGTGAGCCAAATAACTTGAGGGAATTTTAGGACACCAAAATGCTTGATCAGCATTGCCATCCCAAAAAGGGGATGTTTCAGCTTGCTTTGCTGAGTGGGCTGGTGGCAGGCAGTGGGGAATTCAGCCTTCTGCTGTCACTGTGTCCTCATGTGGAACTTGTCACAGAAAGGTCAAGCTACAGTAAGGCTGTTTTGGTTTGGTTTGTTTTTTTGACAGGAGTGTATGTCAGTGTTGGAAGCCTGGTCAGAAATTAATTATCAGCAGTTCCTTCTGTACAGCCTCCATCATACTCAAAGCTGTGGAATTTCCTGCCACCTTTCAGTTGTTGTTGATGTTAACTTTTACATCTCAACCTTGAACAAATGAAAAGCACCAAGGAACCTCCCACTCTATTGGTTTGCTTTAATAGATGTGGGAAAAACAGCTTATTTAAGACTAGCATGAGACCATCTCTCCAAATTGCAATGAAGTTTTGGTCTTGAAATATGCAGGTAATAAAACACAGCCAGCACCCATTCTGTGTCTTGATTTGAATAAACAGGAGAATTCTTTTCTTCTGGTTGAGGCATTCTGCAGATGTTCTGGAAAAAGCTATAATTTAAAAGTGTATTGCTTGCTCTTGGAAGAAATTCAGCTAATGTTAACTTAAGGTGCCCTGGGTGAAATTTGTTTCTCAGTATATTCAGAGATATTATTAATAATATTTTTATTTTAAGAGTAAGGGAAGAGAGCATTTACAGCTTCTGATGATGTACTGCATGCAAGTTTGGTTTTCCTCTCACCTTACCCTGGTATAAGGAGTTAATCTGAATACCTCCATGGAATATCTCAAAATACAGCATGTTGGAAATTTCTTTCTGTGTGAAAGTGGTACCCAGGTCTTGTTATTTTTGTTTTTTTTTGTTTTGTTTTGGTTTGTTTGTTTGTAGGTAAGTTTTCCATAGTAGTTTAGTCCATAAAAATAATCGAACTTGTGAAAAGCTCTGATTACTTCAAATAAACCTTCTTTGCCAAAGGGAGGTATTCTTTCTAAAACAATCTTCAGGATTTACCAATTGACTCCATTTAAAGAATTTTAGTGCTAGTCACTACCATTTAATAGCAGATGTTGAGCCAGAGGGAGTTCAAATGAGATTTATTATTTGCAACAGAATATAGGAAAAAAAAAATAGACACTTGCTCCACCAAACTTCTTTATCTCACCCATACTTCACACAGTCCCTTTGCTGAAAAGAAAGCATCCAGAGATTATATTTCTCCAGAAGGGCAATAGAAACAGTCTTTTCTTTAAAATTAAGTATGAGTTATTCTTGCTGTGTGGTTTACTGTTGTGTCAGGCATGGTTTTGTGGGGCTACAGCAGAACTAAGGTGCCAAAATGGCTCTGCTTAGAATGGGAACCTTCTTACAGCTTCAGAGAACATCAGTGCCTCTGTTGCTCTGGAATTCAAGCAGGAGTTAATGTAAATGTAATATTAAAAAAAAAAAAAGGTACGGAGTTTTTGTAGAGTCCATTCTTTTGAATGAGTTGAATTTTGGTGCACTTAATCATAAAGAGTGTTTATGGCAAGAGCCTCTTGATCAGTTGTATGGTGAGCTTTTTGATTCAAATAATTAAACTATAATGTTACATCATTTAAAGGTCAAAGCTCAGACAAGGTAAGAGTGCATCTCAGGCCTTGTCACTTCAGTCACATCAGCCTGGAGAGCAGGATGCCATTGGCTGTTAGGGTAGAGATGACATGTACATGTATATATGTGTGTGTATATACATATTTATAAGCAATCACTGTGACACACAGGTATCTTCAAAATGTAGAGTGTCTGACTAGCTGGTTTTACAAGTAGCATATGTTTGTTATTTATTTTGGGTGTCCAACATTACTGAATAAACAATTTATGAATGTGAAAATACAGAACTTGAGAATTCTCTGAGCAAACCTCAGTACCATGTACTGTAAACCAGTGCATCCTCTGAGTAGGATGGAACAGCTAAACTGTTGTTTCACATCCTAGATCACACTATTTTCACTTCTCTCTAATCGTGTATTCTCCTTTAAATTATAAATTGCCCCAGTGGCAGGGACTAAGCCAAGGGAGCTTTGGAACGTATTTAATATGGTTTTATTAGCTTTACTTGCAGGCTCAGGCTATGATTTGGTGTGTTGGAGACATATCTGTACTCAGTGATGCCTCCCTCAGGATTCATTCTCTTTTAATGAACAGTGAGAAGCAGTGGCAGTGTGTGTGATGTAGGTTTTAGCATGGTGGATGAGTTTCTGTAGTTAAAAATGTCACTGTTATTTACTCTGTGTTATTTATACTGCAAGCTTCTCAGAGGCCCTGGCCCCACTGCACCAGGCAGTGTAACAATACAGATATTATCTATGGTTTTTGGCTGCTTTACTGAGAAGAAGATTAAGAGGCAAGCCTTGTAGGAAGTGTAAGTCAGACTCCTCTTTCCTCCTGGGGTACAGGGAACATTCTGGGAGGTGGCACTGGCTGACAAATGGTTGATGGGGGCATGTTTAACCCTTTCAGGTTTGCTTGGGCACTGTAGGAATTGTAGCACTGTTGGGTTTTTTTGTCTTCGTGATCACATTTTACTTTTTTAGCTCAGAATAGAGGGCTACCAAGTCAATTCCACAGTATTCCCCAAACTCACCAAATCAAGCATCAGGAAAAAAAAGACAACATGATGAAAGGGCAGTATCAGAACTAGAGTGCACCTGAACTCCTCAGTACTTATTTGCCAGGTCTGGAAATCTTGCTGTGTCTGTGCTTGCAGTCACTTTGTGCCTTGTTGAAGCCACTTTGTTGTTTTGGTAGGCTCAGCTGTGTAGTACCTAGGGATGTAATGGCAGATGATCATTAAAAAAGGCATGTAACATCATCTGCCAAAAGGCCAAGGAGAAAAAAAAGAGGGGAAAAAAACCACAAAAAAACCTGACTCTTGAAATAGTTGTAAACTACATATCACAGTCAAACCCTCAATGTTACAGAAATGGATTGATGTTTGGTGATACTTCCTAACTAGAAATTAGAGGAAAAAGCCTTGAAATTGCTTTTATTCTTGCTGTACATTTCTAGGTAAGTGGAAAAACTTCAGTGTTTCATGTAACAAGATACAGGATTCTGGCAAAGCTTCTCAGTCTGGATGGTTAAGTATTTTTTTTCCCATAAAACTTTTTTTTTGTAGAACAGGTGTTTGGGTTTTTTGCTGTTGTTATTGGGGGGGGTTGTTCGTTTTGTTTTGTTTTTTTTTAAGTCAAAACAATGCCCACTGAGAAACTTGTCTCCAAAAGCAAAACAACCCAAAATTCAGTAGAGGAGGTAGGAATTGCAGCCCATGTAAATAGCTCCAGAGACAGGGCTAGTCCCATTTCACAGATTTTGGGGATGTCTCTGTCAGTCTCAAGAATTGATTCTAATAATCATCACCTCTCAGCTGGCCTGGCAGAGGCACAATCACCCCTGGCAGTTATGCTATTACGCTACCAATGCAATCCACTCATTGTCCTACAATAGCTCAGACACCATTTTGATTATCAATACTGTTATTTTTTTCTTTAGTTAAGAGATTGTCTCCTTTAACACTACAGACTGGAAGAAATCAAGTTCTTTCAGATCAATAGCAGAGCACTCTTTCTTTTCTTGTCTTAGACAATCCTGAGAAATGCAGTTCTGGATTGCTTATCTTACTGACTCAACAGCCTAGGTTGAAACAGCAGAAACAGCTGTATTAAAATTCTCCTTTTTTGTGTGTTTGTTGGGGTTTTTTGGTAGTGTCTTCTGAATTTAGAGCAGGTTGGTCATAACCTGCTTTAAAATTCTCCATAAAACAAGTATCATTTGGGCCGTTAAGGTCTTGCTGCTGTGATTTTTATGTGTTAGGTTGACATTACATTCCTGTAGTTTTAAAGGCAACATCAGAACACTCTTGGTTCACAGGTCAAAGTAATTTGAATGTTGGATGGAACACTGAATGCTATTAATGGAAAATTGATCCTGAGAGATAAAGCTCATTACCTGGGCATGCACAGCTGAAGACTTAGGTCTCTGTGTCCTCTGCAGGAGTAAAGTAAGGAAGTTTTATTTATGTATTTGATTTAGAAAGATTGTCTGAGGACATTGCAATGTATGCAACCTGAATCGTTTCAGTGGTTTGAAGGAGGAAAGGAAAATCCATCTGTGGTTTTCTATTTAAAGCAGGGAACTCGTTGAATAAATTCTTGAGTGAAAGTGGACTGAGCAGGCAGTGTGGGGCCCCACTGGTGCCCAGCTGCTGCCCATCTGGATAGCAGAGATGCAGAGGAATGAGCTTGGCTTTGACAAGGGAGCAGCTCCTCAGAATCTCGGGATTCCTACACAGCTCCGAGCTTTCAGGTGGCTGAGGAAGCTGCTTTTCCGCTGTGCTTTTCTGTCAGGGGTTCTGCTGTGTGTGATGCTGTGTATCTGACCCTCATCCTATGTGCAGCTGAAGTGCCCTTTGGGTTTTTGTCCTGTCACTCCCAAGGTTTCATTGAATGCTGTTACCTCTCCGGGTGTCCGATCAGAACCAGGGTATCACTGGAGCTGCTTTGTCTGAAGTCCTCAGAGTAACAAAAGGGGAACCATTACAGTCTCTTACATCTGAAAAGAACTATCCCTGGGCTCAGTAAGTGCTGCAATTTGTTTAAGAACTCCACCAAAGTGCCCTGAGTGGGTTCTTAGTGCTGCTCTGTAGACTCTGGATGGCTCCCCTGCTATGCCCCTTTGTTTAATCCACTTCGAGGAAATCTCAAACAACTCAGTTCAGGTTCTTAGCATCATTTCTGTCTCCCCTTTGTTGCAATCCTTTATCTCTGGTTTACTGAAAAAGTGAAGCATTGTCCTACCACAGATGGGCCTATGTGGGATTATTTGATTTTTATATTTATAGGGAACTTTTTCGAAGAAGCATTCTTTATACCTGGGAATTAAAACTGATTGATGAGGGTGAAAATAATAACACCTGCAGTGGTATTGGGAATGGCTGGTATATTCAGTAATAACTCCCTGATGTAAACTGAAGTACAGCAACCAGTGAACCTCTCATCTCTCTGACATAAAAACCACGTTGATAAAATTCATAAATATAAGACAGGAATTGCAGTGAGCTGTTCACTTAAGAGTAGCAAACAAGATGCCCCAGGCACTCATGAAAAATGCAGCCTCTCTGCCTCTTTTTGCCCAGTAGGGTCCTGTCCAAATCCTTTCACCTTTAAATCACATTGCTTCTTGCTTCACTATTGTGCTTTACCCTTGTTCTTGGCTTGTTGCTGCCTTAGAGGCTTCTGTTGTTCCAGAAACTAGAGAGGAACATTTATTAAGTGAGATTTATTTGGAAAGGTCAGACTTTACATTACCTCAGCATTAGGTTCAGTCTGCAGAATAATGATTTCATTTAGAACTGAGAGGTTCTTCAGACTTATTGCTTATTTTAAAATATGACTTTGAGGAACCTAACATGTGTCAAAGTCCAGAAAACAAGTAAATCTCTTTTCTGCTAAGGGTTTCTGAAGCACTGGAAGCTTTAATGTTTTGTCTATTTATTTACATAAAATTTAAATTTTAATTAAAAGCTCCGCACATTGTTGATACTTAAAAAAAAAAAGTAATACTACATCTCCCTGAAACAAGTTGTCTGCTCCAAATGAGAATTCAGGCTGTTTCACGTTTTATTTTTTACAAAGGAAAAAGTTTATAAACAACCAGTAGGCAGAAAATGCAACAAGTTACTAATTTCCTGTAACAATGTTACCGGAGAAACATAATCATAATCAAACCCCACAAATCAGTCATAAACAGAACCAACAAATCATGAAGACCGAAGCACAAAAAGCCTTCATTGGGTCAGTCCAGAAATCAGTGCCTGTTGCTGTGTATTACATAAATCAGTGTTTCCCCACAGACTCCAGTGCAGCTGCTTTTTTAACACTTGTGTTATGACAAAAATACATCTGTTGTAAAGGTCGAGATTTTGAAGCCAGTGATTTAAATCTTAGCTTCACTGACAATGATCTCATTCTACTTGTCCAAGGTAGAGATGCTGAGAAGGTGGTAGGTACTTGGTTGATTTGTTTTGCAGGGAGAGTTAAGGGAACATCTTAGGGCTGAAGGTCTAATTATCAAGGTAGTTCCATGGATCCTGTAGATCCACGGTGTGAGGTCACAGATGAAGTTCACTCATTTAGTCTGAACAAAGAAAAGTCTGGAGTATCACCAGGCATTAGAGATGGAGACGTGAGTTGGGTTTCTGGAGGAAGCATCTGTGAGAATGAGGCACAGAAGGAGGGCAGAATACTGAGAGACTCTGCTTGGTATTGCAGAATGGTGGGGGATGTGAAAGATGATCATAGAATCCTAGAATTGGCTGGGTTGGAAGGGACCTCAGAGCTCATCAAGTCCAACCCTTGATCCACTCCCCCCGTGGTTGCTAGACCATGGCACTGAGTGCCACATCCAGGCTCTTTTGAAATATCTCCAGGGATGGAGAATCCACCCCTTCCCTGGGCAGCCCATTCCAATGGCTGATCAGCCTCTCCCTAAAGAAATTCTTTCTAATGTCCAACCTAAACCTCCCCTGGCACAACTTGAGACCTCTTGTGCCCTCTTGTCTTGCTGAGAGTTGCCTGGGAAAAGAGCCCAACCCCCCCTGGCTCCAACCTCCTTTCAGGGAGTTGGAGAGAGTGATGAGGTCTCCCCTGAGCCTCCTCTTCTCCAGCCTCAACACCCCCAGCTCCCTCAGCCTCTCCTCATAGGATCTGTGCTCGAGTCCCTTCACCAGCCCAGTTGCCCTAAGGTAAGGATGGGTAAGAAGAACAAGTATCACAAGAGAAAGCTGAAAGGATTTCAGACAGAACAATGCTTTGTGTGTTTGCTTTTTACTCTTTGATTCTTCTTCCTAGTTTGCACAGGATTGTCAGCTCTCTCTTTTCCATCTTTTTTTTTTGCTTAGAACTGCAGCTGCTGCCTCTTTGTAATGCTACTTCACTCAAGATAGGTTATCCTCAAGTTTTCCTTATTTTTTTGCATTTTTTGTCACCCTGGATCCCTTCTTTATTATATTTTTAGCCTGTCTTTTTTTAAACACTAAATCCAAGTTTCTTTTATTCATTTCAGAAATCTTTAGCACACTGGCTTCTTTTGTCTGCCCATGCATATTTTATTGATTCTTTGCTTTCTTCCTCTTTGGTAATGTCAGTATTTCATTAAACACATTGAAGATTTCTTTCTTAATGCCTCTTGAGCATGGAGCATCTTCTAAGGCTGATGTGTAACCAAATCTCTTATTTTCTATTATTACATATAAGCAGCACAGAAATTACCAGCCTTTTGCCTTCGTATACGTAGCAATTATGGGATGCTGGATATGGATGTCTCCTTCCACCCCATCTCAGATACTGAAATGAAAGCTAAATAACAGTTGCAGAACTATTCAAATTCCTGCATGAAAACCTTACTTCTTCTCTACCTA